>NC_047532.1:63948294-64277017 GCF_012275295.1 Melopsittacus undulatus | reverse complement strand
AGGGTGTAGGGTGGAGAGCAGGGCACAGCAGAAGCTGGTTGTTTGGTTCATTCTCTGTGTTGAATTTATGTTTCCCATTCTTTTGGTGAAGTTGGAAGACTGACCAACACCACTGGGCCTTGGGGGAGGACCGCAGAATCACAATGCAGTTTCCTTGTAACATGGCATGTTTTAAGAGCTTGTCTACTGGGGACAAAAATAAGTAAATGTGAAGTAATCTGTAATTTCCTGGCTTGCTGTAGTAGCAATAAATTAGAAAAACACAGTAAGGTACAGTGCTCATTGATGTTACTGTTTGTTTGCAGTCTCCATCTAATCTTTGATAACTCCCAGAGTTACATTAGAAGTCATCTAAGGGCTTCTTGGATTACTCTTAGGAAAGCCAGATTGTTTTCAGATTCGCTGTTCATGCAGCAGATTGGGTTGGATCAACAGTGTCTCAGCTGAGGAGAAACTTCACATTCCAGTGCTTTTTACACTCAGACTGTTCTGGATTCACAAAAACTGAAAAGTTTACAAAGGAACATTGCTGCTTAAATGCAAACAAGAATGATTTCAAACAATAGGGATTGAATATTACTGAAACCATGTTTTGCAAGGAAAACTGTTCAGCAATATGCAGACTAAAGATACAGTGTGAAGGGACTCCATATCAACAAGTACAATGTATGGTGGCAGGACCAGAAGGTGCTACAGTTGAAGGTGAAAGCTGATGACTAAGGAGAACTGGAGTTCGAAGCCAGAAAACCGTGACTATGACAAGAAACGATAAGAACAAGTAACGTGAGGAAAATGGTGAGAACAGATTTGAAGGGGTGAGAGTGTTGCAGTAGTTAAGCTGTAGAGAAAGAGGGAACCAGCACTCAGTCCAAGCGCAGGTGTGCAAGTTGTTGGTGCACCCCGAGGGAGAGATGGTAGCATTTGCTTCTGGGACTAGTTTGGAAACTGTCACACAATCGGATCTGACAGCCAGGGAGTAGAGCACTTCGTTCTTCCAGCTTGCTGATCTGGCAGCAAACACCATGCATGACTACAGGTATCTCACTTGGACAGTGACTTGGAAACTTTGAGGCATAGCTGTTCTTACTTTACAGGCTTTAAACTGGTACCCATGGGAAGGGTGCCAGGGATTTTGGACTGATGCGTATCCATCCCTCCTTTAAAGGTTGTAGCCTAAGCTTTGATTTACAGAGGAAACAGTGAGATGTGGGCAAGTTATCAATTCTGCTGCACATAGCAAAAAATACTCTTGAATATTGAGCAAAATGGATACAGCTGGAAAATCTGTGCTAAGTATCACAGTAGGATGTACTGAGACCTTTCAATATTAGTGTTAACACAGGGTGTTCTCTGCCTTTATAGGATAGTTAAGGTTGGAAAGGACCCTAAGTCATCTAGTTACTATACAACAGCCCATAATGACAAGAAAAAATACGTGTTCAAATACTTAATGGTGGCTTTCAGTTTTTGAAGTACTTTGCCCATTTGGTTTTCATCTGGATTTTTACAGTCCCATTACTTTTGGGTTTCCCATTCACAAATAATGCCTCCTCTGACATTTGCTTGCTCAGCATACATGAAGTGAAGAGGGAATTTTAATTTGTCCTTCTGATGAAAGGTCACTGGATTGGTTTTTTGTGTTCTAGAGCAGCAGATGAGGAATGGGATGGGGAACTCAGGTGCCAAGAGCTGGAATTCTGGATAATAATTTGGGACTGACCATATAGCCTGCCCTCATTCCCATTTCTGAGGAATAAGCGCTTCCACAAGCTCCTGCCTTGAGAGCAGAAGATCCTTCATCTTTACTCACACCACTATAAAGTCTTAAAAAAGGGAAGGAGAAAGATCTCGTTGCAAACTAGTGCCAAGCAAGCAATAAAGAAGTATCAGTGTTGGTATCTTTGGCCTCTGCAAGAGCAGTCACTCCTGAGGGTTGTACTTACTTCAGTGCAAAGAACATTTTGTAGTTACCAGTGAAACCATAAAAATTCAGTTGCACTCAGACTGTTCTGGATTCACAAAAACTGAAAAGTTTACAAAGGAACAAATTGCTGCTTAAAACCTAAACTGCAACTTTAGGCCTGAAGAACTGGAGTTTCCAGCTCTTAATCTTTCTCAGTCTTTTTTGACTGCAGTTAGGTATTTTGTGTCACTGTAAGGACATGGGCCACACCAAACATGGGCCACACCAAACCTCTCTTGTGGAGAACAGGTTTGTTGACGAATGCTGTTTCTGTGATAGAGCTGTTTGCTCCTGTTGACAAGCACATGCTTTTATTGTTGAACCTTTTGACTTGTTAGTCCTGGTGACTTGCAGAGAGCTCTGCAGTGTGCTTAAATGCTTCCTTCAGATACTGTTACAGGATTTTTCCAGTGTAGCAGCAATACAAGACAGCTGAACTCTTAAACTGGAGATTTGGCATATGCGTAGCTTGGTGGATAGGGTGTACTGTGTAATTTGGAGAAGATTAGTATGAAAGGACAGTTGGAAGTCCATATGATATCATTTATGGTGTGAAATGCTGGTTAACATCATCACTCAAACTTAGCATTCTACAGGCACACTTCAAGGGACGCAGACAGATAATTAAAGTTGGCCAACAAAACTTCATTTCTGTCCAGGAATCCATATACTAGATAAAAACAGTGGTGATTGCTGTTCTTGGACTACAGATGGAGGGAGGGTTTTTACACTGTAAGAGGTCCCAAACAGCAAAGTTCTGCTTGAACAGAACAAGTTGGGAGAACCGGGTGTGAGGTTGCGAGAGGAATCAAGTTTAATCCCAAGGACTCTAGCCTGAGGCATACATTGTCATAAATGGATGTGTATCAGCTTCTAATAGCAAGTAACTCCTACTTGTTTCCTCCCACAACCTGAGATCACCAATACTTTTGACCACTTGTATAAACTATACTTTCCTTTCAGATGTGTTTTTAACACTTAAATCTACATCTCTGAAGCAAGAAGAGTAGCATCTACAGCTTTGTGTATCTCAGGATTTGTCAGACCAAAGTAAAGGAATTAACAGTTAGCTTCCTGCTGTCTGGTTTTAAACTTCTATAACATCTTTATATCCATAGCTACCATTGAATCTTTTCTGCAGTGTCCCTAAACAGTAGCTTTTGTCATGGCAGGGATAATGTATGCTTTGAATTAAGCTGCTCAGCTACTGCTTTCATCTCTAGTAGACAGTGCTTTCTTTTGCAGTGGAGTTGGAAGATTTAAGTGTCTTTCATGAAAACTCAGTGCTTAAAAAGGATAGGATCTAATACTACTAATCAGATCAATACTACTAATCAGCATATTGATTAGGAATAATGGAAAAAGCCTAAGTTGTTTTATAGCAAAACTCCCAGCTCTTTCTCATAGCTAGTGCCCCTTTCCTTTGAATCAGTCAAAGGAAAACTGGAAAAGCTCTGTTAGACATGTGGAAAATCTGGAGTATTCACTAGCAGTTTTACATAACTTCTGCTTGTGCCATAGGGAGTAAAAAAGCCAAGAATCCAGAGTAAGCAGAATGCCTGGCTTCTGGTAGCACCTGACCTGTCCCTTTCCCTGTTTAACCCCTTCTTGTCACATGTTTAAATCCAAGCCCTAAAGTTTCCATGTCTGTAGCTTTTCAAAGTGTAGCTCTCAAAGAAACTGCCACCACTCCTCACTGTTTGTAACCTCACTTCCCACCAGTTCAAAAACCAGGACAAAATGTGTACCATGTTTAAGTCAGACAGTGCAGGAATGAAGACAGTTCTGAAAACCAGCACATCGAATAGCAATGCTTTTAGTGACACTAAGACAAGTTTCCGCACATCTATAAGCATTTTCTGTTCCCTGTCTCTAGATAAGCACTGTAGTGATACCCGGAGACAATTAAAGCCCTCTTGAAAAGCTCAAGATCTGAACACATGGTGAAGTACTCCAACATCAAGCAAATATTTTTCAGAAGGGATAAAATTCCATCTGATTACTTGTATGCTCCCCAAGCAATGGGGGCAGCAATTTAGTATGTAGCTCAGCTGTAATCTCACCTATGGAATGCACTTAGTAGCAAATGAGGGAAATCTTTGACATTTTTTTTCCTTTATATGCTTGCCAAGAGAGATTAAACCAGCCACATTTGCACAAGCCTTTAGGGTTCTCACTCCTACTGGCTTCCACAGTTACTCTTCTTTTAGTATGGGGAGGGAGGTGATTGATCTTTAAACACGTCTTTTGGTGCCATGATCACAGACTGATTTCTTTTTCTTGTAACAAAAAAAAGCGATTACCAGCACTTAAAAATAAATGAAGTTGTAAAAAAGTTGTAGAAAACCAATTCCAGCCGCAAGATGGCTCAGCTGTGGCTGAGTGTGGTCTTTAAGCTGCACCAAACCAGAAACTGCCTGAATTTCCCGAAAGCATAACATACATTACATTTGTAGCTAAGAATTGTGGAAGAGATCAGTTTAACCCCCTCCCTCTACCCACATGCATGTTAGAATAGCAATTTCAATGTAATACGAACTGCGAGCATACAAATGACCAGCCCAGATCGTCTTCTGTCTTCTAACTGGCATGTAAGAGCATACCAGGTTCTGGTCTTTCTAAACATCCTCTTTCTTGTTTTGATCTGGAGTACAAAAATACATTATCTACTGTATGTCCTGTCTGTACACCCAACTTAAGATGTCGTGGGTAAGCTCACTTCTGTAAGGTCTCTCTCTGTAGGTTCTCTAATGTATAAGAAGAGTGTGATGCTATGGTTCAGTCTGAAAGGGATGTTTTGAGATCTTTCTTCCACAAAATAACAACTGACTCAGTTATGGCCAAGACTGCTGCTCTGCTGTAACCTTGAACTAGCCCATCAAGTTCTGCAGATGTTCCTGGGGAGACAGACTAAGGTTGGGATCACATAGGGAAGTACAGATAGCCATGAAAAGTAGTTTGTAAGGTAATCACCAGGTTAGCAAGGAGAAAGATAACCAACTTCCTCATACATCAGTTTTAAGTTGTTAACCTTTCTGGTAGCTCCTCAGTAAAGGGACTGCCCACCCTTTACTGGCATCACCATCACTGTAAATGAAGAATGTGGTACTTGTCATCTTGTGCAGAATATTGCACAACGTTTTTACCTCAGTCAAGATCTGAGTAAGGGAATGGGTTAGTCCATTATCCTGATCTGTAACTAAGGCACCACAGCACCACTATTACAAATAGTCTAAGGAAAATAAGTATTACTTAGGCAAGTTTTTGAAGTAAAGCCAGAGTTACTGGAATTTTCCATTCCCTTTAGCAGAAAAATAGAGAACAGAATACTGTAATTTTTTGTTTGGTCAGTTTGGAGTTGGGGATTACTAATACGAGCCAAGATGTAGCAGTTGTCTCTACCCTAGTCCTTCAGAATGGTTGTAATTCTAATCTCCTGCAGTATAAATAGCTGCTAATAATCTGCCCTTTCTGGGCTAAAGTCTACGACTGTATGTAAAAACTCTGAAATGTACATTTTTATCTGAATGTGAACAGCTTTACATGAGTTTCTGGTAGGAATTTGTAAGCAACTGATGGGACCTGAGCTGGTTTTCCATCAGTTACATGTTCTGTGTTTGCCTATCAGGTTTTGCCTGTTTTGTGAAGGTGGAAAAGCGTTGCCAACCTCTGCGCTAGAGGAGGTTCTTTATGCCATAAAATCCTGGGTTCAGATCAGTTGTTTTGCTTGCGGACAAAGTAGCGATGCTTTCAGGGATAGAATTCTTACTTGCCAATAGTGAAAAGCATTGCAAAAATAACAGGTTTAGGCTGAAGGAAGCTTGAGCTGCTTTGCAGTGTCTGCAGAGGAGGGGAAGAAGGGCAGAGAGTGGAGCACAAACCCCCTTAGCTGCTAGCATTCAACTTCACTGGTTTTAAGCCTTCCAGTTACGTGGATTGATTTCTAGTGATTGACACATTGTGTTGTGCAGTCTGAACTTCTGGAAAAGGAATTTTTAAGTCATGTTGCTAACAGCTCTGGGCCTCTGTTTGATGCCTTTAACTTCAAAGACCATTGCAGGTTTTCTCTTTCCAGTTAAGACATGAGATCACAGGTTATTCCATCAGAGTCTTCCAGCAAGGCCAAAGAAAAGAGAAATAGCAGGCATACCAAAGCTGGAGTTTCAAAAAGCCACACACAAACCTCCCAGAATCCTCAGCAAGATAACTCTGAATGTTGTAGCAACAAGGGGAAGACTTACTCAGTCATCTCCATTAAGTATAATCTAGCTGAAAAGGGAAAAAACCCCATTATAATCTTCAGATGAAGAACTTCAAATCTATTATCTGAAAGTTCCTGTGTAGAAATCTACATCTAAGCAGCGGTACTGCTGGCATGGCAGTTCAGACTTCTTGTGGCTGCAGTGTTCCCTCATGAAGTAACTTTATGACTGCTTGTATTACAGATTGCCCTGAAGTATGACCCTCAGATAGAAGAAGATCTGCGGAACTGGATAGAAGAGGTGACAGGGCTGAGCATTGGTGCAAACTTTCAACTAGGATTAAAAGATGGCATCATCTTATGCGAGTAAGCATCAAAGTAACCTTATCTTTAGCAGTTTTCCACTTTTGAAAAACTAAGAAGGGACTTTCTGAAGACTCCCCTTCAAACACATCAACAACAATAGTCAAAGATAGCTGACAGTAGGGTGGGAGACAGCTGTGGATAAATGAAAACTTGAATCTCCTTTATATTTCAGCAAAGATCTCTTACATATCTCTAAATTTAACAGTGAAGCTCTTTCTATAATAACAGAATGGCACACAAAAATTCTTAGAGTCTGCGAGAGCTGAGATCTGAGCTAGACACTCGGTATAAACCAAGAAATTAACCATTCTGATGAACCTAATGCAACTAATAAAGCATGAGTGAAAATACTACATGATGCCTGCAATAGATGGTATAAGGATGAGATTTATTGTTTAAGCATTTCCCTTTTTTTCACCTCCCCAGGCTTATAAATAAGCTGCAGCCAGGATCAGTGAAGAAAATTAATCAATCAAAACTAAATTGGCACCAGGTAAACAAAAAAAAACCCCCAAAACTACACCTCTAACACCTCCAACCCCCAAACACTTCTTTTGCTCTGTATTAACAAATCTGCTGTGAATATGGTACACCTTCAATCTTAATGGCACTGAGTTTTGTATGATACATACGCAACAGCTGAGGACACCATATACATGAACAGCATTTAACAGAAAACAACTAGAGCTGTGATGGCTCCTAAATGGCAGTTGAGTGCATACTTAATAGTAGTGTAGCTACTTTTAGGTGTGTAGCAGCTGTTAGGTGAAATTCCAGATGGAAGAAGAATGTAGAGCTCTATAGCAAGGCCTTTTCCAAGTTTAAAACAAATGCACACACAAAAAAAAACAAACAAAAACCCCACCAAACCAACTGTTAAATACTGAATTAAATCACAGCTGTGAGAGGAAGTCTCAGAAGAAGTGGTTGTGTAACAGAAAACAATATGGTGCAGACTACAGTCTTTTATTTCAGTGTATCCGGATTTGATTTCTTCTGAGTGCTGTACCCAGCGCTTCCGCCCAGCCAAGGGATTATCAAAGGCAACATGCATTTAGAACAAGCACTGGAAGGGTTGCTGGTTAGAGCTGACTGCCTTTACTGCTGCTGGGACTAGCTTGATACTGCAATGTCAGCCTCTTGGTTTTATTGGCATTGAATACTAGTAAATATGGTGGAGGATTTCTATATTTTTAACAAGTTTTAATACCTCTTAAGACCTCAGAAGGAAAGGTGGGATTCAGTCCTTACTCCTTGTACTCCATTTGTTCCTTTCCAGGTTCTGTGGTGCACAGTGCTAAAAGTGCTAATAAACCCCAAAAGCTTAGTTGAATGTGTTCCAGGAGGTGAGCGAGATAGTACCTTCAACCCAAGTGAAACATTCTTACTATCCTCATAGTTACATTTTTGTTTTACTCAGAATTATCAATTGCTGAAGTGAGACAGCATGTCAGATTTTCCAGTTTGAAGCAGGTTTTCCATAAGGATTTCTCTTGGAAGGGACACAGTTGAGGCTGTTTTGTCTAACCAAGTATGTGATACTCATTAGAGTAGGCTAGATAAAGGCTCAGATTGATATCTGAAGTCAGTGTTAAAACAAGACTTCCCCCTAGTCACTCTTAAACAAACCAACACCAGAAAGCTTTAGAATTCCTTAGTTTCTGAATTGAACACTGAGTAGAAAACTGGCTTTATGTTTCTGTTTAGCTGGAGAACATTGGGAATTTTATCAAAGCCATCCAAGTCTACGGCATGAAGCCACATGATATTTTTGAAGCAAATGATCTTTTTGAAAATGGAAATATGACTCAAGTACAGACTACTCTGGTGGCACTAGCAGGTTTGGTAAGTATTTGTACCCATGGAATTGCCACACATCCACATGCCAATCCAGATGCACCCTTACCATATATGTAAATAGGAAAAGCAGCATGCAGCCTGTCATGAGGAGCTAGATCATAGAATAGGTTGGGAGAGACTCATCCAGCTCCAACCCCCTGCCACGGGCAGGGACACCTTCCACTAGAGCAGGTTGCTCCAAGCCCCTGTACCTAACCTGGACTCGAACACTGCCAGGGATGGGGCAGCCACAGCTTTTCTGGGCAACCTGTGGAGATGACTTGACTGCAGATGGTCTTGCTCTGGAGCTGCATGTGCATACACAGAAATAGGAAGGCTCACAGGAGAACACTTATCCTTGCAGAAAATCCTTCTGACAAGATGCTTGGGTAGCTTTGGAGTGCCACTGTCAAATGGCACAGGGACTGCTATCTGACACTTGACAACAGAGTCTCATTTGAGATAAGCCTGCGTGTGGCATCAGTTGAGAGCTCAGGGTCAGGGCAGTAGAGCCTGACAGAAAATAAAACACTGAATGCTTTCTTTTCCCTCTCACAGGCAAAAACTAAAGGTTTTCATACTACAATTGATATTGGTGTCAAATATGCAGAGAAACAAGCACGAAGTTTTGATGCAGGAAAACTAAAGGCTGGTCAGAGTGTAATTGGCCTGCAGGTAAGTTTGAAATTCAGGCTTGCAAGTTAATCTGTTACAGTTGCAAACAACTTTCTTGCTTTGATTAACTGACCTATTGTTTATGCCAAACCAGCTGCAGAATCACAACCTGTTCTTAGCATGGAAGGAAGTATGAGCTTCTAGCTCTTGTAAGTCATTGATTGGCTTCAGAAGCTCAGGTGACTTCCTGGAAGGTTTTCTATTGTAGATCTGCAGTAAAAGTGATAAGGAGGAAGGGGACAGCTAATATTAGCAGTGTCTTCTCTGTCCCCTAAAGTCATATTAAAGTAGGATTCTTTGGCTAGCTAAAGCTCCTTATATGGTAGAAACTTTTCCTCTCCCCTTCCCTTAATAGTTATAAAACCCAAAATAACCGGTATAAAATCTTAAAATGCCTGTGGTAGAGAGGTTGTGGCAGTGCAGTTGAATCATCACTGTCCAAGGGCAGTGGTTGCATTTTGATGCATACGTCCATCCTAATTGCAGTGCAGTTGGGGAAATGCCAGTGACTGAATTGCCTTGGGGAGGGAGTTGCCTTTGGTATGCTTTTGAAGCTCAGTATGGAGAAAGGGTAATTAATTACGGGTAGTGGTCAAGGTACATGAGGAAAGCATGCACTGTAATTGCTTCTTCCTCAGCCATCAGTTACCAGCCAGCTTTGTTTCCTTTGAGTGTACTTGCTGTACAAATAAAAATCCACCTCTTCTTTCCCCCACTAAAGATGGGCACCAACAAGTGTGCCAGCCAGGCAGGCATGACTGCTTATGGAACTAGAAGACACCTCTATGATCCAAAAATGCAAACTGATAAGCCCTTTGACCAGACAACAATTAGCCTACAGATGGGCACTAACAAAGGAGCCAGTCAGGTAAGCAGGACTGTGTGCAGTGCTTGTAGAGCGGATACAACACTCGACTTGGGAGGCCCCAGTGGGATGGGAGGGTTTGTGGGTTGTGTGAAGTAGCAGAGTGTAACTGGCAGCAGTGAGAGGGGACACTTCAGCTGTACTTCTATGCAGTAACTGAAGAACTGGAATTTCTTATCAGTAACAAGTATGTTCTGTGCTAAATGTCTTGAAGTGTAAAACCAACCTGATGCTTCTAGAATTCCCATCTGGCTGCTGTACCAAAAGAAAACAGTAACTTCATTGCAAGTACTAACTAGACACAGGCAAAAAAAGACACTGCTTCCTGGGTGCTACCCCAATCCAAACACTTAGTATGCTCTTTCCAAAACAGAAAATAAACTGGAGTTTTCTGCAAAGACTTTACTCTGTGACTTACGTATGAGTGAACACTAGTGCTTTCAGTAAGGTGTATTAGTTGTAATCATAAATTTAGTAATTGCAGCTCTTGCCCTTCTGACTGAACCTCTCCAACCCTGTTTTATTAGGCTGGTATGCTGGCGCCAGGTACCAGGAGAGACATCTACGATCAGAAGCACATATTGCAACCTGTGGATAATGCAACTATTTCATTACAAATGGGTACCAACAAAGTGGCTTCACAGAAGGGAATGAGTGTGTATGGGCTTGGACGGCAAGTGTATGACCCCAAGTACTGTGCTGCACCAACAGAGCCTGTCATTCATAATGGCAGCCAAGGAACAGGAACAAATGGGTCAGAAATCAGCGATAGCGATTATCAGGCAGAATACCCAGATGACTATCACGGAGAGTACCAAGATGACTATCAAAGAGATTACCATGGTCAGTACAGCGACCAGGGCATTGATTATTAGTTTGGCCTCAGAAGTTCAGTATTAGTCCATTATTTTATTCAGTAAGAACGAAACTAGCCTTGTGGAATTGTTACCTGTCTTTCCTACACATTATACTTAATGTACCTGAAGAAATACTGCCTTACATACATTCCTATTTCCTTTCTCTGCCCTTTCCCTGTCTAGTTGCCTTTAGTGCTGTAACAGTTATAGGCTACAGCATAAACAGTAACTGCATATGAAGTAAAAGGAATACTGTGAAAGGGGGAGTGCTCTTGTACAGCCAGGTTGTCTAATAAGGAGCTATGCATTTTTACAATCTCTACTCAAGCAGGTATTTACGTACCACAATAAGCCTTCATTTGACATATTTACAGCTTTTCTATTTTCCAGATGAGAGAAAAGAATTCCATGCTTAGAGTTAAATATGGTCTTTGCCAATTAAATCTAAGATATCACATTAGTGATTTTAATATCATTACTATGTTTCTTAGGTATCGTTTGCTAATGGTAAGTCCTGCATTAGACATAAGCGTGCATTTGTGATTGTGTATTCATTCCATTATCAACACTGACCAAACTTAGAAATAGTTGTCTTACTAAAAAGGGAGCTTGTACAAAGTCTTGAGCCAACAAAAGTCCCATGATTGATGGTGCACTTACCTTTTATTGTGCCATAATATATCCATGTAGAAATGCTTTTTCTTCCTTGAACTGTATTTATTGCCACACTTCTCAAACTGATCCCAGTGTATTTTTATAAATAAATATTTTTTTCTTAAAGGTATGTAGAAGATCCTGTCTCATTTGTTAATGCTGCTGCTTTTAAAGATTAGATGCCACAAACATTATTCCCAAATCAGCATCACCTTTGCCTGTGTGAAGGGTAATGCAGAACCGCAGTCTGTCACAGGTTGGGTTCTTTCTTTTCCACAGGATTTAATGCAACAGCCTTGTAAAAATCCCCTGGGAGTGAGTGACAGTGACTCCACAGGAAAGGAATGTAGCTCCTTTACAGCTGGGTTCACTTTCCCTCTACAGACCAGAGATCCTTCACTGTTCACTAAACCCCTGCCTTTTTCTCAAGGCAAATGAGGAACTGCACGTAGTTAATGCTGCCTCTGCTTCAGCCTATAGCCTTCACACTATCACCTGGAGAACTCAAAACACTCTTGCTTTAGAGTATGGAAAGAGATGTCCCAATCTTTGTGCCTGCTGCTCTGCAGTCAGAGTTCTTCAGTTACCAGTAGCAGAGCTTCGTTCTTAAATGGAAAATGCTTTCTTCATCATGGGGGAGTGCAGACAGGCTGTACTAACCTGAGCTGGGTTTAACAGGAGTGCAGGCCACTGTCGCTGATCCAGACTTCTGTAAGAAAGTTGAAGGTGTTTTAAAAGTAGTTATATGTTAAATTTACATTCACATATAAAATGTTTTGTACTTTCAAGTTCTGGACTCGTGAAGGATTCTTCCCTCAAGACTAGAAGTTGTTTCTGCTTTGTTCCATCAGTTTCTGTTATCTCTGGGTGTGATGTGGTGACCTGACTTTCAGCTGACCTCTTTGTTTAATAAGACTTAAGCTTATTTATTTCACAGAATTTAAATTGGAAAGGCCATCTAAAGGTCACTGGTCCAAGCCCTGAATTTGAGGCAAGAGAATTAGTGCCAGGATGCCTGTTCACACCTGCTCTTCCTGAACTATACCATTTCTGCCCTTCCGAAAAGGGTGAAAGTAGAGTCTCTTTTCTGAAAGCTTGAATCATGCCCTCTTGCTCTTTCTGAATCCAAAACTTACACTTTAAACCATGTGCACCCACGTTATGTATGTACTTGTGTACAAAATCTGATTTTAAGGTACATGCTCAGAACTCTATATAACTCTCAGAACATATTGTCGCAGCTGTAATTTCTGGACTATGGGTTGTACAGCATTGCTTAAATGAAACGCACTCAAATACAGCTTAATTGGGGTTTTCCAGTACCTTTCTTTAAAAAGCAACATACCTGTATCCCAGTTGCCAGAGTTCCTGAGTCAAGGGCCAAAACATAGTGTGGGTATCAAATACAAACAGGAAAAAAAAACAGCAATGTGGAATAAGAACTGATTTAAATTCCAAGCAAACCTACTATGCTCTGTAAACTGGTAAACAGGATTTATACACTGTAGAGACACTACTACTTGGAACCAGTCTAATGGGGACTTATGGCAGAGCAGTATGTTCACAATTCCTTGCAGTTAAAGAGCTGTTGCTTGTTCAGCATGATTGTCAGTTCTCACAGCACCCACAAGCCAAGTGTCAGAAGTACTCAAGGGTAGAGCTTTAAATAATGAGTTAGTGAGTTACAGCCAGTAGATGATCAGCTTTACCTGCCAGACAGAAAGTAATTAACCTATTTCCTCCCCTTTTCATCATCTATCCCATATTCCTCATCTTTAAGTAAGTGGCTCCTTAAAGTAGACCAAAGTTAAATGAAGAATAAAAAGTATTTGTTAGCATTCCCTAGTGCATAACTAATCTTTCAGCAGCAGGAGACCAGGTACAGTATTTAGCTGAAACAGGTTTGCCATTCAGGCCATCAGTGAGCTCTTCCATAGATCACTTCAAAGCTGTGACTAATAGAGAGTTTATCAATCTCTTCACCTTGGCAGCTTGAGTCATTTACCTGCAGTGATGTCTCACTGCCTGTATTGATGTGTACTTGACTCAACTCCCTGCCTGGAGTCATCTTCCCACCTGAAACCTCTCCTCAAAATGTCAAAGGAGCTTTTGAATGAAGAGTGAAATCAGGTGCCACTAAATAAAACCTAAAACTACCTCACACTCTGCATGATGTGGAGCACACAGAAGTGTATTAGAACCAGGGTTCAGGTACAAAGTTTAAACAAAGCTCAAAGTTGTAAGACTTCACACATCCCACTTCTGACTAGAACCCTGACAGTCTCTTCACTGCATGCCTCCATGCTGTATTTCACATCCATGTTATAGGTATCAATTCTGTAAATGATGATTTATCACAGCTTTTTATCTCCTCATCTACTTCTTTGTCAAGCTTTAAATCCAGATACAAATATTTTTGGCTTTGTCTTTTAAGTTGCAAAGGGAAAAGCTGTTAATCCACAAAAAATAAGGACTATTCCTCATCTGCCTTTTGGAGAGGAGCCAGTAGGTAGTTTACAATACTAACTTGTAAAAAACACTCCCAAAAGAGTATAGTTCAGTGACAGACACCTATCTCATAGCCATTAATTATCTTGTCTACAGAGGACTCCTCTCCGTGGTCATAGCATCGATGAGCTCAGCATTGTTCCTTACTTGCACTGGCTGTTCAGATATACAGAATAAATCAGGAAGCAGCCAGCTCAGTGCCTTCTCTACAAACATGTCTATGCTTACTGATCAAGGAACAACTGGCCCAGTGTTCCCAGAGGAGTATGAAAAAACTCCATGTGAGCTGGCACACCACAACTTTCAGACCATCAGAAAAGTATATTAATAAAAATCACATGTGCCGACACACAAAATGCTTTATTCATACAGACTGTGTGTCACTTTACCAGTAAAGAAGGTACAACAGAGATTTAGAGAACTAATATGTTGTCCTGGGCTATTGGGAATCTTTTTTGCTCTGATTGTTTTTGCTGTTGCTGCTCTGCTGCTGTACTTCTTGGGGTGCTCTTCACATTCAAGTCTACAAAGAGAGAACAAGGAGTCAAATCATGTGTAGCACTAGTCCTGTTACTTCATTTAAATGTCATAAGATTAGACTGGGAAAGCAATTAAGGTTCTTTTGTATCTCAAATCCACAATCATCACCCGGGGAATGGCTCCCCACCCCCCTAGTTTCTTTGCTTGGCAAAAACTTACTGAAGAATGCAGTAACAGACCCAAACAATGAAAAAATCAAGCACAACTATATCTCACTGCAGAAATAAACCATCTGCCTATAGCAAAATGCCCACAAGATTGTGTGAGAGCTTGCTACAGCCTGGTACTTGTTGAAGGCAGGTCAAGAAACATCACCAGCATGTGTGACACTCGTGTAAGGAACAGCGAGGGGGGCAGAAGACACCGGTGGCAGTGTTCAGCAAGTGCAGGTGTCAGAGAAGCTGTTGCTGCAGAGCCCTTCTCTAACAGCCCTGGCTTGGCCCCCTGATGCTGTGGGAGAACCAGCCCAGACTGTGAACCTGCTGGGGCGGCTTCTCGGGTTGGGCAATTTGCAATAGTTTTTCAGATGTCAGCGAGCCTTTACTCTCAGGACTTTCCCAAGCCTGGGTGTGGGGAACACTCCCCTCTAGCACATCAGGAAAGGAAAGGAGACAGAAAGAAAAGGGGTGTGGGTGGAGAGGAAAGGCCTCTAAGCTCTAATCTTATATCTCTGGAACTTGAGCAGTTCTAGCCTGAAATCAAGCAGCCGACTGGTCTTCTGACTTTGCTACAGCAGACATGAGGAGGACTATCAGACCAGCACTTACCTCCCACCCATTTGGCATTGTCAGATCTTCCTCTTCCTCTGCTGAGCACACTGGTGAATGGGCAGAAGGATGAGAACAAATACTTGACCCATCCATTCTGAACCAGCAGGTTTTCTGAGGGAGGAAAGCAACAGGAGGAAAAACAGGGTACTGGGTGCAACACATTGGTATGGTAAGACATTGGGAGATACATGACAGCCTACATCCATTCCTGTTGGGGCATAAAGGCAAACACATTAGCTGGCAGGTAAATACATATCCCACACCTCTCTCACCATAGGTTGGAGCTCTGTCCCATCTTCATTATCCTGGAAAGGTCTTCTGTGTTTTTGCTTATCTGTTAACTTGTTACTCCGACTCACAAAGGTCTACGGGCAAAAATCAGGGTGAGATCATTTGGGAATGCAAACCATTATGTAAATAACAATACCTGATTGAGGGAGATAATTAGCCCCAGGCCAAGAAACTATAGCTGGTTCCTGGCTGGATGACAGTGATACCAGGAGGGACTCTGCAGGAGCAACAGGGGTGAAGAATGCAACTGAGAAGGATTAAGCAAGAGAATCTGTTACATCTATTACAGGAACAAGGACTCTGGCTGTCTGAAATCCCTCACCTGGCTCTCTGCCACTGCCACATATTGTCCTGAGGGCCACAGAGCCTCCCACCCCCAGATGTTTGTAACCCAATTGTAACACGGATGACCCAAGTCAAATGCCTTCATGCATTGGGAAACTCGAAGTTCTTAGCTATATGAGCAAACTTACTCTTGATCATGCAATGAGAAGGAGTTTGGATGTGCTGCCCCCAGTTTTTCCATAAAAGGTTACATAGTCTATCCTGCCTGGAAGAATCCTTACCCCTGTGGGAAATCCCCTCTTCACCAGAGGCCCTAGGGCATGTCTAATTATAAGGAATTAAGATCAGAGTTAAAGAGAAACTGCCACAAAGTCTGGAAGTGGAGAGAGGAAAACCTCTGTTTGCTTCATGAAGGAGAATTGGCTTAAGAAGTATTTTAGCATTTGGCAAAACAGAGGGAGAAGAATAGAGGTCAATGCTTCAGAGTTTTCCATTTAGTCACATGTTCCTATTTGGGATATGTGCTTAAGTGTTCTGAATCAAAGCCAAAGCACATCTATCTGCTTGCTTCTGTACAAAGGGTTAAAGCCTATCTTTAGGCTGCCTTTTTGTTGGTTTGTTTTGTTTCCAACAAAATTCTATGAACATTACAGGGAGTCAAACAGCAGCATCCAAAAAACCACAAAACACTTCTTCCAATGCTGTCCTGAAGAAATCCCTCCAGAACATTCGTAGCATATAAGCTATTCTGGCTGCTGAGTTTGTTTGTCATGAATCATCAAGATCTTTCTTTATGAAGGAAAAGATAGAACTGGCAAACATAGCATGAAAGGAAAAAACATCTGCATCTTCAGATATGCTCTTAATATGAAAGGGATGGCACATACACTTTCAAATGGTTCAGATACTAGCTAAAGCTCTCCATCGCTTTTAGCTATGTAATGATTATCCATGAAAATGCTTGTAATACAATACAGTAATTATGAGGGTAAAGTCACAGAACAATCAAATCCAGAGGCAGAAGAATTTAATCAAGAGACAGAAGGCTGTTCTCCAAAGTAAGCTGTATAGCTATGAAGCAGAGCAACTTGAGTTTGCGTGAAGTCAATTCAGAACTACAGCCTGAAAACTCAGCCATTACTTACAGGGTATGATCTGAGAGAAGGCAGCAGATCAGAGCTAGCACACAGGAGTCAGAGGAAGCTATTTACTTCACTTTGTAAATTCACTTGTGATCTGTATCCCTGTGTCCATCCTGTTCTAAGGTGTTGGAAAGGAAATAGCATGGGTTGTGGGTTCAAACTACTAGGTTGTGGGGAAAGAAAAAGTCCCCAAAAGCTTAGAATGGCTTAAATGTTTTTCCTGTTATCACAGCGGTTTACCAGCAGTTCCTGATCCACAAAGTATGGCCTCTCTGCAGATCCATCATTTGTTTCCATGTCAATAGCAAAGCAAAGGAAGATGGCATCTGCTGTCACTTCAAACACAGACAGAAAGCTGTGAGAGATCAGGCAGGCAAAAAATCCAACCAGCAACAGAGGAACCACCCATGCTTGCAACTCCCGATGGTAGTTAAATGCCATCAATCCTCCGAAAACAGTAAAACATACAACAAACACCTGTAAAGGGCAGTGACAGAGAAATGCAGCCTCATTAATCATGGAGAAATGCTTCTTAATAAAAAACCCAATCCCCCAAACACCCCAATCCAGTATTTTGACAGCACATCTCATCTGGGAAACAGTTCTGCAGTTTCTGGCATCCTGCACTTGTCGCACCTCGTGTTCAACTCCTCATGTCAATTCCAAGGGGCAGAGGCAATCTTTTACTATGTAATTACCAAACTCATTTTAATGAGAACTGTAGGAGTGGCACCAAGGATACTGATACAACTAAATCACTCTGTAAAAACTATGCAAAGGATTAAATTCCTTAAACGTTATCTTCTCTCCTGAACTCAACACTGAGTCTATTAAAGATAAGCCTTATTTACTGTAGGTATAAGAGACTCAAACCCCTGATTTTTCACTTCATTCTTACAGAACAGTACTTTTCTTACTCTTACCTTTCCTAGAAATAGGATAAAATCTCCAAAACAGCTAATGGATGCAAGTTTAGTAGAATTCTTTGCCAAAACAGAGACGGCATCCTTTGCTGATATACAAAAATTGGTCCCATTTATAGCTGTAGTTGTGTATGCATGCTGAAATGAGAGAAGAGGCAGCAAGAAAGGAAAGACTCTTAGAAACTACATTTTACTTCAGCAATGCAAAGCCTTAAATTCTATTCAGAAATACAGTCTTTATGAATGTAAAAGTATTTTGCATAATACAAAGTTCTCTACCCTATTTTTTGTTGATGAACACAAGTACCACAAAACACTTACCTGGAGTCACACTACCCAAATTTCCTTGCTTGTTTTCTATCAATCTACCACCAAGACTGCTGGCAGACTGTGGAGGTGGAACAATCAAGATATGTAGTTGTAAAGTCATTGAAAAATTGATGACTTAAAAGCTTTTCTATGTGCCCCTTTCAAACTATTCATATGCTACTTAAATTCAAACTTATGCCTATAGCCATAAAACAAACTCATTTGGGAAATTACTGGAAAAGAACAGCTAAAGGATCCTGGTCCAGACCAGGAAGTGCTATGTCCCACACACAGATTTCAACAGACATCAGTTTACTGATGTACTAGAGAATTTTACATGATTTCTCTTTGTGGAAACCTGCCAAGACAGGTGGGGAGGACAGAATATTTACTTCAACGGACTGGATTATTTTAGCAGTTGTTGTGCATAACCTGACATATACGTCCCACTTACGGAACTCCTCAAGAAGACTGAAACTGTGTCCAAAATATCAGCTGAGAAAAACAGCATTCAAGACACCTGAAATGTGTGCTGATCTTTACCAGCAAGTCTCACGAGCAGTTTCTCTTTACTCAAAATATAAAAAGGTGCATTATGCATCAAAACCAGATTAGTACAGTCAGTAAGAACCACGGTGTGCAACGGATTACTGTTCGGAAGGAATTTATATACCCAAATGTGTACTTGTTCCTTAGATTATATATATTATATATATATATTCCTTATATATATAATATATAATATTATATATATTAATATATATATTATATTTTTTATATATATATATTCCTTATATTATATATATAAATACCTATAACTGGTCTGCTGAAAATCAATTATATGACCCACTGCAAAACACTTCCTGGTTTTCTTACTTACAAGTTAAAATAAGCTACCTGAAGGCAGAGAAAATCTATTTCTGCAGAGGCCAGTTTTACCCCACAGCAATTTCTGGAACATACTGTAATGCAGCAAAGCTGTATTAACTTAAAATAACACAGAGAAAGAAAGACATTAAATGTGGTCAAAGATCCCTTGTCTTTTTATTGTGGATATTATTTTATGTATGACAAAGGGTTTTTTCTTTCTCTCATAGTAAGCAAAAAAAGAGCAGAAGTAAAGAGCGATATCCTGTATATATTGTACTTACGAAGTAGTAACTACATCCATAGATGGGAGAAGTGTCAGTAAAAACCATGGATTTATTGCCTACTCTAAGAAAAATCGAAGACTCCACTGAACTCTACAGAAACACATCGAGTATCTGCATAAAAATTCGTTTAAACAAGCAAGCTCACTTCATTCCTAAATAGGAAAAAATGTTTTCTGTGCTAGCTCCCATTTATACTGACACTGCTCCTTTTCCCAGGGAAACATGAATAGACCCACCTTTATAACATGATGGGAGTTAAGACTGTGTCATCATTCCATTAACAGACCCAGAGCTGAGACACAAGGTGCAAAAGGGTTATCTAAGTTTGTTTCTGTCCCTTAAGAATTCAATTCACAGAGCAGATCCTGATCTGGTGCAGTCACTACAAGTCTGGCCAATAAATGAAACAGAGATCCTATATTCATTATAAATAGTCCTGTTTTAAAAATGAAAAAGAATGCTGAAAATGCACGTGCACTTGTTCAAACATTGTTTCCAAACTTAAAATAAATATCCATTTGTTTGCATTCTTGAATTAGTCACTTTGGTATCCAAAGAATGTGTAATGAAAAGAACTGCTGATATTTATTAACTAGAACAGTTATCTAGGGAAGACTGAAAATAATACTGGAGACTGAGCACAGTGGTTTGGTGTATTACAGACCAGTTGGTGGAAAAAAAAAAAGGCATTGATAACAATGACAACTTCAACAAATCATGGAAGTAACAGCTAGTCATAACATCTACACAAGAAAGCAGGCAGGTAATAATGTTATAGAAGGAATAGCAGGCAGAAAGGAATGAACTGCTGAACACTACAAACCTGACACAGGTGAAGTAAGAATGTTGCTAGTACAAGGTGAAGACCTAACCAAGTGATCTCTGAGCAAAATATACCTTCCTGAGGTTGGACGGTTTCCTGTTTGGCCTAGACTGCCTCTCCATCTACTTTTCTCCCAGTTCCCATGCAGACCCCATACCCTGGTCCCATCCCACCACACTGAAATCTACACATTCTCACTAAGAAAATACACCTCTGACATTGAAGCAAATGTGTGTTTCCATGAAACCTGCACAGACATGAGCTCAAATGATTTCTCACCCACCAGAGCACACCTAACACACACAGCTGTTACCAGTATTTGCAAATAATTCTGGGGTTTGTACTAGGAAGCTTAGATATCCTGTTAATTTTGCAGTGGCAGGGTAGGGGCAAGAACCTAATCCCCTTCAAAGTAAAGACAGTTCCAAAGGCTAAGATAGTGGACCATGGTCAGTTAAGAAGATGCTATTATTTAGAAACAGGCTATTTAGATGTGGGTTTCTACAGAACATCTTCCCTCTTCCCATGCACAAAAGATTCAGTGAACTTGAAAATGTTTTGAGAGAAAGGCAGCAGGAATGATCCAAAAGGTATGGAATGTCTTCTGTCTGGGGAACAACTGAGTACACCAGGCTCTTCTGTCTGGAAAAGAGATGACTGAAGGAGCATGCAGGAAGAAGGCTACAAAATCATGAGAGATGCAGAGGGTAGGGAGGGTTAGATGGCTCACTGCTTCTTCCAGCACAAAGGCTAGGCAGGAGCAGGAAGTAGTAAGAGCCAAATTTGGAAACAGATATTTCTCTTCACTGTAAGTCTGTAAGCTGTGAACTGCTGGTAAAAGGATTCTTTAGCTGCTGTTAAGTACACATAAGCTCAAGTGGGACTGGGAGAGTTCAGGGAAAAGGAATCCACTGAGTTAGTAAACACACAGAAAAGATCAAGTGGTCCCTAGGCTGGAAACAGATATATAGGGAAATATACTCTTGTCCTATCTGAGCGTTCACTCACAGCCACTGTGGGAGATGGGATACTGAGCTGGATGGAGATTCAGCCTGGCTATTATGTTTAATGAATTGATGTTTTACAATGGTAGTATCTGCTACAGTGACAAGCAAGTAATAATGGCACTGGTAGCACACCACTGATCAGAAAGCATGGGAGACAGTGGTCCAGGATCAGTCTTTCCCCTTGCACCAGTGGGCTAGTACTGTATCACCACCTTTGTGAAGAACACAAGCCTCCTCTGGCTGGGAGCCTGGGAACTAGATACAAGTTTCTCAGTGTCAGGATGAATAAATAAGGAATGTGAATGTTTATGTATTTCCAAATACCACAGTATGCAAAAAAACTCTGTTTAAAGAATACATCCTTCTGTGCCTCACAACACAGAATGTCAAGGGTCTTGGAAAAACTGACCTGCTGGTTTCATGAGAAAGGCACTGTGGCTTAGATCCAGGCCATGAGTTCCCCAATTGTTGAGAATAATTGCTATTTTGTGTAATGACTGAATTCAGTCCTCCACTCTAAGACTTGCTTTAATAAAATGGGTTTGGGGAAGAAAGGTCTCACACACCACTTCAGCTTTTCCTACTCTGTTGGTGTTTTCAGACTTACCTGATTTTGTTGCTGCCCACCCTCTCTGGGGCTGCCCTGCCTGGACAGCTACAGCCAGTAGTGTCTTGGCTTGCAAGTGTCCCAGCTGTCCCCGGAATCCCCTCAGGAAACAAAATCCAGTGGCAGCAAGAGGCATTGATGTTTCTGTGGCTGCTCTATGGCAGTTAGCGACCTGGTGAGAAAGCTGCAGCTTGTTCCTCAGACAGTGGTGGGAAATTACAGCAACATGGGCCTGTGAGGCCTCACTGAAGAGATCAGGACATGAAAGACTGGAAGGGACTCTCTCAGCCACTCCAGCTCCTGGCTATTTCAGGTTAGCACATTATACAATGTCTTAAGCGCAAAGCTCCCTCTTTAAACTGCTTAGGGGTTTTCCCTCTCTCAACCCTTATGTTTGGAGTTATTCCAGACAGTTGTCCCTCTGGTCCCTAAGAACCTTCTTCCAACTTCCAGACAAAATTTACTCATTAACAGCTTGCCCCTGCTAACGCTGACCTTGTCTTGGCTCTTCCCCCTCCCTTCTGTTTCTCTTCTTGATATACTCATAGACGGTAACTTGCTCTTACCCTTCATCTCTTAAAGTAGACACACCAGAATATTCCAGTTCCCTCTGTGAGATGAGCCTTATCACCTAACCAGCAACTTGTACAAGGGCATTTATCCCCCTCTTTCTGGTGCAAGTATTTCTTCTCATACCTTCAAAGGCTGAACCTGTCCTTTCTGCAGCCTTGTTAACTAATGGCTGTTGTCCTGTGGTTGACATACACATGGAGAATACTCTCCTCCCCCACTTCAACCAAGAAGCACACAGCTAATACAGAAACTTATTTTTGATTCTTAGGTTAACTATCATCTGTAAGAAGCCCTTCAACAGCCTCCCAAATTTTCGCAAGCAATCAAAGAAACACAAATTTCCTTTATTTCCATTCTAGCTTATATTTGTACTGTGGTCCTTTAACTTTCTTTGCTTCCTAATCTGTGTGTCATCTACTCCCTCCATGGCTATCATCCAGTGGGCAGGACAAACACAACTTTCTCCTCAGAGGGCACTTGGGTGTTCCTTTCCTGCAGCATCACACTGCTACACCTTGGCTCCATTTCAACCACAGGGCTTGGACCATAAGGATACTACTTTGAAGTGCCCATTGCACCATGATTATATCACTACTGGAGCTGCTTACATTGGCTTCTGCAGTTAGTGTGACAGTGTTCTCATCTGAGACCCCTGAAATAAAACTGAACTGAAAATTTCCAGAGAGTTGTTCACAAATTGCTCTGCTCGAATGCACTGAATTGTTGGTCATTTGCTTCACTGCATGTTATTTTCTTTCTCTCTCTCTTTTAAAATGGGATAGGGGAGAAGAGAAAGGTACCAAAGCAAGAATTAGTCAGCCGTGTTCATCTCTATCCCCTACATGGTTCAGCCCACAGAGCAAGTAAAGACCTGAGGAAATTTATTTCCTGTTATTGCATGCATAAAGCCACTAAAAGAAAAATAAATGTATTTCAAATATTATTTCACTGAAGAATAAACATTTTTGCCAACTGGATTTTCAAGATGATTGAAAATTTAGCTTAACATCTAGAAGCAATTTTGCCAGTAACATTAAAATGCAATATTGGTTTTGGGAGGAAAAAGGAGTACTTGATGGGGTGAGGCACAAATGTGTTTGGCAGTGCAGAGAAGTGTACTTTCATTAGCATGCATGGATTGTGGTTTTATCTAGGTCACTTCTCTGCAAGGCATTTAACTGCAACCTCCTGATAGGCTTCCATCCAAAGTTTAAGACCTAGCCAATTGCCAGGGATGTATGACCATTAGATAGACTTACTTCTGTTCTGTTACACTGGACAGTTGCTCACTTTCAGCGTCAGGGTCTCAGCACTGGCAAATGTAGACTATAACACACTGCTGACTGCAGTAACGCCCACCACAGGGCATGGAAGGCTACTCTGCAAGTAACCACGCTGATGAAAACACAGAAACCACAAACTGCTCAGCAACTCCTTCAGAAACCCATGTGCTGCACTTCGGAGCGGCTCACTGCCAGATGGCTGCACACAAACCCAGAGCAGACACAGGAAAGCAAACTATCCTGAAATAGATAGATTGCTTAAAGGAAAAGTCACTGCAACAAGATTGTAATGCGGAAAAAGCTGCAAGCACTTTGATGTATCAGAAGTTAAGACTACCAGTACCATTTAAGAAAGCAGGAGACAGACCTTGTAGCTCCCAAACTACATTAAAAACACGGTATATTCTTTTTATGGAAGATAAATTTCTATCTCCCAGATTTTACTGGAGATGATAGGCTCTGTTTATCTGGAACATACTGAACCCATCAGAGCCAGCAGATGAAAAATCTGTGGTAATTCTGACAAGTGTTGGCAAACAGAACTGTCAAGTAAGGATAATGACTTTATATTCACAAAGCACTTCTCATCCAGATAGAACCCAGAGTGCTTTACAATTGTTACTAATGGATTATACACACACATGAATCACTTTGCCCATGACTGAAACGGAACAGCTTTAGGAGTGAAGTGTTTAACAGCACATAGCAACACTACCCCACAGTTTAGCAAAGGATCCAGTTGCAAATCCAAAAGAAATTTAGGAAGACAGATGTAATTATCCACACTGCAATGTGTACAGGACACTGGGTTTACATTACTCCTCCTCCATCAACCACCACTGGAAATATGGCAACTGTCAGCATCTAACACAGCACTTTGTCATGATGGGAAGAGGACAAGGTGCCTTTTTGGCCCTGTTCCCATTAAATTCCAGAGAGCTGAGCAAAACTGAGCTGAGCCTACATAGAACGCACTGGTCTACAGAGTCACTTCAAGGATACATGCAACTACCAAAGTCGGTGTTAAATCCCACCTGAAAGATGGCACCTTTCCATCCATAAAGACTGAGAAGTACTCTTTGATAACATAACAGAGCACTTGGGAAGAAAGAAGCTTGCACCACATCAGCAGTGTTACTTCCTCCAGCACCTGTTTCTCATCTGCAAGCTTCCCAGAGGGAAAACAAGGGGCTCTGTTTAATCCTGCTTAAACTTGTGAATGAAGGAGCAGAAAGAATTTCAATCATCTAAGCAATATAACAACAGGTTGAAGAAAAGAGTGCATTAGTGATGGGGAAAGCTTTTGGTTTTGGGGGATTTTTTTTGGGGGGTAAGAGTTTTAGGTACTTTTATGCTTATTATTATAGTGAAAGTAATAGAATAAAAGGTAAAAATACAGTAAGGAATATTAACACACACAGTAAGTTTTGGACCAACTTTTCTAACAGCTGTTCCATATTTGAGTCATTTCAAGTCACACAAGAAGCAAAATCTGAACTAAAAAATACTTTCAAAATGGTAGAAACATCGGTACCAGCAATTTCTTAACCCCTTCCAGGCCCTACTCTCAACGCCATGTTCAAAAGCCATGTGACATTTCAAGGCTGTAGCCAGCCTCACTGATCTCAGTAAGAGCTGTTAAGAGTTTAGTACTTCAGTATATAGAATCATAGAATCATAGAATAGTTAGGGGTGGAAAGGAACTTAAGATCATCCAGTTCCAACCCCCCTGCCATGGGCAGGGACACCTCACACTAAACCATATCACCCAAGGCTTCATCCAAACTGACCTTGAACACTGCCAGGGATGGAGCATCCACAACCTCCCTGGGCAACCCATTCCAGTACCTCACCACCCTCACAGTAAAGAATTTCTTCCTTATATCCAATCTAAACCTCTGCTGTTTAAGTTTCAACCCATTACCTCTTGTCCTGTCACTACAGTCCCTAATGAATAGTCCCTCCCCAGCATCCCTATAGGCTCCCTTCAGGTACTGGAAGGCTGCTATGAGGTCTCCACGCAGCCTTCTCTTCTCCAGGCTGAACAGCCCCAACTTTCTCAGCCTGTCTTCATATGGGAGGTGCTCCAGTCCCCTGATCATCCTCGTGGCCCTCCTCTGGACTTGTTCCAACAGTTCCATGTCCTTTTTATGTTGAGGACACCAGAACTGCACACAATACTCCAAGTGAGGTCTCATGAGAGCAGAGTAGAGGGGCAGGATCACCTCCTTCGACCTGCTGGTCACGCTCCTTTTGATGCAGCCCAGGATACAGTTGGCTTTCTGGGCTGTGAGTGCACACTGCTGGCTCATGTTCATTTTCTCATCTATTCCTCTATGAAATTATCTGAGACCAATGTTACCCCTTCAGACAGATAAAACTGCTATTAAAATCTTGCAGTGTGTTCGTATTTTTCTTCTCCTCTAACCCTCACCCAAACTGCTCTGGATTTGGAGCACATGGAACACCATCATCCTTGCCAAAAAGATTTTCAAACAAACAGTTATCTAACAGCAAACAAAGTACTATGATCATTAGGTTAAACCCCCAGATGCATATAAAAGCAGAAATTCGCCTACAATAGATTAGGAAACAGGAAATCTTTAAAGGGAACGACAGCTACAATACAGCCTTCTGAAACAAAAGGAAGAACATTACAGTAATTAATTCTTCTTTTAACAAACATGTAGCATGCAACTGCTGAAGAAAATAAATACTCGGATGCTGCGTATCTCTTTGAAAGGCAGGAAGCTAAGGGGAAATGGTGACTACAAATGGAAAGCTTGGAATCAAAAGGAACTCAAAGATTCCTCATCCAGTCAGTGACCATAAGACCTACCTAAAAAAAGCTAAGCCTGGAAAATTCATCATCTAGAACCAGAAATTTCACTGCACAAGGATTTAATCTAGGCTGAACTAAGTAAAAAACTTTCTCTTCAGAGTAGTCCAAGATTAAACTTAAATTATGCACCTCCTTCAGAGGAGAAGTCAGACCCTTTATCAGCATTGTCTTGTTTACTTCACCACTACCCTCAGCAATGAGAACAAAGAACATGACAATTGGAGTCTGGAAACAGCATGAAAATCTGATTCCCTTTCACATTAAGAACACCACAGTCACCAGAGATAATGAAGGGAGACTGACAAAGAGAAAAATTAACTATGTACAGTGATGTACACAGAGCTGGAAAACGTGGATAAAAAGGATCAGGAAAAAAAGTAGAAGTTAAATATCTAAAAAACTCAGAAATCATCCATTTCAAATAAACCCTCTTTTGAAACAAAACTGCTAAGAGAACAAGATATTTATCTGTCTTTTTCATCGTGGATCATTTTCCCAGGTAAACTGATAATGGAAATCAAGCAGGAGTTCAAGTTTCTTTACTCAGTACTTTCAGGTGGAAAATACTGTATCTAGTTCAATGACACATCTCCAGATAGAGTTCTTACTTCTTCACTGCTTCCTTCCACCTGGAAATCTCTGTATTTCAGTAGTCTGTCAGACAAAGCTCAACAAAATATTGTCTTCTTCCCTACAGAAGTAGCAAGTGGCCCTCTAAAAGGGTTATCTCAAGTTTCGATAACAAGTTTCCTAAAATCTTGCACCTTGCATGTTTGTCAATTTCCTGTTTCTCTGCAACAAGTTCCATCTACACTTGAAGACTAGTTTAGTTTAGTTTAGTTTAGGTTTAGTTTAGTTGGACAGCAGAAAACTTTGGCCTGCACACACTGGATGTTGCTTTAGTCATGCTAACTATAGCTAGCATACACACACAGTTTGTAGGTATACAGATGGTTGAGTGACAGAGACGTGAGAACATACCTGGTTAAAGTATCTTAAGCAACTTTCCTGACACCAAAAGCAGAAGAAACAGCACTTGAACAGGCACTTGGCACACACACTCTCCTGCAATAAAATGAAAAGTTTGGTTACCGGACACAGAATTAGATTCAAAATTGCCATTTTTTGAAAACTTGCCTTACAGGTGACTGACTCTTCTAATAAAACATTCATTTGGGCACAAGCTATTACCTTCTGAGTTACAAGAACTGCTTTTAATTCACACCCTTTAGTATTAATGACTGATGAACTGAGCATGTCTTCTTTCTTCCTGTACATGGGAGATTCATCTCTGAGAAAAGAAAGAAAAGTGCTACAAACAGCTTTGTGAGCTAACAGCTGTTTGGAGAGCAAAGCAGGCAGGCAATTCAGTAACCCTTACAGCACTTTACAGTGATAAGGGAGTACACTGACAGTCTTCAACCTTTTTGTTTACCGAAAAACCTTCACAGTTCTGAAATGACTGGTACCTTAATGGACAACAAGAAAAGAATGGGCATAAGGCTTGCATGCAATAGAATCCCACATTGGTTTGTGCTGGAAGGGACCTTAAAGATCATCCAATTCTGACTCCCTGCCACAGGGGGTTGCCTAAATCTTCCTTTAAAATCACAGCTTTGGAGTCATGACAGCTCTTTCTCCTTGCCAAAGTGGCAGAACTAACTGCAGTGGTATGTTTCCAGCAGCAGATAAGAGATGTGGAGATGCATGAAAGACAGAAAGAAGTCAAGCACAACCAAACCAGCCCAGCTCTATTTTTTATATATTTAAAAGATGTGGTTTGGATCCTACACAAATCTCTGGAACAGTTATTATTTCATACATTCTTTCTATAAACTCCTATTACAAGGCAGATTAAATATTTTCTAGTAGATATCTTAGATGCAACAACAAAGTTCTTCCTTACCTTTACTTTTGTAAAATTTACAATGCAAAAAATTTTAAATAGAGCATTCTGCCAATTTTTTCCTTTATCCTTCATAGAAAAATTTATATATAAACACTAAATAAAGCTGGTTTATATTCACCTACCTTTTGTTTTAGGATACTATAAAGGTACAAGAGAAGAATCCTTGGTATTCTCAGTATTGTGATAAGAAATGAGCCTTTTACAGCAGTTCCTAGGTGATAGCAGAAAAGAACTGATATGGAAGACAGGACTGGGTGAGGTGGTGGGTTATTCTTGTTCCTAGAAAGAAAACCAAAGAATTTTAATGTGATTTAAAAGCGTCACTGAAGGATATATACATGGTATCTTTTCAGGATTGGGAGATTTCAATAACTAAGCCAGTATCTCTTTTCTCACTTCAACAACTCCAGTTTTCTTACTGACTTCATCTTAATGTTCACCTTAGTCCAAAGGAAAGCAGCCAAGTGTATAACTTTTATTGGATAAGTTTAATTCTTAAGCAATGACTGTTTTAGTGTATTCAGTAATGGAAAAAGATCCAGAAAAAACCTACAATGGAAAATACCAGAAGTGAATACCATCTGAGAATACTTCCTTGAACCCCTCTCTCCAGTTTCTGTCACTTCTGTTCTCCACAGTCTTTCATTCTACTGTTGTTTCTGCAAGATCTTAGGCTGAAGGAATGAATCTGCTCTTTCTGCTTTACAGATAAAAGACAAACTAGAAAAAAAAAATAGCACAAGCTTTCACATCTACAGTTGAGATCTAATATCTGCTTTTTTGATGCAATTTGGTCAACTTTTGCTTAAATGCTGTTCAGGTAATTATATCTTATTCACTGAACATGATTTGTTTTCCAAGGGAATTCCTGGTTCCTTTCTAAAGGTCAGTTTCATGTCAATCATTTACAGACAGTAGTATGACGCAGCTCTTAAGAATGTACATAAAAACCAGGAAAAGAACTTCAAGCCACTCCCCCACCTTTTTGCAAATGCTGTAAGAAAAAAAATCAATTAGATGAATGCTATAAATACCTATAAAAAGCTGTTTCAGGAGATTAACCCCTCCACCTCATCAACAGTCATAAATAGCCCTTCTATAAAGCAATTCTTCAGCAATTGGCCAAACCCTGTAAAATTTACTTAGATAACAGACCAGCAGCAACTTGGCTCAGCAGTTAAGCTCAAACCTTATATCACAAAGAAGATGTCTTGCTTTCATGAATGACTCCTTCAAAACACCTGCTATCCTGAACAGTTAATAGTTTGCACAATAAACTAAGAAATAAAAAGGCAGTGATAAGGGAGTGCCTGGTTGGGGCTAAAAAGCTCTAAAAGGATATAAATCATACACACTATATCTAGAGAGGTATCACTGTTCTATGAGAAACCTGGAGGTATCACTGCAGTTCATTCAAAACACTAAATACTTTGCAAGCAAAAAAGTTGCATTTAACTGTCTGAATATACCACATTCTTTTAAATAGGAAATTCCAGGAAAGCAGTTGCTGCATTTATTATTTTTGGTCTTACAGCTAGGGGAACACTTGGGGGATAGTGGAATTTTATACTGAATAAGGCAGTTTGTTGGGGTTGCTGTGTTAGAAGCACATATATAGCAATATAGATGAGTTATTCTATCCATATCATACTATTCTTTCCTTTTCCCTCCTACACTACCTTAGAAATGACAGTCAGACTAGAAAAGATTAAGTTTCTGACAGTTGAATGTTAACCAGTGGTGAGAAATACAGAGAGGACTCTCATGCTAATAAATTACTTCCTAGTGAATTAAAAAAAAAAAAAAAACGAAGAAGGGACCTGATGTTTTTAACAGGACTCATTAATGAGCAGGAATGTCAAAATTTGAAGTTTAAATGCACTTCTAGATGTTTGGATGCTCTTCCACACCTTTTTTTTCCAAGCAAAGGTATTCTCACAAGAACAGGGTCTGAAAAGGTTTCTTGCTGCGCTTCCAGGTTAGAAAAAGAACAAAGATTTTGCTTGTGAATCTGTGCATGTAGACTCCACTGCATGCACACAAGCTATCAGGGGAAAAAAAAACCAGGAGTCTGCCTGATAAAACTGGTTACAAAACAGAGTAGGGCCACATATTACTTCTTCTCTTTGGCATTCCAACTTCATGTGACCACAGGATTGTTTGATTTACATAGCACACTACTATTCCAAAATCCTGTGAACCTGGATCCAATGCCACATCAGTTTTTAATAGTTTTCTTTCTTTGGTGCTGCCAGTTGTCTTGATTCTCTTGTAAGCTCTGTGACACTCAGTATCTTTTTAACATCCAATTCCATTCAATCTAATCATCACACATGTGTCTCAGCTTTCATTTTAAGAACACTTGTGTGTGGAGAAAAAATGTCATCTTGACACATCCAAAAGATGTAGATATATGAAAGAGAACAAGAAACATTTCTTTAAAAGCCTGTCCCTTTCAGAACTGGGCTTATAGTTCTCTTCAATTGTGCCTCACCTGTTTCAAAGACTGCCTAAAGAGAGATTTAGTGTAAAATACTTTAGAAGTGCTACATACTTCATTACAACCCTGTGCAGTGACAGACATGCACTGAAGCTACTGAATAAGCTCAGATATAGACAGGACAGTGATCGGTCAAGTACCCAGAGGGGAAAAGCCTCATCTGACTGAAAAGGTAAATACAAACACCTAATACCTAAGATGAAAATAAACCCTCATGTAAGGCAGTAATACTAACAGAGAAGGGTTTTAAAAAGACTGACCCCTTTTCACAAGTCACATAAAGTAACCATTAAGCAAAAAAAGTTCTATTTATTTTATTAAATGAATAAAATCCTTCATGTATTCATGTTTTATCTGAAATAAAAGGTAAACTCCATTTTCACTGGTGGTATTCTCAGAAATGTATGCTACCTGTAAAGCTAATCCAGCTAAAATGACCTACTGCCCTCCACATGTGCAAATCCAGTGTGGCTGCTGGCCATGCAGCACATTGCTGTGCATGCTGTGGACTGAGATTTCCGCAGGGAAAGGCCGTGCCATTTCCTCAGAGCACTTACAAGCAAAGAAGAAAGCCTCCCTGTGAGGTATCATAAACAAACTCTTGTGACATGCCTTTATGATGCTGCCCCAGGGAATACATTAAAAACACACAGCAAGACAAGCTCAGAATTGCTGGAACAGCTTGAGATAACCCTTGCCCTTGATGGTGTGACTGCTCATGTAGCTAAGCAGCCTCTCCCCATTCCCATACTGCTCTGCAGATCTGTGCTCACAGCTTAAAGGCTAGGAAAAGGGATTACCAGCATAGAGAAACTGTATTTCACCTTCCAAGCACACCTCTGTCAACACAGTACATGTCACCTGGCAAGAAAGAGGAGGGCTTGACAATAGATATGCAAGGTGATTTCAACACAGCTGGGTGCAGGAACCTTCTGTGGCCAGTTCCTGCAGCAGTCAAAAACAGCTGGAAAGTGGAAGAGCCCAACAGAGCAGTAAATGTCATCACAGGGGTTTCTATAGGTGCTTCCCTGGAAGAAAACAGGGGCAGTGTCTTTGCCTTGGGGATTTGGGTGGCATATCATACCAACATGCACCATACAACCCAGTAAGTCAGTGAAACTGCTTTTCTTCCCAGTGCTTTCTCAAGCAAGCCAATTGAAATGAACCCTTGGTGTCTCAGCATTCAGCTGTTAAGGTTGAATCAGTTGCTGAAGCTTCAGGTACTTTATAAAAGAGCAACCCATTACCCACAGAACCACAGCCATGCTAGCTATTTGAGTTCAGAGTTTCAGTAAGAAAAAGATGACATAAGAAATGCAAATTTCTCCCTTTTCAAATCCTACCATGGCAATTAAAATAGTATTAAATTAAAATAGCATTAAATTAAAATAGCAGCACTGTGGCGGGTAGTGAGTACATTGTTTCTTCCTCTTGCTTCACCCTTCTTGCCTCTTTTTTGCTTTTCCTCTTGCATACAGGGGCAACTGATATTGGTATGAATTGGTCCTCTGGTTTAGCTGCAGTGATTGCCACTGTGGTTTGAGTAGCGACTGTACTCGTTGCTGGGGGTGGTGTAGCTGCTCTGCTTGGAGCTGGAGTAGCTGCACTGACTGTTGCAGTCGAAGTTTGAGTAGCTGCTGTACTTGTTGCTGGGGTAGCTGTGCTATCCGTTGCAGCCAAAGTCTGAGTAGTGCCTGTACTTGTTGCTGGGGATGGTGTAGCTGCACTGTCTGTTGCTTTGCCCTCAGATCCAGGGACATTTTTTTCCTTTTGAAGGTGCTGCATAGTGTTGAACAAGGCCCTGTGAGCATCGGCCAAACCCCAGCACGTTGCCATGGTTTGTCTGTCTCTGGTATGGCCAGAATGACAACACACCTCATCTAAGTGTTTTACTAATTTCTCTGGATTTTGCACTTGTTCAGTGGTGAAATTCCGAAGTACTGGAGGGGCCCACTGACCTAGATGCTTGCCCATACTATCCCACACACCCTGCCACTCATGACTGTCCAGCCTCAGGGAAAATCCCTTGGTCCTCCTATATCATCGTCTAACCTCAGACAAGGCCCAAACCTGACTCTGTTTAACTCTTGAAATCAGACGAAATGGCTCTGGGCAAAACACACTCTGTATGCATGCTACTATGGTGATCCCCATTACAATCAGCATACAAGACTCAACAGTATTAAAAGGCCATTCAAAAACTTCAAAACTCTCAAATGATGCTGTAAACTGTTTGGGGGGGGGGGGGGGGGGCACTGGGAGGGTAAAAGAATGTCTCCTTCACAGGTTGAACACCCGACAAAGAGAAAAAAAGATGTGTAATTGCTAAGCACTTCTATTTTATACCTCCCAAAGTATAAAGGTGGTGACCACACCGGGAACATAAACCAGATCAGTTTCATGACCAATGATTCTATTGTATTACAAGTCATTACCATAAAGTACAATGAGACAACCTTAGTCCAAGGCCCCCAGCCAATAAACACTAACACAGCAAATACCGGCTCTAAGTAAGGTACAATATGTCGAAACAGTAAGATCAAGAGAAACAACTTTGAGAGCCAATATATCAGCATTGTGACAAATGTCTATTAATCCAAAACAATGAATGCTTATCCCAAATACAACTGGACACACTCTGGTCAGATCTGTTGTTACCTCAACCCTTCGAGCTCCACATTGGGTGCCAAAAAGAACTGTCATGGTTTAAGCCCAGTCAGTCACACAGTTTCTACTCCCTCCCCTCTCCCCCCTTCCTCCCAGAGGGATGGGGAGGAGAACTGAAAGAATGTAACTCCCATGGGCTGAGATAAGAACGGTCCAGTAACTAAGGTATAACACAAAACACTACTGCTACCACCAATAATAATAATGATAATGGAAATAACAAGGGAAGAGAATACGATACCATCTGCTGAAACGAGCCCAACTGAGAAGAGAGAAGAGAGCAGAGAAGCAGAGAAGAGAGTGTCCTTCTGGGTAACTCCCAGTTACCTCCCAAGCATGATGTGCTGTGGTATGGAATACCTCTTTGGTTAGTTTGGGTCAGGTGTCCTGTCTCTGCTTCCTCCCAGCTTCCCCTCCTCTCTGGCAGAGCATGAGACTCACAAAGTCCTTATGGGCAGTATAAACATTTGAGCAGTAACTAAAAACATTGGTGTTATCAGCTCTGTTCCCAGGCCGAAAGTCAAAAACACAGTGCTGCACCAGCTACTAAGAAGGAGAAAAAATGATTGCTACTGCTACTGCTGACACCATGGGACGGTGTCACTCTGCAGATCTCAACCTTTGAAAAAGCAGCATTTTAGTGTTTGGCTACTCTTTTACCAGCACCAGTTACACAGCATTGCTGTTGGCTGCATAGAGAATCCAGGCAGAGACAGGATCCTGATACACTTTAAACACTTCCCTGCCTTGGTTTTCTGGATGGGATGACAAAACATCATTTAAATGAATGGTGGGCAGTCACTCCTTGTAGCCTTGCTGCTTTGGCTGGAGCTGACCCACTGTCAGAGTCGCTCCTGCAAGTGGGGCCTGTGCTGCTGTCTCTGCTGGCTGCAAGGAAACAGACTATTTGGAATCCTTTCAGCGGGAGGCCTTTCCAACAGCAACTGAAGCACCCAGGGATACACTCTAGAGACCATCACAGAAACCATCTACCTTGGTTTCGGAGAGCCAAAAGCCTCCCTTCACAGCTGCCCAAGCCCTGCGGTCCAGGTGGCTGCAGCCAGTGCACCAGGGTCCCCAGACCCTCTCCTGCCAGGCTTCCCAACTAACTCTCACTGCACCTTCCTCAACGGCTAATTATCCAGTAAATTGAAATTATCACCACATTCCTCTAATACAAAATGGAGAAATGACAGTTTTTCAGTGATCAGAAAATCTCACTGGGCAAAGAACAGAGTAATAAGAGTGAGAGGTACTTACGAGGAACAATGTTTGCTGGATACTACCCTTCATTGTCAAAAAAATCAAAGTACCATGAGATTTAAATCTTCCCCCCAGTGACAGCATAGCACCACTCCAGTGCATGAAAATTCAATTTAATTTTACCATATTGCAAGTCTAAACCAACAGTATATCTCAGAAGAGATTTTTTTTTTCTTCCCCTCATTCCCTCCACATTTACACTTCAGGGCAATATAAAATTCAAGGAAGTTTACACAATTCTTTATTTTTAACCATGGTGTTAAAAGCATTTACAGTTAACTGAAAATACCTGAAAAAAGAGTAGCAAGCTAGACAGTCAGTCAGACCACATGGAAACCCAGGGCAGGGATGAACACTTAGGAAGGGGTCACACTGCCTGCAAATACATGAAATTACAGAGGAGCTATCTATTGCATCTCCATTTGGAGACAATGCTCCTGGAATAGGGTCAAATGCAGCCTGTGCCTTCTGAATAGTAATTTCAGCAGAGTCAAACGAGCTCTGTTGGCTTGCATCAAGGCACAGTTTGGGCCAGTATCTCCAGTGGTAGGAGAAGCGTACAAGGATGCCAGAGAAGGACTTTAAACTGAAACAGGGGAAGTTCAGGTTAGATCTAAGGCAGAAGCTCTTCCCTGTGAGGGTGCTGAGGCGCTGGCACAGGGTGCCCAGAGAAGCTGTGGCTGCCCCATCCCTGGCAGTGTTCAGGGCCAGGTTGGACACAGGGGCTTGGATCAAGCTGCTCTAGTGTGAGGTGTCCCTGCCTGTGGCAGGGGGTTGGAACTGAATGACTTTAAGGTCTTTTCCAACCCAACCATTCTGTGATTCTATGATACCACACACATAGTAAAATCTTTCTCAAGATCTTGTAATGAACAACATTATTTTCTATTAAACTGGATTCCAAGATACTGACATAAGCTGCAGTTTGAGACTATTTTGTCTAGAACAAGATTGAAAGTAATGCTGGAAAATCCCCCAAACTATACTGGGATGATTCTACACTCACCTGTTTAAGTAACAAGTAACCACTGCCCCAGCAATCGTCATTTGCTGACAAGCAAGAATGAATTCACTAGTCCAGATCAGGCCAATGAAAAGATACCATGCCATGTAGTAAATTCCAGGCAGAGCTCTGTATTCCACTTGTCCTCCTGAAGTAGTCTGTGCAGTACCTGGAGTTGGGATCACACCACTGTATTGTTATAACACACCAGACAAGGAGGGAAAAAAGAAGTGCATAAAAGGGGTTCTACATCCTTTGTCTTAACTTTTCTTCAAGAGAATTATAAAAACACAAATTCAGGTTCTATTTAATTCTATCCATTCTAAGAAAGTCAGAGAGGCAAAATGTTGTAATTTAAATAGCGTCATGGCAACTAGTTTTCTGTTCTCTAGACTTTGCAATCTTTGTGCAAAATAGAGGCACAAAAAGGTGAGCTCTCACAAAAAAACTCAAACCAAAAAAGGCAGGATATGCTCCAGTGGTACTGCTATTATATTCAGGAACATTGCCAAATTCCTTTATTAAAGCTAAATGAATTGCCTCCACTACTGTCAATAACAAAGAATTTATTGCATGTCCAATAGATGGCTTTTCACCAAAGGTGGGGATAACTCAGATAACTTGGCAATCCGACCTTGTTCTATGCAATCCTATTTAAAACACTTGACCCTCAAGTCTAGCCAGGGATAGGGGCATTAGGACTGTCACTCCTAGTGAAAGCTCTCTGGGTTCACAACCTGCTATTTTTTCCGGTTTACCAAGCCTTAAGTCTATCACCCTTAAAGATAAACTTGTTCACAGAATAAAACCATCTCTGGAAGAGAGTAGTTTCTTATTCTAACTCCATGAAAGAAATAAAGTGAGACATCGAGTTGTCTATTACTGCTAGAACAGCATTATAGCTTCAGCTTTAATAATTTATGTGTTCATTTGTTGGCCTTAGCAGGGTTAGGTTTGATACAGGGTAACCAATGTACAGGGTGGTAATACAGAGAAATTGTATAAGGGGGTTAAAGGAATTCCTTTGCTTAAACAAAAGTATTGTCTGTCCTAAGTACCTGCCATTGCCATCTTGCCAAGGCATTGATTACTGCTGGAGGGGGAGAAGCAGATGCTAGTTCTACTGACAAGGGACAAAAGCAGATGATTGGTTCTACTGATAAGCCGGGGAGAGGCAGACTGGGCACCGACCAAATCTTAAGGCCATGAAAAAAGCACAGGTGTTTGGTCCTACTGATAAGCCGGGGAGAAGCAGACTGGGCACCGACCAGACCCTAAGGCCATGTCTGAAGATTAAAAGGTGTAAAGTTTAAGAAGAGGAAGACTCATTTACTTCATCTTGAAGACCCCTACCCACAAGAGGAAGACTCATTTACTTCATCCTGAGACCCCTGCCCATGACCAGAAGGGGCACTGCGCAGGTGCAAAGGACCTTCCAGCTCATTATAATACGAAGCGGGGATAGATAATAAATATGTATAGGCGGATTGAGCAACCTCATGTCTGTGTATACCTTAAGAGAATAAATGTAAAGGGAGAACAACCCTGAGGTGTGCATGCTTCGCAGGAGCTATCCCCATGCACCTCAGCGCTGAATAAAAGCATACCTACTTTACAACTTTAACTAGTTGTGGAGTCTATCCGCGCATCAATTTGGCGAGCCAGGCAGGAGGCTCTGTCCGGCTGCAGGATCGGCCGAGGGGTGGACATCCTCGGCGCCACAGGCTGCTTGCCTGGAGGAGCTCCGCTTCTCGTCTGCTCACTGCGGGGACAGACAACAACCCGTGCCGGCTGCGGAGAAACGGTATGCTTGGGGTTTTGGTAATTTAGGTGGCCTGTAAGGCGTACGCGTGGCCCGGGGCTGCTGGTAAGGCGCGCAGAGACGTCTGGCGCACAGCGAAGTTCCCCTTGGTAGGTAGGGCTTGCAAGCGGGGGGCTCGCCGACCGATATAGCGGCTGCTAGCGATCCTGGGAGCGGATCGGGTGAGCCCGGGTTTTCGCTGCATCCCAAGTCTTGGGAGCCAGGACGGACCTGCTAGGGGGGCAGGTGAAGGGTAAGCCACCAGGTTTCCGCTGCATCTCAAATTCTGAGAACCGTGAGGAGGGTAAGCGGAGCCATAGTGTGAGTGGGGGATCCCATGTGTAACTTAGTGTTTCTGTGTGACTGAGACGTAGCATAGCTACGAAGCGAGTGTGGAGTCCCAGTCCGCGGTTCCGTGTCTCCGCGAGGAGAGCGGCCGGAGACGGACGAAGCGTTTATGTTTTTTGGTCCTGTGTGTCCTGTCTGTGTGAGCAGTGGGGCCTGGCTGCCCTCCCGCTGTCCTTCCTGTGTAAACCTGTGTGTCCTGACTGGGTGAGCAGCTTAGAAAAGTGGGGAGGGGAGTGTCCGGCTGCCCCTCTCGCTGCGTTTTTCTGTCCTGTGTATCTTCTTGTGTGTGTACAGTTATTAAATAGTTCAGAAAGTCCCTGTGTGCCTTGTGGGAGTGTAACTATGTGACGTGTGGGATATTGTGGCAGTGCTCTCGGTGCAGATTCCACTTTTACAGCCACTCAGGGTGCCAGTGGGGCAAATATTGCTCGGGTTTTCTTACGAAACACTGGCGGGTGGAAATTATAGTTACCCAATCGGTTATCCTTTGGGACCAGAAATAAAAAGATTACTTTGTGGAGAAAGCCACAAAGTCCAGGTGGACTTCCAGGAGGTTAGAAAAAAAAAAAAAAAAAACAACAAAAAACCCCAAACCACAAACTGGGAAAGGGTTTGTAAAAAGTATCAAAGAAAATTTGAAGAGGCATCATTGCAAAGGAAATTTTGCTGTAACTGAAACTATGATCTAACAACAGGGGAGCCGATCTGCAGAACCCAGAGATATTATTTTACTGATCCCTTTAAGAATATCATACAACTTGTGTGTAGGTGCTCTCATATTTTCATAAGTGCATTTGCAGAGCACTGAGAAAGAGAAGCTATAGAGATTTGTAAAAGATTGGCTTAAATGGGAGCCGGTCAAAACAAGGAAATTCTGAAGAAAAGCCCATTGGGTTACATTTTGGCACATTGGAAAAAACTGAGAGGGTCTTCTGGGACCTCTGTACAAGAAAACGTTGGTAAAATATTGTAACCAATGCTGACCTTCATATACTTTGGAAGATCAAGGAAAATGGCCCAAAAATGGAACTTTGAATTATGATACATCGTTATAATTAATGTTGTTTTTGAGGTGACAAGGCAAATGGAATGAAGTAATGTATGCAGATGTGACAGAGTGCAAAATTAATATACCTCTTCCTGATCCCTTAATTTGGGCTTTGGAAAAGGACAGGAGAAACTGAAAGCTAAAGAGATGTTGTTCAGATTGTGATACTGGGGAAAGATGTTTAAAGTTAAAGGAGGGAGCTCGAGCAGCTCCTGTGTTTGTGCATGGGATGGGTGCCGGGGTAGGCAAACAAGTGGAAACAGACATGTTGACAGATGGGACTGAAGGATTCTTGGATAAATGTGGACTGGGAGTAAAGGAGGAAACGTGGAAAGTGGATTTAAAAAAAAAAAAAAAAGTGCTTGCTTTGAAACTGGTAGAGAAGGAATGTTGAACAGAGGTGGGGGAGTAGGCTCTTCTGTGGAACCGGATCGGTGTGTGTGCTATGGGGAGTCTGGACCCTGGAAGTGAGACTGCCCTGGGGGGGAGTGCCATGAGGCGGCTCCGGTGAATGAATTAGAACCAGAATGACAGGATACTAATAAAAAGCTGAAAAGAAGAGAGTTTATCCCCTCGTTGGGAGGGACCATTTCTTGTTCTTCTAACTACAGAAACGGCGATAAGAACTGCTGAAAAAAGGTGGACACACACGTCTCGAGTAAAAGGACCCATAAAAGAATGGAAAGTTGTGACTGAACCCAGAGACGCCAAGTTGACCCTCAAGAGGACTTGGATAAGTAATTGAGGGAATTCATATTGACTCCTGTAAATTTGGTATGGGAAATGTAGAGATAGTTGAAATCATTTAAAGAGCCAAGTGTCCTAACTGTTTGAAGTATATTATTACTCGTAGGGGAGACCACGAACAACTCTTGAGGAATCAATTGCAGTTCTTTTTGCATTTGGTGTGAAATCACCACCTCATTAGAACAGTTGTTGTGAGTCAAATACTACTGCCGTAATAGCCGAAGGGGAATATACCTTTAACCTACCAGAGAGGGCAAGACCGGAGGGAATCGGTGCTGCAGCTGAAAAGCTCTGCCAAGGGCTGCAACCCCTGGGGCTGTGACCGCTGAGCACTATGATCCTGACCGGACCTCTTTTGGTGTCGGTTCTAATAGGAACCATATGGGAAAATGCCGTGGCTTCTAAAAATATTCACAACAACTGTAGTGAATGTATTACCACAACTAGAAGACGGAGGATAACCTCTAAAACCTTGGTCTAACACACTGTTTATGAATGCAAAGGAACAAAGATAGGCAGTTGCATATATAATCAAACTCAGTATGAATTGTGTCAAAAAAAACAACAAACCAAACAAACAAAACTGTGTGTTATGATCCAAAGGAACTTCCAACCTTGTATTAGATAGAAATGAGAACAAATTCAGAAGAAGGAAGATTAATTGGAATAAGTTATAATGAAGTTATAACCAATTTGAGTACCTCACTGTCAATTTCTGATTTGTGGAAGTTTAGAGTGGAGATGGTACTATAGTAGCCAACCAAAATATATTTGCCCAGGTGGATACCAATGCCACATAAATCCTGATTATGTACCTAGTCAAACAGCTAGGTATCAGTCATCACACCTCTGTGGAAGCAAAGGATGGTCTTGTGTATGCTGGAATACTGCATGCTGGGGATATGATTATCAATGTAAGACTCTACGACAAACAAACAGCAGCTGTACAATCTGTGCCTGTAATCCAGTAAATTTAACTCCCATAGATTTGAAAAATTGGAAACAGAAAGAAGTAACTAAAATTGGACTTAAGATATATGGAACTGGAGAAGACCCAGGTGTGATTATTAGTATTAAGATCAAAGGAAAATATAAAGAGTCAATACAACATCATTTATTATCATGAAATGGAAACTGGAGTCCAATATGAAATTCCCACAGTTGCTAAAAATCTCTTTGTAAATCTTGCTGAAAATATAGCTAAGGCATTGAATGTAACTAACTGTGGTGTTTGTGGGGGAACTAACCAGGGAGAGAGATGGCCCTGGGAGGCAATGGAGAGTAATATAAGCAACACTGCAATCTGGAAAAATCTAAAAGGGAACAAATGGACCAGGCCAAAAATGGCAGATTGACTTTACGGAACTGCCAAGGAAAGGGGGTATAGGCTTTTGTTGGTACTAACAAACACCTTTTCAGGTTGAGCCTTTCCAACTAGAAGTGCAAAAACCCGGGAGGTAATGAAAATATTGTAACAGGAAATAATACCACAATATGGAGTTCCAGCCACTGTATCTTCGGACAGAGGACCACATTTTACTTCAAATGTGGTACAACAAATTAAAAAACAACTAGGGATTGACTGGCAATTTAATACTCTCTACCACCCTCAGTCAAGTGGTCAGGTGGAGAAAATGAACCATCTAATGAAACAACAAATTGTGAAATTGGGACAGGAAGCCAGTTTACCTTGGCCCCAGTCACTTCCATTAGCTCCGATAAGAATTTGAACTAAACCAAGGACTCGAAGGGTTGAGACCTTTTGAAATTCTGTATGGAAGACCATATGGGGTCCAATAGGGAATGTCTCTCCAACTGGGAGAAGAAACTGTGAATAACTATATAATAGCATTAGGAAAACAACTCAGGAGAACTGAAAAACATGCGGCTGGAACTCAAAGCAGAGGACTGGAGAGTCCAGTACATAATATACAACCCGGAGATTATGTGTATATAAAATCTTTCAGACCCACAGGGGAAGAAGATCTTGAACCAAGGTGGAAGGGGCCGTTCCAAGTATTACTCACAACTTTCACTACTATCAAAATTTAGAGAACAAAGCATCTGGATTCAAAAAGGCTCCAAAAGCTCCCTGGAAAATCACACTGAGCGTTAATAACAGACTAACTCATGAAGATAGAGTGATCCATGGGTGTTAACACAATGTTGCAATTGTAATCAGAATATAAATCCAGGTATCACTTACTACCTGAATATGAGATAAGGGTAGTGCAAGTGCTGCACATACTACATGAAGCTTGGCCCAATTAGGTGTATACCTGGCTGCTAGTGTCCGTTTGGTATACACCCACAAGAGGCAGGGGGCATCCTGTGGTTTACAATCAGAGGAGGCAGTGGGCATCTGGTGGTTTGGGTCCTGCAAGACACAGTGGCTGTCTTGTAGAAAAGGTTTTGGTTTTTACTGGTATACAATCACAAGAAGCAGCGGGCATCTTGTGGTTTACAGTCACAAGGGGCAGCAGGCATCTGGTGGTTTGGGTCCTGCAAGATACAGTGGGTGTCTTGTAGAAAAGGTTTCTGCTTCACAAGAAGTGTTGTTAACACTGCAAACAGGCACAAGAGTTTGCAGCAGGCTTCAGAAGAGTTTCTCCACCTGACTGCAGCCCGGTGCTGTGCCATGATGTCGGGCAGCACAGTAATGCAAAAGGCAGTGTGGACATGCAGTATCATTAGCTACATTTTGGTATTTTCACACTTATGCTTTCTCTTGGCAACTGCTGCTGCAAGGTTTTGCTGATGCCTGCAGTTATAAGGCTGTTACAAGAGACAAAAATTCCTAGGAAGTCTAGTCCAGCAATCTCCTTACCAGAAACAAAGAGCCACTGACCAGAAAATACTGTTTATCAGTTCCTGTTAACATGAAAATATGATGTACCCTAGCCACTGCTAAGTGAGAAAAGGTTCTGGCACCACAGCCCGAATCTTCATGCTTCCTGCAACAGAACTGATTGTGTTATTTTATTTAGCCTTTTTCCATGTAGTGGTATTTATAGCTAAGCTAGCTGACTGTAGCTGGAATGTCAAAGACCCTGCAGGAAATACATTTTCATTCCTGGTTTTACTACTGCACAGCTTTATGTGGCAGTTTTATTGCTCGCTTGCCTGTGGGATGCACCTTCACTACGTAAAAATCTCACACCGCCTTCTCATCCTACATTACATGCATAGTGTTTATGCCATTGAACTTCACAGCTCCTGCAGGCTGGAAAGCTGAAAGACATTTGCTGTGCCACATGGCCACTTGTTCTGCTGTGAAATGCCACACAGATTAGCAAACGAAAAGACTCAATAACCCCCAAACATATCAGCTTTTCCAAAGTACATCTGAATTCCATTCCTAGCCAGATAATGGTTCTAACTGGTGCCACTGTTTGTGCTGTCTCAAGTCTTGTGGAGTCTTGGCACTTCTAGTTTTCTAGGTCTGGAACTCATTTAGTCTCTGCTGCTCTTACAGATTCTGAATTACCAAGGTACTTAAGCAGGTGCCTACCTTAAAATACAAAGTAGTCCCACTGATTCTAACAGGATTATCCACGTGTTTCAAATCAGTTATGTGTATAAGTACCTTTCCAAGTGTTAGCTATAGTTTTCTATAGCTCCCATTAAGTCTTCTCTCAGAGTGACACTAACTTTCAAAGGGGATGTAAATAAGGTGCCTGTGTGGTCACATAAAGATGGGGGGCACCACAGCTGAAGCAAGGATAATGTGCTCCAGAGCTGTAAGATGCAGAGATGCTATAAATGTTATCTAAACAGGGAAGATTCAAGGCAAACATTAAGAACAGGTGCAGCACAGCAGCAAGCTAAAAATACAAAGCTGTTCTTTTCTATTAACCATACAGCACTATATGTATTTATTTTTAAGTACAAGTCATCCTAGAACAGCCAAACAACCCCCGAAGTGCTACCTTACAGTGAGCTGCTTTAATATGCAGTGGTTTAGAGGGCTCATATTTGGGCCTAGAAGTTGAAATACAATCTAAAGGAATATTCCCAATCCCGAATTTAGTCTACCATTCACTCGCCCAGGTTTGAACTACAAAACAAATCCAAGGTAGAGTATGAGACTGGAATTCCAAACAACTATTATAGTTTTTGCCTGCACCCACCTCCTGTGTCACCCCACAAACCTCCTCAAGCTAAGGGTTGGATAAAACGATTCTACTCCCCTTGCTACCTCCGCAGATCATTACAAGGCTAAAATTGCCTTTGTTGTTACTCTGGAATCAGGGCTGCTGTAAACAACTGAGCCGATTGAGAAGAGGCTTTCGTACACTGCAGTATCGGCATCTAGCGGGCACTGAGGCTGCTACAGTCATTGACATGTTATTTACATAAACACCTCAGCCCCCGCACTTTGCTAAGAACTCAGTTTACATCCGGTGAGCAACAACAGCCACCATTTACCATTGCCTACTTAACAAAAAGAATAGACACAAATGCAAATGGTACAATCAATAGAATCCCATTTCAACTAGAACAACAACTGGGTATGTGGAGTGGTGTTTTTCTACCTGCATCATGCTTAGGTTAGAATTGGTAACTTAGAAGTGGCTTAGATTATTTACTGTGCAGCATGATTATGCTTTTTCTGTACTGTTTGTCTAGCTTCCTGGAAACATCAGCATTCCTATTAGACTAGGGAAAAGACTGAAAATCAAATACCTTTGAGTCAGGGGACGTGCGCTGCACTAGGAATATCACAGAAGGTCATAAACTGTTTGAACACTACTCTCCAAGCAGGCAGAGAAAGAAAGGAAAAAAGAAAAGTTGAATGGAAACATCTAGCAAGAAACAAAGACTATATCCAGGGAAAGAAAAATGGCACAACATGGAAAAAGCATAAAGAGCTTCTCAAGAGCAATTTTCATTACATGTGGAACTTGCTTTCAGATATAATGGGCAAGTCACTACCTTCCTGCAAAGTCTGTAAAAGCATCCAGGAAATAACCTGACTAGTTCCCCACTCTGCACTTACCATCAAGCTGTTTCTGTCACATGAGCTAAAATGTTTTTACTCTTCTAATGGCTGCTGCATTTCCAAAAGCTTTAAAATTCAGACACAGCTGGCATTTTCCAAATTTAGATTTAACAAGGGCAAGCTTCCCATCCTTATCTGTGTATATAAAAGGTACCAGTGAATCTTCCTGTGGGCCACCTTGGCTGAATATCAAGAACAGAATACTTCCTCTAATAATTATTTTTAATTATATATTCAGAAAATCTGTGTTATAATTAATTTTATTTACCTGCTCCCATATTTACTACAGTTAATGTTTATCTTAAATTGCATCTGATTCAAGCAGATGCCTGAAATGAACGGTTGATTGATAGCTCAGGAGATGCTCCTTTCTCTAAAGGACTGGTGTGAACCAGTGGTATGGTACCCCATGAGGCCAGTGCGAAAATTACTGCAGCCTGGCTGCTTTGTGCATTAAGGGGATGAAGGATGCAGGAAAGCTAACAATCACACAAAGCTGTGGCTAGCACATAATACTGTCTCTGCAAAGGGAAAATCCAACTCAGAGGAGTGTGGGGAAGGAATATCCAGGACACCTGAAGTAAAGAGAATCTGACTGACCATTTAATCAACCAGGAACAAATCACAGAAGGACTGCAGGTTGGACACTTGCCCTTGCTAGGTCTGACCCTTTTGCACGAGAAGCACGTTATCAGACAGACAAGCACTTCAAGCAGCCACTTCTGACAGGCATGAGCTGCTGGGGGAAAGGCAGCAGAAACAGAGACCCTTGAAAACCTGCATAACTCTCCAATGAAATCTGGACAGAAAGAGATCCTAGCCTAGCCTAAGCAATGGCTGAACGATTTGCAATGCCAGCATGGCCTCAGGCAGATAGACTACCATATTACAAGTGAAGTGAGACTTCTACAGAGCCATAATTAACAGGATGAGACTGATAGAAGCCGTTATGATGGAAGATGAGTAAGGTACCTAATCCATGGAGTTGAGGAATGCTGCCAGTTTTGCCAAATGGGCTTAGTTGCAGAAAGGCTGAAATTTAAAATTAAGTAAAAAACCAAAACAAACCCCCAAATCATAAAATGCTTCCTAGGTACAAAGGCTGATATCTGCAAGAGGTGTTATTCCCAGAGCTGCACGGAGCTTCTTTGAGTGATGTTGCATGGAAGAACTCCACTTCCCTCTGATGGTGTGATGCTGGGCCAAGAGACAGCATCCAACTCACCCTGGTTCCATCAGTGACAGATCTTACACTGGTACGTCCTTCAGTAACATCACTTCTATACTCAAAATCTGTTCTGGCAGATCTTTCATATCGATGGACTATTTATACAGAGCACCTTCCCCACAACTACAAGAAGCTCTGGATTAATCCAAATACTGCTGTACCAGTCTAAATAGTAATAGCAGTTGTCACTGAACTACAGAGCAGAAACAAAGTTCTGTCTCCATGACAGAACAAAACAAACAAAAGAAGAGTAACAGAGCTGTGTAACAATGCCAACCCTCACTTTGCATACTAACACCAGGAGGCCCCATATTTAAGAAGTAAATTCAGCAAGAGCATTCATCCAAAACCATGGAAAGCACATATTTACCTGCAGTTCCTAGGCTGAGTAGTACAGCAACCCAAAATACCCAGAACACAACGAGAATCAGAAAGGTCCAGAATGGTTGGAACAGCAGGAAAGGAATTCTGCCAATGATTTTACCAACAATTCGAAAGAGTTGCACAGTGAACTGAAGCCTCTTTCTTAGTACAAGTATAAGAGAAAGCAAAACAACCTGTTACAGGAAACAAAAAGACAAACTGTTGGGATTCTTTTATTCCTACACCACTGTTAGAAGTGTTTGTACAGGTTTGAAGTGTGGCAGAGCCTGGTTCTGACACACAAATTTCACAATGAAGCTGTAAAAGTATTTAAATGAGCATAAGCAGATCCTATAACTGCTTTTCATTTCCAAATTTGAAGGAACAAGAAATTATTTTTACTGCTGCAGAAGCACTGTAGTTGGGGTTTTCAAGTTATAGCCTCTGCACTGATCAAGGTAAAATGCTACTTACAGTAACTATTGTTGAGAAGATAGCATATCCAAGTAGAAACTTTACATTTGCCTTTTCTGTTTCCAGTTCAGTGCTGGGATCATTCCTGTAGTCATAATAGAGCCACCAGAGAACACCTGAGACAACTGAGCAAACAACAGCGGCATAAAGATGGGCAGCACACCCCAGGCTGCAGTACGCTGCTGTTGGCAGGCTTATATCTGCCTGGCCTCTCTTCAAGAGTTTCCTGCCCTCCCACCTCACCCAAGCTCAGCTCAGGAGTACTGCCACCTAGCAGAGAGGCACAGTATCAATCATCACAGAGAAAATGCACGTAATGGTCTGTTAGCCTGAGGTAAAACCACAGCAGAACGTTTGGTTTTCTTGCAGTCATTCTGAAGTTCAGACATGTCATTTCGCTGAGGAGATACAAAACTAACTTTCATGGAATGACATTCCTATAGTTCTCTGTTTCTAAAGCAGGCGATGTAAAACTTCACTGAACTTCTGTAAAACAGTAACTGCATATATCTGCCAAAAGAAATGTATCCAGGCACCATCATCATCCCAACACTGAGCAGCTGGAACGGCACAGCCAGACCTTGGCACCAAAGGCGAGTAGGGCTCTGCCTGGAAACAGCTGTGCTAAGCTTAAGTTTACTGAGGATGCCATGGAGACAGAGGATAGCTGTTTGCTTGGCTGCTTCTCCTTCAGTTTAGTGAGATGACCCATTTAACTAAGCATATGCTAAAAGATAAAGATACTTACAGAACATCCCAAATATGACCAGTGCAATCAAAGTATGAATCAGAACTGTCCGAATGAATCTGAAGGCTAAAACTAGGATTAAAGAGAAGGCTGAAAAATATACAAAGTGAGTTTATTACAAGCATTCTGACGCATTTAACCTAACTCTTTTTACTTAAACATTCCTTTAAGGTTCTTGTGGAATTTGGGCTTTTCTTTTTAAACAAGGGTTACAGAAGCAACAGCATTTAATAAAGCTGGTAATCTTTTAACATTTAAAACACACAGTAACCTGTAGCTTATTAATAGTGAACTTAGAACTGATATGTTTCACCTTGGGAATTATTAGCTTTTGAATAATATGTTGTATAAGGCTGAAGTTAAAATTGTCATGCTAATGCCACTTTTTTCATCAACAATTTCTTACAGTCCCCTGAAATGAAGTATATTATCATATCAAGAAACACAGAATGATATTTCATAGAGCTGGATTTCATCAGTCTATCAAATGCCCCCTGATAAAACACAACCACACTTTAAGAAGAACAACTCTGCCCAGAAAATATGAAAAAGATCACCTTGAAATTAAATATGTAGAGTTAATAGAAACGTTTGAAACCTCACAATTCAATTGAATATGATTAGTCATTTCTTATTTATAAGCTTACCTAGTGCAAAGACACTCAGTCCTATCACAGTATCTCTTCCTGCGAAGATTCCACTCAGAATTCGGTGACAAACATCCATTTCATTAACCATGCTTATTAAGACAGATGCATATTTGGAATAGCATTCCGGATTTTGTGGAACACAGCGATTAAATAATGGAAAAGATTTACTGGAAGGTTAAAAACAAAGACAGTAAAAAAATATTAACCACTGGACAGTTTCAAATGCACAGGGACACATTCCACCATTCTCTTTCAAGCCCTCTGCAGTACCCTACCAGCACCCCCCACACAGTTTAGCAGTTGTACAGTCGTACAGCAGTTGGCCAGTGTGATCTGTAACCTGGCAGACCTTGCACAGAGAGTCTGACACAAGCAGGCACTGGGCATTGGTCTGTTCCACAGGGTAGTTTAATGTTTCATCTACAAAATAAACTCCGAGCAGCAGCATGCCTGTATCAGTGTACCAGAACATCCATTCAAGAACATCCTGGGGGGAAAAAATAAACTACTATCTCAAAGCCCATTAGCATGTAGCTCCTATGCCCATTCTAGTTGGCTTCACCTGCTTTGCTCCCATGTGTTTATGTAAATCTTATGCTAACAACTCATGCTAACATAGCTGTAAGCTACGTTGTTGTAGATAATTCTAAACCACAAACACTCTGCATTGTTTTCCTGATATTTAAGCATTCTAAAAGCAACATCAAACCAATATTTGTAAGGTACGATTATCACCACCAAATAGTTACATATGGAATTCTTTGGCACTGCCAGCCAAGCTTCTTGAACATATTTCTTATCCCACTTTGGCAATGCTGCACTACAACAGAAACATATTCATACCTAAAAAGGAGAGGTTTATCTATCAACACTTAAGAACTTCTCTGACTAGCTTTGCTTGTAGTAAGAAATAGTACTATACTAATACATATATGTCAGTTTATATATTACTTACTATATGTAAGCAATAGTACTAATAGTGCTCCTGCACTCATCTATTTTTCTCTGTTTTCTCTTGTTCAGAGCAGATGACTTAGCTCTGCAAACATGAAGATTCCAGTTCCTTGCTGCATTTTCATGACATGGTGGAATTTAAAACCATGGGTTTAAGGATTTTGACTCACAAATGCCAAATGGTAAAGACAGTGCCATCCACAGACCCGTGCTTCAAGCCAGCTGGCTATGAAGTGATCCTGATGGAAATTTCTGGGTTCAGGATAATAAACAAGGCCAAAGACCACAGCTCTTCTTCCTTGGCACTGAGGCAGAGAGCAAAAGTCTGTGCAAGTCACTCCTCATATGGAGTGCTTTTTTCCTGATTTGGAGAGGAAAGCTAAAGTGTAGAGGAATGGGGGAATGCAGTCTTTCTTCATTCTGTGGGATAGGACACTGGCATGTCCACAGGCACACATGAGAACTCAGAAGGACACGTACAAAAATAAATAAAGCAAAACCGTTCTGACTGTACAATATTAAGTCAGATACAAAATGCGAAGAAATAACAATCCTTCAGAAGCTGTTTGAAATCCAGGGTGTTGAAAAGTACCCAGTAATTCTCACCTTGGTGGAACTGGCAGTGTGGGACACAGCTCAGCTGCCTTTGGATTTAGTGTGTAACTGGAAATGTTCACGTTGTAAATGCAAAGACAAGAACCTAGGAAGGGGAGAAAGGCAGAAAGGTAACTTAATATGTTAAAGCTTTAGAGAAAAACACACTATCCATTAAGCTTATCAATTTCTGCTTTGACCCCTTAGCAGGCCATATTCATCCCTGATATTCCAGTGGGCATATAAAGAACGAACTAGTGAATTAGGTAAATCTAAAGTAATCTCTGAGGAACCTTTCACCTTCTAGACTTCACTTTAACTACCATTTAGGGATCTTCTATACATAAACAGGCACACTGTTTATTCTACAGTGTGATACTTCAGCTCTAAGCTCTTACTCATTAAGATAACAGAAAAAACTAAAATGAAGGAAACTACAATAGAGCCAGGCCCCTCACAGTTTAGAACAGAATATATATCTATCCAGAAACTTAACATTTTCTGGGTTCTAGGCTAAATATTAGCAGGTACTCTGCTACATTATATAATGCTTCTGGGGAAAGAAAGGCTGAATACATTCAAGCCATTCAGAATGCAATACTTCTCTCTCTCTCCAGATAAACATGCAAGCAGTTTAAGCGTGGAGATGGAATTTCATGCAATGATACTCAGTTACACTGAAAACAGTTATAGAATATCACAGTTGTCTAAGCTTTCTGTACATATCAAATGATGGCAAACTACCCCAAAATGAAATGAAAACAAATGTTGTCAGTTTAAATAGCAATCCTTGCCAAACACAATAACAAAGCAAAAGAAGAGTGGAATTCTGACCATCAATAAAAATAGCCACTCACATTCATATGGTCTGTAGGTTATGCATACCCTATGGAATAAGGGTCAGGCACCCAATTTGAACCCAACAGCTACAGTTATACATTGTAGCTAAATGAATGTTATCTCATTTACACGTTGGACATGAATGACCTTGAGCTGTCTCTTCTGCACAATAGCTATTTCTGACATCCTATCCATCTTGCAGACTTTGGGATCTGATGTCTAAAGGGATAAAAACACTTATGTATCTTGGGAATTAATATTTCCACCACCGTTTGAGCTTCATTTAAAAGAACCAATTGGCAAAGTTTCTCAAATAGCTCTGTTCACCTCCCAGTGCCCCCATCAGACCAGACCAGTTCATCCTTAGCAGCCAGTTATCTGCTGCATAATCTCAGCATTGTGCAGGAATTAATCAACAACTGTATTTGCATGAGAGAGCTGTACCATTTCTAGAAACGATGGCTTTGAAATAAAGCAGAAACAAGACATTTTGTTTTCTGTTGCCATGGTCAGCTCAGGAAAATAACAGCAAGAAATTACTCCCTAGCGTAGCAAACACAAGAATAACAAAGTGAAAGCTGCTCAACTGTTCTACAGATACACCAAGATATTCATAAACCCTGTTGCACACCATTATTCCTTGCAAAACTCTGGAGGTCTTCCAAAGAGTTGAGTTGCTCTTGTGGACAACTGGACACGCACAAGGAAAGTGAACTGATTTTGAGGTTTTGCATTTCCAGGCTGCATGAATTCAGAAAGAACACATACCTAGAAAGAAAAAAAGATCCTCTTTAAAAAAAAAAAAAAAGGTTTCTGGTTTTTATAGGTTTAAATTCTGAGCCTTCTTTCCATCTTTTTATAGCACTACAGAGGAAATGAAAATCCTTTTCCACATATAACGGAAATCAGAAGTTAAGAAGCAATTTGAGAACATGCTACATTTTTATACTTCATTTTACCTTCTTGAATGGGATCAGAAACTGCCAAGGTGGGTACCGTTCTACAAGGACTAGTTCATGGGAGTTGACAGAATGAGTGGGAACTTCAACATGCAACTTCCTTAAGTACAAAGATCTGCCATATAGAATGACTGCTGGTTTGGCTTACGTTCTATTTAAGATTCAGTATAAAAAGAAGGCAGTGTAAAGCATAGCAATGTAGCACTGTTTTTTGCCTTTATATATGAGCGTGTGCATATATACATATCCACATATATCTATATGATTGACATCTAGATGTACATCGTATGAAGTTCTCAAACATTTGATTTCTTTAGCCATTATCTGGTCTACTTACTTTTTATTAGTCATGTCCCGTCCAGAAAGGGGTGCCCCTTTTACAGGAGTGTTCTTCCTACCACATATGTTCCCAAAACTGTCATATCCAAGCACAAGTCTTTCTGCAGCACCAGCCATCACAGCATAACCAGTTATAAACATCTGTTAAGATATGTTTTAATTAGGTGAAATCGCGCTCCAACAGCTCCTCAATAAATGCTCCTTGTAACCTATGCATTTGGGTCTTGTAGATGGAGGTAGCCAAATCAACAGTTCACCCCTCTGCACAAGGCTGGAGCAAGTCAGATGGACAAGTTTAGCCCTATCGCCTCTTTAGAGCTCTCCATCTATTTTTGAAGGTATGTAAGTTAAGGAGAATATCACAGGAGGAGAAAATAGGAAATCCTGATTAAAAATTATAGGAAAGCAGTAGTAAAATGCTGAACACTGCCTCTACCCATCTAGGCCAGGTCATTCAACTGGTAATTTTTCACATGTGCTCACTCCTGCTCATTGTTCAGGTGCCCTTTAAGACACACCTGGGCAATGTATCCACTGAAATGAGCCCTTGCAGCTGCTGGTGCATTTAATTGGAAATATATTTTAAACACATGAAATATAAGTAAAATGCAGGTTACCTGAAATTTCAGGAATATTCCTTCTTTAACACATGTGAAAAACCTGGAGAGAGCCACGCTGTGCACTCAGGTAACACTCTACTGATCTTTTAGATGCTGTGCTCTCAGATCAAATCCCTAATGGATCAGCTCCCTTTATACCCCAGGGGCAGCTAAGCACCTCTCCTGGCCAAACAGCAGCAACCATTGGTCAATATAAGACACCTTGCCTAGGAATGCAGCTTAGACCCTGCTCACATGTCCCCTGAGGGTGAAAATGCCCCTTTTCAAGAACCCTTCCTAGTGCCAAGAAGCAGTAATTCTTCTGGGAAGTTGGTGAAGACCTCAGCACAACTGTATCCAAGGGGTTATTTACACACTCCAGCTCTTGAAGAACACAGTGATTCAATTGTCTCCTCTGTCCCATGGGGTGTAAACCACATTTCACACACACCAAGGACAACACACTAAGCTCTACAACTACAGGCCAAGTGCTGGCAGCAGAATGTCTTCTCAGTCCCACATTAACCACTACTACTTTGCATGGGTACTGCTGAATAACAGCTGTGCTGGAGACAGAATGCACATACCAGATCCAGCACAACTGCTTTCTTAGTTAAGGTTGAGAGCCTTTATTTGTTATTCTGCTTTTAACACTCATGACTAAAGACGGTACCTGGGCAAAAACTGAGTCTCATACACAAATGTGCAAGTGCCTGCTTCCTTAGGCCCCACTGTAGTTTCATTTTCACTTCTATATTTGCAGTCTAACTGGTTAAATACTACTTGTTTTTAAATGATGAGTGCACATTAATGCTGTCTCAATATGGAGAACTTTGCAGAAACTCTACAACTGAAGCTGAACACTACCTGTGGGTGTGATCTTTGTTACAATAACAAAATATTTTCAGATCCAGTTTATTTGCCAAGCAAATATTTGTTAATAATTACATTGTTCTCAGAAGAAAAAGGAGAAATGAGCTGGCACTGGAACTCAACCTGAAATAGACTTTCAGGGCAATTCTGTCATTCCAAAGATGGCTGTTACAGGTCCATTGCCATCAGGATGGCAAATACCGTACACGTGTGAATTATGATTTTTAAATGGTAGAATGCTGGATACAAGCCGTAAGGATTAAGCAATGGGCAGCTGTAGCTGTATGACTGCTGGAGGGGTGTGTCTATGTGCCAGTGCTTTGCATTCCCAGAGTTATTAATGTGGCTTCAAATTTTCCACTAGGTGAACAAATCAGTGTCACTAAAAATGTATTCACCATTCAAAACCAGTTCAAACAAAAGAAAACAAATACAGGTATGCAATAAGCCATTGCAAAGAAACTGAACAACAAGAACAGCGAAAGGAAACAAACAAAATCCTAAATCCTCACCATTTGACAGGTTTAAGTTTTGCCGTTCTCTCCACTGATCAAAGCACTAAGTGTAAGACAGCATGTTAAAAAAGCCCCAACCCTCTTCACGAAGTTCATCTTCTGCTTATGCAGCATTCCAAAGAGTTACCATGATTTGAATTGAAAACTGATTACTGGCACATTCACGAGAATCCTGAGTAGCCTCAGACAAAGCATTCATACTTAAGGAAGTCAAAGGCTCTTCCCAAAAGCTGCATGCTGTTCCAAGCACGGCACAGACAGTGACTTGATGTAATATCAGACACGTGCTGCAAGATAACAGGGCTATAAGGAATAAGTAGAAATAACAGCCCTGTCAGATCCTGGACCAATTTACAGAACACTGAATCCTAAGTAACTCAGCCCTGTGTAGACACTGGCACCCAAAACATATGGGCAGAACTCAAAACTGTGTGTAGCAGACCCTGCAGTAAAGCACTTCACCACCACAGCAGTCAGTTGTATCTCAGTGCAATCCCGAGACCCTAACACCTGTGCCCATGAGAATTTCAGTGTAGCTTTAGTACACCACCGTGCAGAACCCCGTTAACTTTAGAGCTGATTTGTCTTCCAGAAAGAGCATGCTTACCAAACCAGCCCAGTAAAGAAAGAAGAGGAGCAACCACAGAGTGTCCGTACGCTTTCTGTAAACCACTGGTCTCCACTCCCTCAGTTCAGAAACGCCATCTCCAGCATCCTAAAAATGAAAGGAAGAAAGCAAGCAAACCCCCCAAACTTCCTGTGAAGTTAAAGTCAGGTTTCAAACGGCTGAGATTCGTGATCGAGCACTTAAAAGGCCTCACAGCGGCCAGCCCTCTGCCGCCACAGTGGCGCAGCTCGCCCATAGCGACAAGCGCAGCAGCCCCGCACGGCCCGACGAGCCCTGCCACCCCCGGGCAGCGCTGCAGCGCGGCGCTCACCTGCTGCGGACCTCCGCGCCGCTCCATGCTCCTGCCCGCAGGGCAGGGCCGCGGGGCTGCGGGCGGGCCTGGGGCGCAGCGGGGCCACGCTCGTTAGCGCAGAGCCCAGCGCCGGGCGGTGGCACGGCCGGCAGCTCCTCCTGCTAGCCCCGCTCCGCTCCGCCTGCATCGCCCTCCCCGGAGCTCAAGCGCCAGCGGCCGGCCGGGGCTCGGCGGCAGCGCGGGCGGAGCCATCCTGTCGTACACTTACTTCCCTCGATAGCCGCCTGGAGGGCTGCGGCTGGAGCCGGCAGCGCTCAGGGACAGCCGGCGGGATGGGCCCCCTCCGCTCCAAGGGTGCGACTGCCTGACAGTCCATGGGAAAAATGTCCTCTTAGAGAAGTGATACAACATCTGCAACTGCAATAAACTGAGTTAGACTGAAGCTGTTTTGCAAAGCTATTTAAGAACTGGTCCATCTTGTACAGGAAACAGAGCATTAGGTGGGTTTTGCTTAGAAAATAAAATCTATTCCAGGTCTCAAGTGAAAATGCAGGATGAATCTGTGCTGACAAACTCGCATAGATGGAAGTAAAGGGGTTGTATCAGAAACCATGATTTAAAAAAGAAAGGAAGAGAATGAATCCCTTCTCCAGAGCATTCAAAGGCCCTTCTAAGCTAACTGGAAGTAAAGATGCTCATTATCCATCAATTTGTGGAGAGGTTTCATAAAGGGTGTGGAAATTGGAATAAAATTTAACAGATGTTGCAAAAGGAATTTTCTGTCTATAGAACCCAAGAGAGAAAATAACTTTTCCTTCCCTTTGTGCACATTCAAAATATGTGAATGAAGGAACTTTCACAGACAAATGCAGAACTCCGTGTGAAACTTAACTTTTCTTCCCTAAGAGTTCAGTATTTTGATAATATTGGAAAAAAAAAACACAGTTATTAATAACATTTAATAACTGATTAAGAAATGTAATTCAGAAATATCAATGCCAGCCATGAAGGCTGATCCTAGCATTGGTGGCTTGCTGTCATCATGTACTAATGTGAGCTTTCACTGTTCACCTGGCCCTTTTGGAACTATTCTCTTTATTTGTTCTCCTGGTGCTACATTCTTATTGTGAATACAGGAAAACAGTAAGTGGAATAAGTACTTTTAATAAAACGCAGATCCCAAGCAGCTGAAGTTCATGGAAAACCACTGGAATCAGCACTAAGGCCTGCTTTTATCAAGCAGAATTCTTGCATTCCTTCAATTAGCCTAGGAAAAGCTGTCAGATACCTAGAATCCCAGACTAGTTTGGGCTGGAAGGGACCTTAAAGCTCATCCAGTTCCAACCCCTGCCTCTTCCAACCCCCTTCCAACCTCACACTAGAGCAGGTTGCTCCAAGCCTCTGTGTCCAGCCTGGCCTTGAACACAGCCAGGGGTGGGGCAGGCACAACTTCCCTGGGCACCCTGTGCCAGCACCTCAGCACTCTCACAGGGAAGAGCTTCTGCCTTAGGTCTAACCTGAACTTCCCTTGTTTCAGTGTGAATCCCTCACCCCTTGTCCTATCACTACAGTCCCTTTGATCCCTCTCAGCATCCTTGACAGGAATTAAATCAGGATTAGAATAGGGTTTTCTTAAATTGCAAATGAAATATTTTAATTGCACTAGTCTTCTGAATTTCAACATGGTCAAATAAAACAATTACGTCGTTTAGTAACAGATGAGCAATTTTCTCATGTGTCACTAGGTGGTGTTCTGCTCCTTGCTTATTTCCAACACAGTATTTCAGACTGGGGAGGTTTATGCTAGGATTCTCAAATGGGAAATTTCATGTTACAGTTGAAGAAACCGCCAAGAAACAGAGCTCCGCTCATATAAGGGATTTAAATACCCACTTCCAAAATGCAATACCTAAACTTCTTGCTTGTTACTTGTCCAATCCTGCAAGTGCAGATTGCCAAGATGGATTCTAAACTTTGTTTTACGACTTTGACAGGAAGAAGCTTGATAGTTGAAGCACTCAGTGGGGCAGGGAGCTTTAGAACTGATATTTTGGAGGGTTGACTCAGTTTAACCTGAAATAGAAATGAGGTAAGAAATAGTTTTAGCGAGAAGGGTACTGCATTAATGAATTCTTTCTTTTATAAGAGCACTAATGACTTGGTCAGAGGGGTGTATTGCTGGCTTGTGCTCACTCTCCCTGATAAGAAGCCCAGCTTGGAGACTTTAGTATCCTGGTCTACATGCGCACAATGCCGATTTTAGATTATGCTTCATCCAAGTCCTGTGTCCGGCTACAGCCACTTTCCTGCAAGATTAGCATGAGAAGGGTCCACATTCACCTATGAGCCTTTGCTGCTCTTTCAAGTATGTAATGTTTCTTGTCAAGACAAAAAGAAAGAAACCTTTGCAATCCTGGAGTACTCAGGAACTCAGGGTGATTTAATTGTGAAGTAAGACAGTAACAATACAACCTGCTTGGGCTGTTATGGTGGGGCAAGCATAGGAAGGGGGATCGACATGTACATTGTCAAGACTCCCTGTAGTTTTAGGAGATTTTTTCAGACACGTTTATCAGCAGCAGCAACAGAAATACTTGAGCAGTGACAACACAGAAGCATTTTGCTCTGGGTTTGATTCTTTGTTTTTCACAGTCACTCAGATTCTATAGAATAAAGCAGGTCCTAAACAAAAGCTTCTTGACTCCAAGCTTCTGCTTTAATCAGAAGGTTCTTGTTATTTCTTATGAGTTGTTTGCGGTGTTTGTTCACAGAGAATGAATCCTGGTGTTGCCTGCACTTATGGCTCTACTTTTTCACCAAGAAACTTCCCCGGTTAAAACTGGGGTGGGAATGTGGGTTGGGAAAGAAAGGTCTTAAAAGAGAACATGACAGCTCTTTGCTGGACTGGTTCAGTGAGATGACCACCCTTATCTGTATCTCCTTCTGGCTCAGACAAGGAACAGAGACCAAATACTTTAATATCAGGACACAGCAACTGAGAAAGTCAACCTAAAAGCAAACATTTTCTGCCCAGTTAGGGAAGGTGCAGCTAAATATAATTGTCATTAATGAATCTGAAATGATCTTGGTCATGTAGAACAACTTAGCCAGCAGGCAGTGTTCTCCCCAGGGAGCTGTGTTACTTGGAATATCCTGAACTGAAACACCCAGGGACGGAACACAATGCCACCTATTATGTTCAAACTGCTCGTCAGGTTTGCTAACAATTTGCACTGCAGGACCTGGTATTTATGTCTTTGCCTCACTTGAACCATTCAGTCTCAGATTTCTCCTGGCAGGTGTTGAAGCTCTTGGGCAATTTCAACACCAATTATTCAGTCATTTCTGAGAATGAAATCAGAGAAGCAGACATTGTGCTATCCCCCGTTAGGGTAGCAGTAAAAATATCCTTATGCATGATTTGGATCAGAGATCCCAAAATGATATAAAGAAAGCCAAAAGGAGAAATGGCTGTTGCTGTAAAACAGCTTCATGGAGTTGAGAAGGAATACCTTGGTTAATAAGGAAAGCAAGGCCCAGGAGCTCTCTGAGGAGGATTAAGGGATTCATAAAGATCAGTATCAGGAAGTGTCATTAAAGCACTTCACTTGATGCTGTACACAGTGGGCCACTATGCCTCTGTTGAGCCACAGTAGCTGTGAGTGACTGAAAGCCAACACTGGCTTAAAGAAGTTCTAAAGGAGACAGAACACTCCAACGGTAGGGAATAGAAGTCAGAGAATGGCAGAGGACTGGGCAAGGGACAGCATGTAGGACTGGAGGGAAAAGCCTGGGAGTTCCCTTTCAATCCTCCCTTCAAGGGCATCCTCTCCTCAACAAGATATTGATTCCAGAATCATTGAATCTCAGCCCAGTTTGGGATGCGAGGAACCTTAAAGCTCCTCCAGTTCCAAGCCCTTGCCATGAGCAGGGACATCTTCTGCTAGGGCAGGTTGCTCCAAGCCCCTGTGTCCAACCTGGCCTTGAACACTGCATGGGGCAGTGGATGGGGCAGCCACAGCTTCTCCGGGCACCCTGTGCCAGCGCCTCACAAGGAAGAACTTCTAGCTAATGTCTAACCTGAATCTCTTAAGGACCTCTTCAGGTCCTTTCCAACTCTAACTATTCTATGATTCTACGAATCTATAAAGTCATTCACCTATGTCAGCAGCGTTTCTGAGCCGATTAAGTTGGCATAAGCATTTATCTCCTTCACATGTGAAAATGGCTGGGAATTATGCAACATGGTTCTTGGAAAACTACTGAATATGTATGATGTTTACCTGAAATGTAATGGATATGTGTGTAGATAGAGCAACAATATAATCATGGTCTATTTGATGCTCGGATTGGGCACATTAGGAGGAGATCTCCCCTGTGTCTCCTAGTGCTGCAATGAAGAATACCTGCTTGTCAACTTAAACTTTGTTGGTGAGTTCTTAATGAGTTCTACAAATTAAAATACTCCATCCCTTCCGGTGAAGAAGAGCTGAGGCTGCAGAACATCCCTTCATCTCCCCTCCAGGCACATTGCTGTTCTAAAGCACCCACATGGGGAGTTTTGTTTTCTGAAACAACTTTGTTGCTCCATCCCTTGCCACCTTCACACATCTCCCGGACTCCCCAGCCACATGACATCAAAATCCTGCCCTTCTCCCTCCGTCCAAAGACCAAACTGAGTAGAATGCCCGTGGTCCCAGCCCCTGATCCACCCTAGCAAGTCCCAGGCACAGCATACGGCAGCAATATGGGAGGCCAAGGTGAGGGGCCCAAGCCCTGGGGAGGCAGGGCTGCACTGCAGCACACACTGGCACTCCCGGGACCAGGTGTGCGACCAGTGGGGATGGTGCTTCCTTCCAGAACCATCAACTCACCCACAAGCACTCAGCCCACATGGCTTCTGGAGGAAGGCAGGCGAGGTCAGGAGCTCTGGAGTACATCAGCCACATCCAGCCCTGCCAGGGAGGTGCTCGGTGCCAGGGGAGGAGCAGGACAGGACAGCAGAGGAACAGCCCAGTCTGGGGTTTTACACAAAACTATTTGTGGGGTTTAGACTTTGAGCAATTCAGAGGTGAGCCCAGAAGAGGCTGGACAGCATCGGTCATCTGGCGCCCTGCAGGCAGCACCCACCATCAGCAGAAGGCAGCAAGGTGACAGCTCTTCAAGCTCTCTACCTGCAAGGAGAAGAGACATCTCCATCCAAGGCATTGCCTGGGTGCAGATCCATTCACTCAGACCCCATTGGTGACTTCCCAGCACTGCAGTGCTGGCACTGGCAGTGCTGGGAAGGTCTGGGCTTGTGCTCTACTCCAAATTCCAGGAGCTACCCTGGCCAGCTTATCTCCAGGAGAAGTTACCTGTGACCTGGCTGCACAAGACAACTGAGAGCTCTGATTTCCAACTAGCCACAGTGTGGTTTTCCATCCTTAGGGGATCACACCCTTGTCCTTACTCTCAGCCTGAGTTTGTTGTGGTCACAGAGAGTGAGCACAACCCGAGAAGTTTTCGAGACTCACTTCCCAGAAACCTCCAGAGCCCTTTGGAGAGCTCCAACCAACCCACCCAATAAGGAGCATTTTTCAGAGTGGGTCTGCTCATGCTCTGCATCTGCTGCACCCTGGAGGCAGGTTTCTTCCTGCCACTCTGGAAAGTGTTAGTGGAAACCAGAGTGTGGCTTCTTTGGGAAGTGGAATGATTCCTCTCCGGGCAAGGTTCCCCTCTCCCAAAAACCACAGCACAAGCTGATGCCTACTTTTGCAATAGGAGGAACTGGGACAGGACCATCACTTCCCCCAGCACATCCCACTGCAGAAAATGCACAACACGAATTAAAAAGCCAGCTCTGATGGAGAGCAGGTGATGGAGCAAAGGGGTGATGGGCTGGGAGCAGCTCAAGGTTCCTCCATGCAGGGGCGCACAGCAGAGGCTGCTGGTGTCACAGGAGTGTCGTGGTTTAAAACCAGCCACGCAGCTTGTTAACTCACTCCCTCCCTTGCTCCCCCAACTCCCGGAGTGTTAGAAAGGGGAATCCAAAGAAGGTAGCCCCCATGGGTTGAGATAAGAACGGTTTAATAACTAAGGTATAACACAAATCACTACTGCTACTACAAACAATAATGATAAAGCCAATAACAAGTGAAGAGAATACAACACCTCACCAGCCACCAACCCATAACTCATCCCACCCTGCCCGACCGAGCACCAACCGATACCTCCTCCATCCCCCCAGAGCTCCAGCCCTGCCAGGTAACTCCCAGTTACATCCTGGGTATGACGTGCTATGGTATGGAATACCCCTTTGGCTAGCCTGGGTCAGGTGTCCTGTCTCTCCTTCCTCCTGGCCTCCCCTCCTCCCTGGCAGAGCATGAGCTCAGGAAAGGCCTTGGACAAACCAAACATTTGAGCAGTAACTCAAAACATACTTGCTATCAGCAACCGTTCTCAGCCCGAAAGTCAAACCACAGCACTGCACCAGCTACCAAGAAGGAGAAAAAATGACTGCTACTGCTGAACCCAGGACAAGGAGTCAGCCTGCAAGAGGCCTGTAGTGCACACTGAGGAACTTGCTGTTGATGCAGGAATTGATGCTCGCTGCCGGCATTGCTGGCAGGTGCTCTGCTGCTTGCCCCATGTTCCTAACCTGGAAAGCACCGCTGCTGCCATGGGTATGAGAATGACGTGTGGGCTGAGTTGCACTGTGGAGCTTTGTGTGCCAGCTGCTCACAGGGTGGCCAGGAGTGCACGGTGATTTTCCAATCCCAAACACAAGCCAAGAGCAGTGTGCACATTCCTGCACAAGTACCTCTGCAGCCTCAGGGCCACCTCCCTGTCATTCCTCTGCTGCAGCCCTGGGGACACGAGGCCATGGCTCAGGGCAGCTGCAAGAGCCCCCCTGTTCGGTTGGTCAGAAGCTGTAGGATGGGGACGGGGGGATTGCGTGGAGTCACCCATCTGCTGTCCATTTACAGTTCTGCTTCTGGAAACATCGCCAGCTTCTCCCTGCATTGCTTCAGAGCTTGCGTGTGCAGGAGGAGCAGGAGAATCACAGTCTCTCGTCCCTTATCTCTGGCCTTAGCAATTCTAAGCCTTGCTCCTTATTCCTCCCAACCCTTCTACACCCCTGTCATTCCAGTCACTGGGCTGCAGCAGGCACCGGGCTTCAAAAGCCAGCTGACGTGGGAGCCACTGCATCACACACTGTTTCATCCCATCGGGATGAGCTTTTCCTACTTGGCCAACATGTGCTGCCAAGAGCCAGCAGGACTGCAAGCTCAGCAGCTGGGAAGTGCTGCAAGGAAAGAGGTCGCTCCGCAGCTTTCTCTGCTACTGACACAAGGGAAAAGCTGGAGCAGACAGAGGCAAGAACTGGGGAGATAGGGATCTGGTTTATTGGCCCGAGAAGTGTCCACAGCGAGCGCAGGCTGCAGCACGACGTTCTCAGCGCAGCTCCCTCGGGCCTGGAGCTGACAGTGGGGCATTATTCCTCCGCTTGTGGGCTGATGCAGGATCTGTGGAAAGCCCTGCGCAGAGGCTTCAGTGCCCTTCTGAAGAAGGATAGTTGTTGCCCTCGGACGTGTTTATCTCTGGTGTCATGCAATCCTTCTTTTGGGTTGGCGGTTCCCCAAGCATAGGTGGTGGAATGGGCATCAACGGGTGGCAGGTTACGTCGTGACTGCAGCTGCCACTTTTGCATTTTCTTGGGGGTTTTCCCCTGTTGGCTTTCAATTGTCTCCCAGGTAGGGGAGGCCCTGGCATTCTCAGACTGGCGCAACCGGTGCCACCAGCGCGGCCTGGGTGCCACTGGAATAAATGATGTAGTTGGCTCCTCCTCGGTGTCCTGAGCTGCTGCACGCACTGCCTGTTCATCCCTGTAGAATCGCGGGGAGGCAAAGGTTCTGCTGGCCTCTCCCTGATGCTCTTCAGGTGCTTTCCTCACTTTGCGCCTGAATACAACCTGCAGAGCTCTGTCGACAACTGAGACCCTTTGTGGGGCCTGTCTCTGGGCGTGTGGTGGTACTAGTCCTTGTGTAAAGGCCTGTCCTGGTCCCTGTCTATCTGTGCCCAGGCTCCTGGCCTGTGTTGGTGCCTCACTCTGGGCCTGTGCTGGTGTTGGCTGCTCGTCCATTTCGCAGATAACAGGCAAAGGCTTGTGCAGGACGCCTCTCACGAAATTCCTGTCTCTTTTGGGTTGTGTCATCTTACTGGCTTTAGGGCTGAGCAGGGCAGATAACTTTCTCCGTGCCTCTGTTTCACTTTGGGCCACATCCTCCTGCTCCTTTTCCTGCTCAGCTCTTGCCCGGATGGTAGCCACAGCCTTATGCACAACGTCCATCACAAAGCACCTGGCTGTTTCCTGCATAACCAACTCCAAGGCAGTGGGGCTGAGCAGGGCCAATGACTTTCTCCGCTCCTCTTCTTCTACCTCCTCCTTGTCAAAGCCATGGGAAGGTGGTGCCGTTGCCTCCTCCTGCTCTTGTGCTACAGATGTTGTCTGTGCATCTGTCCCTTCGACAAGGTGGGGTTTCTGACCGTCTGCCCCAGGGATCTCTGTCAATTCAGCTGCATCTTCCTGCTTGTCTTCTCTCTGAGGTATAATGGCTCTCCTGGCTACTTTCTGCTTGGCAGACATGGGCGACACAATGTCTTCTCCAGCCTCATCTGCTGCAGGGGCGAAAGGGGCTGAGCTGGGCTCTGCCTGAGGCTCTACACCCATAGGAGTCTCGATGTTCTCCAGTGTTACTGGTATCACTGGTGCCATTGAAACATCCACGTGGCTTTGGGCCACATCCTCCTGCTCCTTTTCCTGCTCAGCTCTTGCCCGGATGGCAGCCACAGCCTTATGCACAATGTCCATCACAAAGCACCTGGCTGTTTCCTGCATAACCAACTCCAAGGCAGTGGGGCTGAGCAGGGCCAATGACTTTCTCCGCTCCTCTTCTTCTACCTCCTCCTTGTCAAAGCCATGGGAAGGTGGTGCCGTTGCCTCCTCCTGCTCTTGTGCTACAGATGTTGTCTGTGCATCTGTCCCTTCGACAAGGTGGGGTTTCTGACCGTCTGCCCCAGGGATCTCTGTCAATTCAGCTGCATCTTCCTGCTTGTCTTCTCTCTGAGGTATAATGGCTCTCCTGGCTACTTTCTGCTTGGCAGACATGGGTGACAAAATGTCTTCTCCAGCCTCATCTGCTGCAGGGGCGAAAGGGGCTGAGCTGGGCTCTGCCTGAGGCTCTACAGCCATAGGAGTCTCGATGTTCTCCAGTGTAACTGGCATCACTGGTGCCATTGAAACATCCACGTGGCTTTGGGCCACATCCTCCTGCTCCTTTTCCTGCTCAGCTCTTGCCCGGATGGCAGCCACAGCCTTATGCACAATGTCCATCACAAAGCACCTGGCTGTTTCCTGCATAACCAACTCCAAGGCAGTGGGGCTGAGCAGGGCCAATGACTTTCTCCGCTCCTCTTCTTCTACCTCCTCCTTGTCAAAGCCATGGGAAGGTGGTGCCGTTGCCTCCTCCTGCTCTTGTGCTACAGATGTTGTCTGTGCATCTGTCCCTTCGACAAGGTGGGGTTTCTGACCGTCTGCCCCAGGGATCTCTGTCAATTCAGCTGCATCTTCCTGCTTGTCTTCTCTCTGAGGTATAATGGCTCTCCTGGCTACTTTCTGCTTGGCAGACATGGGCGACACAATGTCTTCTCCAGCCTCATCTGCTGCAGGGGCGAAAGGGGCTGAGCTGGGCTTTGCCTGAGGCTCTACAGCCATAGGAGTCTCGATGTTCTCCAGTGTAACTGGCATCACTGGTGCCATTGAAACATCCACGTGGCTTTGGGCCACATCCTCCTGCTCCTTTTCCTGCTCAGCTCTTGCCCGGATGGCAGCCACAGCCTTATGCACAATGTCCATCACAAAGCACCTGGCTGTTTCCTGCATAACCAACTCCAAGGCAGTGGGGCTGAGCAGGGCCAATGACTTTCTCCGCTCCTCTTCTTCTACCTCCTCCTTGTCAAAGCCATGGGAAGGTGGTGCCGTTGCCTCCTCCTGCTCTTGTGCTACAGATGTTGTCTGTGCATCTGTCCCTTCGACAAGGTGGGGTTTCTGACTGTCTGCCCCAGGGATCTCTTTCAATGCAGCTGCATCTTCCTGCTTGTCTTCTCTCTGAGGTATAATGGCTCTCCTGGCTACTTTCTGCTTGGCAGACATGGGTGACACAATGTCTTCTCCAGCCTCATCTGCTGCAGGGGCGAAAGGGGCTGAGCTGGGCTCTGCCTGAGGCTCTACAGCCATAGGAGTCTCGATGTTCTCCAGTGTTACTGGCATCACTGGTGCCATTGAAACATCCACGTGGCTTTGGGCCACATCCTCCTGCTCCTTTTCCTGCTCGGCTCTTGCCCGGATGGCAGCCACAGCCTTATGCACAATGTCCATCACAAAGCACCTGGCTGTTTCCTGCATAACCAACTCCAAGGCAGTGGGGCTGAGCAGGGCCAATGACTTTCTCCGCTCCTCCTCTTCTACCTCCTCCTTATCAAAGCCATGGGAAGGTGGTGCCGTTGCCTCCTCCTGCTCTTGTGCTACAGATGTTGTCTGTGCATCTGTCCCTTCGACAAGGTGGGGTTTCTGACCGTCTGCCCCAGGCATCTCTGTCAATGCAGCTGCATCTTCCTGCTTGTCTTCTCTCAGAGGTATAACGGCTCTCCTGGCTACTTTCTGCTTGGCAGACATGGGCGACACAATATCTTCTCCAGCCTCATCTGCTGCAGGGGCGAAAGGGGCTGAGCTGGGCTCTGCCTGAGGCTCTACAGCCATAGGAGTCTCGATGTTCTCCAGTGTTACTGGCATCACCGGTGCCCTTGACACATCCACGTGGCTTTGGGCCACATCCTCCAGCTCCTTTTCCTGCTCAGCTCTTGCCCGGATGGCAGCCACAGCCTTACGCACAATGTCCATCACAAAGAACCTGGCTGTTTCCTGCATAACCAACTCCAAGACAGTGGGGCTGAGCAGGGCCAATGACTTTCTCCGCTCCTCCTCTTCTACCTCCTCCTTGTCAAAGCCATGGGAAGGTGGTGCCGTTGCCTCCTCCTGCTCTTGTGCTACAGATGTTGTCTGTGCATCTCCCCCTGCGGCAAGGTGGGGTTTCTGACCGTCTGCCCCAGGGATCTCTTTCAATGCAGCTGCATCTTCCTGCTTGTCTTCTCTCTGAGGTATAATGGCTCTCCTGGCTACTTTCTGCTTGGCAGACATGGGCGACACAATGTCTTCTCCAGCCTCATCTGCTGCAGGGGCGAAAGGGGCTGAGCTGGGCTCTGCCTGAGGCTCTACAGCCATAGGAGTCTCGATGTTCTCCAGTGTTACTGGCATCACTGGTGCCATTGAAACATCCACGTGGCTTTGGGCCACATCCTCCTGCTCCTTTTCCTGCTCAGCTCTTGCCTGGATGGCAGCCACAGCCTTATGCACAATGTCCATCACAAAGCACCTGGCTGTTTCCTGCATAACCAACTCCAAGGCAGTGGGGCTGAGCAGGGCCAATGACTTTCTCCGCTCCTCTTCTTCTGCCTCCTCCTTGTCAAAGCCATGGGAAGGTGGTGCCGGTGCCTCCCTCTGCTCTTGTTCCAGAGAAGTGAGAGGTGCACGGTGCTGCTCTCCCTCAGCAGCTCCAGCCAGAGGAGGAGCTGCCAGCTCGGTGTCTGTGGCAGTGGCCAGGACAGGAGACACACTCTGCAGGTCTCCAGCTGCCTCTGATGTCGCATTTGTGCCCAAATTGCTGTGGATGCTGGATTCCAGACGGATGTCTTCTCGGGCGTCCTGGAAGAGCTCTGGCACCAGAGGGCTGACGCAGATGTTGTACATGGTGAGGGCTTCCCCTTGAGACAGCTCTTTGTCACTAACACATTCCAATTCCTGCTTGGCCTCCTCATCGTTCTCCTCAGGGAAGGCCGCTGGCTCCTCCTGTAAACATACAGCAGAACATCAGGAGATGACAGCTCTCCCTAGATGTGTCTCTCTCAGGGCTGCAGGTAGCTGTGTGGGTGCTGTGCCGTGGGCTGCTTTCTCCCCTGCAGACCTGTGTCCAGCGCCAGGCCTGGGTGGTGCATTGGCCGTCACCTGGGCTCTGGGGTTGCTGCTGGTGGCTGCTCACTGGGGAGGTCCCTCACGGGCTGCTCTCCTTCAGTGCCTTTCCTCCAGAGGAGGGGTGCCGGATGGGAGAGCAAGAACACAGGCAGGGGAAGGAGGGAATGTCAGCTGGAAGGCACAGGGAACACGAGCAATGCCCCTGACACACGCACTTTGGGATCTGGGGTTGCCTCCAGCACCTTGGGATCCCCAATGCCAGTCACCGGGGTGTCACTCACCTGGGGCTGCGAGCCCTGACTCAAAGGTGAAGCTGCTGCTTCTCCTTCATCATCTGCTCCAGGTGCAAGGTGAGATATCCCAGACTCTGCCCCAGGGATCATCGTCACTGCAGCCAGAACTTCCTCCTCATGTTGTGCTGGGGAGACAACAGCTCTGCCGGCCTCCTGTTGATAATCTCCAGGCACGGGAGAAACCATGACTTCTCCAGCCTCATCTGCAGCTTTGGTGAAAGGGGCTGAGCTGGGCTCTGCCTGAGGCTCTACAGCCATAGGAGTCTCGATGTCCTCAAGTGTTACTGGCGTCACTGGTGCCACTGACACATCCACGTGGCTTTGGGCCACATCCTCCTGCTCCTTTTCCTGCTCAGCTCTTGCCCGGATGGCAGCCGCAGCCTTGTGCACAACGTCCATCACAGAGCACCTGGCTGTTTCCTGCATAACAAACTCCAAGGCAGTGGGGCTGAGCAGGGCCAACGACTTTCTGCGCTCCTCTTCTTCTGCCTCCTCCTTATCAAAGCCATGGGAAGGTGGTGCCGGTGCCTCCCTCTGCTCTTGTTCCACAGAAGTGAGAGGTGCACGGTGCTGCTCTCCCTCAGCAGCTCCAGCCAGAGGAGGAGCTGCCAGCTCGGTGTCTGTGGCAGTGGCCAGGACAGGAGACACACTCTGCAGGTCGCCAGCTGCCTCTCCCCGAGTCTCTGCAGCCACAGGAAACTCATTTTCCTTAAGTGCTGCATGTGACAACTCTGCCGTCTCCACATGCAGTTTCTGGCTTATTTCTTGCTGTTCCACCTGCTTCTTGTTGGTTCTCTGGACCATAGCCACAGGCAGGTGCAGCAGCTTCATCTTTTCGAATGTTGTTGTGACCTGCACAAGTGCATCCGGGACTTTGATGTTCTGCAGGGCAGGCCCATGTCTCTGTCTCTGTGGTGCTGCTTCCTTCTGGACAGCGTTATTAGAAGCCCACGCCGGTGGCATGGGAGTGAGACGTGCCTGGTGCTCCTCTTTCTCAGGAGCTCTGACCAGGCAGATCCTCTTCGGCTGCTCCGAAGGCTTGATCTTGCTGGGCGGAGAGGGCAAGCGCTGTGCAACAGGCCTGTAGTGCACACTGAGGAACTTGGTGTTGATGCACCTAGTGATACGTTCCGCTGGAATTGCTGTCAGGTGCTCTGCTGCTCGCCTAGTGCTTCTGAGTATGGGTTGAGTGGCTGGGCCCTTGCTGCTGCTGGCTGCACGGACAGTGTCTGTTCTTGCTTGTGTCCCTGCAGCCCTGCTTTGTGCTGGCTCCTGCCATGCCACTGGCTGCTGGTGACGTCGCTGGCTCCCGGTGCTGCACCTCTGCAGCACTGTGCTCATGCTGCCTGAGCTCTCAGCTGTGGGAGCAGAGGCTTTGGACCTGTGCAGGGCAGGCTGACAGGTCTCTGGCCGTGCACCTCTGCTGCCGTAACTGGGCACACGGTGGAGCTGGGCAGCAGTTTTGAGAAGCTGCTGTTGGTTGCTGCTTGTGCTGCCAACAGCCGAGTTCCTCACACTGCCAGAAGCTGCAGAGGCTGCTGGTGTTACAGATGACAGCCTGCGGCAGCTGCCGACTGCTCTCTCTGAGCGAGGGGGCGGCCGCGGTGCCATTGTGATCAATGGTGGCAGACGGAGCTTCTGCTCCTGTCTCAACCCGCTGGGGCTGGGCAGCACCACTCGGTGCCCCAGGCTGCCCATCTGCAAAAGAAGCGGAGCAGAGAGGCTGTGTGACAGTGTCCCTTGTGCCCACATCCCAGCTGGCTGAGCTCAGGCAGTTGTGCTCCCCTGCCAGCCCCAGGGCAGGGCTCAGAGCCGGCTGGGGAGAGGGCTGGCCGCCCGCAGCCCACGCCCACTGCCCAGAGCACCCCCGGCACGCCCGGGCAGGCTGTGGGGCACAGCATGCGGGGCTCAGCTTGCTCCCTCCTGCACCTCCTGCCCGCCCGTCAGCATCTCCCGGGGTCTGGAAGACGTTTGGCCCCATCTCCCTGCGGCTCCCTACCTGTGCCTGCTGGATGGCGACAGGCTGAAACCTCTCCAGGTAGGGCACCCGTGGCAGCGTGATCCCATGGTGGGACGACGCCTGGCTCGGGCTGCCCTGCGGCGCTTCCTCAGGCTGCCTGTGAGCCACCTGCAGGCAGGAGGAGGAGGAAAAGGTGTGTGATGGAGGTGGCTGCCTTGGCACAGGGGCCCGTGCACTGTGGGCAAGCCTGGCCCTGTCACCGAGGCAACTCCGAGCAGCCCCGTCCCACCACCGGCCTCTCCCTCCTGCCCTGGTCCTCACCTGGTGCCTTCTCTGCTTGCTTGGCCTGCCCTCAGCGGGCTGGGAACGGGCGTTTGCCTCTTTACCCACGGGCATCTTCCACGTCCTGGACGCTGAACTGCCGTGGGCTTCCAGGGGATTGCTGCCTCCTGAGGGAGGCCGCTCCTCTGGACTGAGGTACTCCAGGGCTCTCGCTCCTTATGTACCCCACGGTCACCAACGTGTCACCCCCCATCACAATGGCCTCTGGCCATGCGGAACCCTCCCTACACCACAAAGCCCTGGCAGTTGCCATGGAGATGCCCATGCCCGTGACTGATTCCACCGAGTCCCAACTGGTGACGGGCATCTCCACAGCGACCAGCGAGGCTTTGTGATGTTGGTGCCATTGTGTCAATGGCCACTGGGCACAGCAGGGCTGCTGCAGGCAGTCATTGAGTCAACCAGGTTGGAAAAGACCTTTCAGATCATCAAGGCCAAATGTTCCCCAGCACTGCCAAGGCCACCACTGACCCATGGCACTGAGGGCCTCGTCTACACAGCATGTGTACATTTCCAGGAATGGCGACTCCAGCACTGCCCCCAACAGCCTGCTCCAATGCCTGACTACACCTGAAGTGATCTCCTAATCTCCAGTCAAAACCTCCCCTTGTGCAGCTTGGGGCCATTTCTTCTTGGTTTAGTCCTTGCTCCTTGGGAGAGGAGACCAGGCACCTCCTGGCTCCAGCCTCCTCTCAGGTAGCTGTAGAGAACAATAAGGTCCCTTTTGAGCCTTCTCTTCTCCAGACACAGGGCTGGAGGGGCGGCCCAGTCCAGGGGGGCAATCACTGCTCTAGTCCTGCTGGCCACACCGGTGCTGATACAGGCCAGGATGCTCCCAACCAAATTCAGGACCCAGGATTTTGCCTTGTTGAACCTCATACCACTGGCCACGGCCCATTGATCCAGCCTGTCCATATCCCTCTGCAGAGCTGCCTGCCCTACGGCACATCAACACTCCCACTCAACTTGGTGTTGTGCGCAGTCTTACTGAGAGGGCACACACTGGCACTCCCGGGACCAGGTGTGCGACCAGTGGGGATGGTGCTTCCTTCCAGAACCATCAACTCACCCACAAGCACTCAGCCCACATGGCTTCTGGAGGAAGGCAGGCGAGGTCAGGAGCTCTGGAGTACATCAGCCACATCCAGCCCTGCCAGGGAGGTGCTCGGTGCCAGGGGAGGAGCAGGACAGGACAGCAGAGGAACAGCCCAGTCTGGGGTTTTACACAAAACTATTTGTGGGGTTTAGACTTTGAGCAATTCAGAGGTGAGCCCAGAAGAGGCTGGACAGCATCGGTCATCTGGCGCCCTGCAGGCAGCACCCACCATCAGCAGAAGGCAGCAAGGTGACAGCTCTTCAAGCTCTCTACCTGCAAGGAGAAGAGACATCTCCATCCAAGGCATTGCCTGGGTGCAGATCCATTCACTCAGACCCCATTGGTGACTTCCCAGCACTGCAGTGCTGGCACTGGCAGTGCTGGGAAGGTCTGGGCTTGTGCTCTACTCCAAATTCCAGGAGCTACCCTGGCCAGCTTATCTCCAGGAGAAGTTACCTGTGACCTGGCTGCACAAGACAACTGAGAGCTCTGATTTCCAACTAGCCACAGTGTGGTTTTCCATCCTTAGGGGATCACACCCTTGTCCTTACTCTCAGCCTGAGTTTGTTGTGGTCACAGAGAGTGAGCACAACCCGAGAAGTTTTCGAGACTCACTTCCCAGAAACCTCCAGAGCCCTTTGGAGAGCTCCAACCAACCCACCCAATAAGGAGCATTTTTCAGAGTGGGTCTGCTCATGCTCTGCATCTGCTGCACCCTGGAGGCAGGTTTCTTCCTGCCACTCTGGAAAGTGTTAGTGGAAACCAGAGTGTGGCTTCTTTGGGAAGTGGAATGATTCCTCTCCGGGCAAGGTTCCCCTCTCCCAAAAACCACAGCACAAGCTGATGCCTACTTTTGCAATAGGAGGAACTGGGACAGGACCATCACTTCCCCCAGCACATCCCACTGCAGAAAATGCACAACACGAATTAAAAAGCCAGCTCTGATGGAGAGCAGGTGATGGAGCAAAGGGGTGATGGGCTGGGAGCAGCTCAAGGTTCCTCCATGCAGGGGCGCACAGCAGAGGCTGCTGGTGTCACAGGAGTGTCGTGGTTTAAAACCAGCCACGCAGCTTGTTAACTCACTCCCTCCCTTGCTCCCCCAACTCCCGGAGTGTTAGAAAGGGGAATCCAAAGAAGGTAGCCCCCATGGGTTGAGATAAGAACGGTTTAATAACTAAGGTATAACACAAATCACTACTGCTACTACAAACAATAATGATAAAGCCAATAACAAGTGAAGAGAATACAACACCTCACCAGCCACCAACCCATAACTCATCCCACCCTGCCCGACCGAGCACCAACCGATACCTCCTCCATCCCCCCAGAGCTCCAGCCCTGCCAGGTAACTCCCAGTTACATCCTGGGTATGACGTGCTATGGTATGGAATACCCCTTTGGCTAGCCTGGGTCAGGTGTCCTGTCTCTCCTTCCTCCTGGCCTCCCCTCCTCCCTGGCAGAGCATGAGCTCAGGAAAGGCCTTGGACAAACCAAACATTTGAGCAGTAACTCAAAACATACTTGCTATCAGCAACCGTTCTCAGCCCGAAAGTCAAACCACAGCACTGCACCAGCTACCAAGAAGGAGAAAAAATGACTGCTACTGCTGAACCCAGGACAAGGAGTCAGCCTGCAAGAGGCCTGTAGTGCACACTGAGGAACTTGCTGTTGATGCAGGAATTGATGCTCGCTGCCGGCATTGCTGGCAGGTGCTCTGCTGCTTGCCCCATGTTCCTAACCTGGAAAGCACCGCTGCTGCCATGGGTATGAGAATGACGTGTGGGCTGAGTTGCACTGTGGAGCTTTGTGTGCCAGCTGCTCACAGGGTGGCCAGGAGTGCACGGTGATTTTCCAATCCCAAACACAAGCCAAGAGCAGTGTGCACATTCCTGCACAAGTACCTCTGCAGCCTCAGGGCCACCTCCCTGTCATTCCTCTGCTGCAGCCCTGGGGACACGAGGGCATGGCTCAGGGCAGCTGCAAGAGCCCCCCTGTTCGGTTGGTCAGAAGCTGTAGGATGGGGACGGGGGGATTGCGTGGAGTCACCCATCTGCTGTCCATTTACAGTTCTGCTTCTGGAAACATCGCCAGCTTCTCCCTGCATTGCTTCAGAGCTTGCGTGTGCAGGAGGAGCAGGAGAATCACAGTCTCTCGTCCCTTATCTCTGGCCTTAGCAATTCTAAGCCTTGCTCCTTATTCCTCCCAACCCTTCTACACCCCTGTCATTCCAGTCACCGGGCTGCAGCAGGCACCGGGCTTCAAAAGCCAGCTGACGTGGGAGCCACTGCATCACACACTGTTTCATCCCATCGGGATGAGCTTTTCCTACTTGGCCAACATGTGCTGCCAAGAGCCAGCAGGACTGCAAGCTCAGCAGCTGGGAAGTGCTGCAAGGAAAGAGGTCGCTCCGCAGCTTTCTCTGCTACTGACACAAGGGAAAAGCTGGAGCAGACAGAGGCAAGAACTGGGGAGATAGGGATCTGGTTTATTGGCCCGAGAAGTGTCCACAGCGAGCGCAGGCTGCAGCACGACGTTCTCAGCGCAGCTCCCTCGGGCCTGGAGCTGACAGTGGGGCATTATTCCTCCGCTTGTGGGCTGATGCAGGATCTGTGGAAAGCCCTGCGCAGAGGCTTCAGTGCCCTTCTGAAGAAGGATAGTTGTTGCCCTCGGACGTGTTTATCTCTGGTGTCATGCAATCCTTCTTTTGGGTTGGCGGTTCCCCAAGCATAGGTGGTGGAATGGGCATCAACGGGTGGCAGGTTACGTCGTGACTGCAGCTGCCACTTTTGCATTTTCTTGGGGGTTTTCCCCTGTTGGCTTTCAATTGTCTCCCAGGTAGGGGAGGCCCTGGCATTCTCAGACTGGCGCAACCGGTGCCACCAGCGCGGCCTGGGTGCCACTGGAATAAATGATGTAGTTGGCTCCTCCTCGGTGTCCTGAGCTGCTGCACGCACTGCCTGTTCATCCCTGTAGAATCGCGGGGAGGCAAAGGTTCTGCTGGCCTCTCCCTGATGCTCTTCAGGTGCTTTCCTCACTTTGCGCCTGAATACAACCTGCAGAGCTCTGTCGACAACTGAGACCCTTTGTGGGGCCTGTCTCTGGGCGTGTGGTGGTACTAGTCCTTGTGTAAAGGCCTGTCCTGGTCCCTGTCTATCTGTGCCCAGGCTCCTGGCCTGTGTTGGTGCCTCACTCTGGGCCTGTGCTGGTGTTGGCTGCTCGTCCATTTCGCAGACAACAGACAAAGGCTTGTGCAGGACGCCTCTCACGAAATTCCTGTCTCTTTTGGGTTGTGTCATCTTACTGGCTTTAGGGCTGAGCAGGGCAGATAACTTTCTCCGTGCCTCTGTTTCACTTTGGGCCACATCCTCCTGCTCCTTTTCCTGCTCAGCTCTTGCCCGGATGGTAGCCACAGCCTTATGCACAACGTCCATCACAAAGCACCTGGCTGTTTCCTGCATAACCAACTCCAAGGCAGTGGGGCTGAGCAGGGCCAATGACTTTCTCCGCTCCTCTTCTTCTACCTCCTCCTTATCAAAGCCATGGGAAGGTGGTGCCGTTGCCTCCTCCTGCTCTTGTGCTACAGATGTTGTCTGTGCATCTGTCCCTTCGACAAGGTGGGGTTTCTGACCGTCTGCCCCAGGGATCTCTGTCAATTCAGCTGCATCTTCCTGCTTGTCTTCTCTCTGAGGTATAATGGCTCTCCTGGCTACTTTCTGCTTGGCAGACATGGGCGACACAATGTCTTCTCCAGCCTCATCTGCTGCAGGGGCGAAAGGGGCTGAGCTGGGCTCTGCCTGAGGCTCTACACCCATAGGAGTCTCGATGTTCTCCAGTGTTACTGGTATCACTGGTGCCATTGAAACATCCACGTGGCTTTGGGCCACATCCTCCTGCTCCTTTTCCTGCTCAGCTCTTGCCCGGATGGCAGCCACAGCCTTATGCACAATGTCCATCACAAAGCACCTGGCTGTTTCCTGCATAACCAACTCCAAGGCAGTGGGGCTGAGCAGGGCCAATGACTTTCTCCGCTCCTCTTCTTCTACCTCCTCCTTGTCAAAGCCATGGGAAGGTGGTGCCGTTGCCTCCTCCTGCTCTTGTGCTACAGATGTTGTCTGTGCATCTGTCCCTTCGACAAGGTGGGGTTTCTGACCGTCTGCCCCAGGGATCTCTGTCAATTCAGCTGCATCTTCCTGCTTGTCTTCTCTCTGAGGTATAATGGCTCTCCTGGCTACTTTCTGCTTGGCAGACATGGGTGACAAAATGTCTTCTCCAGCCTCATCTGCTGCAGGGGCGAAAGGGGCTGAGCTGGGCTCTGCCTGAGGCTCTACAGCCATAGGAGTCTCGATGTTCTCCAGTGTTACTGGCATCACTGGTGCCATTGAAACATCCACGTGGCTTTGGGCCACATCCTCCTGCTCCTTTTCCTGCTCAGCTCTTGCCCGGATGGCAGCCACAGCCTTATGCACAATGTCCATCACAAAGCACCTGGCTGTTTCCTGCATAACCAACTCCAAGGCAGTGGGGCTGAGCAGGGCCAATGACTTTCTCCGCTCCTCTTCTTCTACCTCCTCCTTGTCAAAGCCATGGGAAGGTGGTGCCGTTGCCTCCTCCTGCTCTTGTGCTACAGATGTTGTCTGTGCATCTGTCCCTTCGACAAGGTGGGGTTTCTGACCGTCTGCCCCAGGGATCTCTGTCAATTCAGCTGCATCTTCCTGCTTGTCTTCTCTCTGAGGTATAATGGCTCTCCTGGCTACTTTCTGCTTGGCAGACATGGGCGACACAATGTCTTCTCCAGCCTCATCTGCTGCAGGGGCGAAAGGGGCTGAGCTGGGCTTTGCCTGAGGCTCTACAGCCATAGGAGTCTCGATGTTCTCCAGTGTTACTGGCATCACTGGTGCCATTGAAACATCCACGTGGCTTTGGGCCACATCCTCCTGCTCCTTTTCCTGCTCAGCTCTTGCCCGGATGGCAGCCACAGCCTTATGCACAATGTCCATCACAAAGCACCTGGCTGTTTCCTGCATAACCAACTCCAAGGCAGTGGGGCTGAGCAGGGCCAATGACTTTCTCCGCTCCTCCTCTTCTACCTCCTCCTTATCAAAGCCATGGGAAGGTGGTGCCGTTGCCTCCTCCTGCTCTTGTGCTACAGATGTTGTCTGTGCATCTGTCCCTTCGACAAGGTGGGGTTTCTGACCGTCTGCCCCAGGCATCTCTGTCAATGCAGCTGCATCTTCCTGCTTGTCTTCTCTCAGAGGTATAATGGCTCTCCTGGCTAATTTCTGGTTGGCAGACATGGGCGAAACCATGTCTTCTCCAGCCTCATCTGCTGCAGGGGTGAAAGGGGCTGAGCTGGGCTCTGCCTGAAGCTCTACACCCATAGGAGTCTCGATGTTCTCCAGTGTTACTGGCATCACTGGTGCCATTGAAACATCCACGTGGCTTTGGGCCACATCCTCCTGTTCCTTTTCCTGCTCGGCTCTTGCCCGGATGGCAGCCACAGCCTTATGCACAATGTCCATCACAAAGCACCTGGCTGTTTCCTGCATAACCAACTCCAAGGCAGTGGGGCTGAGCAGGGCCAATGACTTTCTCCGCTCCTCCTCTTCTACCTCCTCCTTATCAAAGCCATGGGAAGGTGGTGCCGTTGCCTCCTCCTGCTCTTGTGCTACAGATGTTGTCTGTGCATCTGTCCCTTCGACAAGGTGGGGTTTCTGACTGTCTGCCCCAGGGATCTCTGTCAATTCAGCTGCATCTTCCTGCTTGTCTTCTCTCTGAGGTATAATGGCTCTCCTGGCTACTTTCTGCTTGGCAGACATGGGTGACACAATGTCTTCTCCAGCCTCATCTGCTGCAGGGGCGAAAGGGGCTGAGCTGGGCTCTGCCTGAGGCTCTACAGCCATAGGAGTCTCGATGTTCTCCAGTGTTACTGGCATCACTGGTGCCATTGAAACATCCACGTGGCTTTGGGCCACATCCTCCTGCTCCTTTTCCTGCTCGGCTCTTGCCCGGATGGCAGCCACAGCCTTATGCACAATGTCCATCACAAAGCACCTGGCTGTTTCCTGCATAACCAACTCCAAGGCAGTGGGGCTGAGCAGGGCCAATGACTTTCTCCGCTCCTCCTCTTCTACCTCCTCCTTATCAAAGCCATGGGAAGGTGGTGCCGTTGCCTCCTCCTGCTCTTGTGCTACAGATGTTGTCTGTGCATCTGTCCCTTCGACAAGGTGGGGTTTCTGACCGTCTGCCCCAGGCATCTCTGTCAATGCAGCTGCATCTTCCTGCTTGTCTTCTCTCAGAGGTATAACGGCTCTCCTGGCTACTTTCTGGTTGGCAGACATGGGCGACACAATATCTTCTCCAGCCTCATCTGCTGCAGGGGCGAAAGGGGCTGAGCTGGGCTCTGCCTGAGGCTCTACAGCCATAGGAGTCTCGATGTTCTCCAGTGTTACTGGCATCACCGGTGCCCTTGACACATCCACGTGGCTTTGGGCCACATCCTCCAGCTCCTTTTCCTGCTCAGCTCTTGCCCGGATGGCAGCCACAGCCTTACGCACAATGTCCATCACAAAGAACCTGGCTGTTTCCTGCATAACCAACTCCAAGACAGTGGGGCTGAACAGGGCCAATGACTTTCTCCGCTCCTCCTCTTCTACCTCCTCCTTGTCAAAGCCATGGGAAGGTGGTGCCGTTGCCTCCTCCTGCTCTTGTGCTACAGATGTTGTCTGTGCATCTCCCCCTGCGGCAAGGTGGGGTTTCTGACCGTCTGCCCCAGGGATCTCTTTCAATGCAGCTGCATCTTCCTGCTTGTCTTCTCTCTGAGGTATAATGGCTCTCCTGGCTACTTTCTGCTTGGCAGACATGGGCGACACAATGTCTTCTCCAGCCTCATCTGCTGCAGGGGCGAAAGGGGCTGAGCTGGGCTCTGCCTGAGGCTCTACAGCCATAGGAGTCTCGATGTTCTCCAGTGTTACTGGCATCACTGGTGCCATTGAAACATCCACGTGGCTTTGGGCCACATCCTCCTGCTCCTTTTCCTGCTCAGCTCTTGCCTGGATGGCAGCCACAGCCTTATGCACAATGTCCATCACAAAGCACCTGGCTGTTTCCTGCATAACCAACTCCAAGGCAGTGGGGCTGAGCAGGGCCAATGACTTTCTCCGCTCCTCTTCTTCTGCCTCCTCCTTGTCAAAGCCATGGGAAGGTGGTGCCGGTGCCTCCCTCTGCTCTTGTTCCAGAGAAGTGAGAGGTGCACGGTGCTGCTCTCCCTCAGCAGCTCCAGCCAGAGGAGGAGCTGCCAGCTCGGTGTCTGTGGCAGTGGCCAGGACAGGAGACACACTCTGCAGGTCTCCAGCTGCCTCTGATGTCGCATTTGTGCCCAAATTGCTGTGGATGCTGGATTCCAGACGGATGTCTTCTCGGGCGTCCTGGAAGAGCTCTGGCACCAGAGGGCTGACGCAGATGTTGTACATGGTGAGGGCTTCCCCTTGAGACAGCTCTTTGTCACTAACACATTCCAATTCCTGCTTGGCCTCCTCATCGTTCTCCTCAGGGAAGGCCGCTGGCTCCTCCTGTAAACATACAGCAGAACATCAGGAGATGACAGCTCTCCCTAGATGTGTCTCTCTCAGGGCTGCAGGTAGCTGTGTGGGTGCTGTGCCGTGGGCTGCTTTCTCCCCTGCAGACCTGTGTCCAGCGCCAGGCCTGGGTGGTGCATTGGCCGTCACCTGGGCTCTGGGGTTGCTGCTGGTGGCTGCTCACTGGGGAGGTCCCTCACGGGCTGCTCTCCTTCAGTGCCTTTCCTCCAGAGGAGGGGTGCCGGATGGGAGAGCAAGAACACAGGCAGGGGAAGGAGGGAATGTCAGCTGGAAGGCACAGGGAACACGAGCAATGCCCCTGACACACGCACTTTGGGATCTGGGGTTGCCTCCAGCACCTTGGGATCCCCAATGCCAGTCACCGGGGTGTCACTCACCTGGGGCTGCGAGCCCTGACTCAAAGGTGAAGCTGCTGCTTCTCCTTCATCATCTGCTCCAGGTGCAAGGTGAGATATCCCAGACTCTGCCCCAGGGATCATCGTCACTGCAGCCAGAACTTCCTCCTCATGTTGTGCTGGGGAGACAACAGCTCTGCCGGCCTCCTGTTGATAATCTCCAGGCACGGGAGAAACCATGACTTCTCCAGCCTCATCTGCAGCTTTGGTGAAAGGGGCTGAGCTGGGCTCTGCCTGAGGCTCTACAGCCATAGGAGTCTCGATGTCCTCAAGTGTTACTGGCGTCACTGGTGCCACTGACACATCCACGTGGCTTTGGGCCACATCCTCCTGCTCCTTTTCCTGCTCAGCTCTTGCCCGGATGGCAGCCGCAGCCTTGTGCACAACGTCCATCACAGAGCACCTGGCTGTTTCCTGCATAACAAACTCCAAGGCAGTGGGGCTGAGCAGGGCCAACGACTTTCTGCGCTCCTCTTCTTCTGCCTCCTCCTTATCAAAGCCATGGGAAGGTGGTGCCGGTGCCTCCCTCTGCTCTTGTTCCACAGAAGTGAGAGGTGCACGGTGCTGCTCTCCCTCAGCAGCTCCAGCCAGAGGAGAGCTGCCAGCTCGGTGTCTGTGGCAGTGGCCAGGACAGGAGACACACTCTGCAGGTCGCCAGCTGCCTCTCCCCGAGTCTCTGCAGCCACAGGAAACTCATTTTCCTTAAGTGCTGCATGTGACAACTCTGCCGTCTCCACATGCAGTTTCTGGCTTATTTCTTGCTGTTCCACCTGCTTCTTGTTGGTTCTCTGGACCATAGCCACAGGCAGGTGCAGCAGCTTCATCTTTTCGAATGTTTGTGACCTGCACAAGTGCATCCGGGACTTTGATGTTCTGCAGGGCAGGCCCATGTCTCTGTCTCTGTGGTGCTGCTTCCTTCTGGACAGCGTTATTAGAAGCCCACGCCGGTGGCATGGGAGTGAGACGTGCCTGGTGCTCCTCTTTCTCAGGAGCTCTGACCAGGCAGATCCTCTTCGGCTGCTCCGAAGGCTTGATCTTGCTGGGCGGAGAGGGCAAGCGCTGTGCAACAGGCCTGTAGTGCACACTGAGGAACTTGGTGTTGATGCACCTAGTGATACGTTCCGCTGGAATTGCTGTCAGGTGCTCTGCTGCTCGCCTAGTGCTTCTGAGTATGGGTTGAGTGGCTGGGCCCTTGCTGCTGCTGGCTGCACGGACAGTGTCTGTTCTTGCTTGTGTCCCTGCAGCCCTGCTTTGTGCTGGCTCCTGCCATGCCACTGGCTGCTGGTGACGTCGCTGGCTCCCGGTGCTGCACCTCTGCAGCACTGTGCTCATGCTGCCTGAGCTCTCAGCTGTGGGAGCAGAGGCTTTGGACCTGTGCAGGGCAGGCTGACAGGTCTCTGGCCGTGCACCTCTGCTGCCGTAACTGGGCACACGGTGGAGCTGGGCAGCAGTTTTGAGAAGCTGCTGTTGGTTGCTGCTTGTGCTGCCAACAGCCGAGTTCCTCACACTGCCAGAAGCTGCAGAGGCTGCTGGTGTTACAGATGACAGCCTGCGGCAGCTGCCGACTGCTCTCTCTGAGCGAGGGGGCGGCCGCGGTGCCATTGTGATCAATGGTGGCAGACGGAGCTTCTGCTCCTGTCTCAACCCGCTGGGGCTGGGCAGCACCACTCGGTGCCCCAGGCTGCCCATCTGCAAAAGAAGCGGAGCAGAGAGGCTGTGTGACAGTGTCCCTTGTGCCCACATCCCAGCTGGCTGAGCTCAGGCAGTTGTGCTCCCCTGCCAGCCCCAGGGCAGGGCTCAGAGCCGGCTGGGGAGAGGGCTGGCCGCCCGCAGCCCACGCCCACTGCCCAGAGCACCCCCGGCACGCCCGGGCAGGCTGTGGGGCACAGCATGCGGGGCTCAGCTTGCTCCCTCCTGCACCTCCTGCCCGCCCGTCAGCATCTCCCGGGGTCTGGAAGACGTTTGGCCCCATCTCCCTGCGGCTCCCTACCTGTGCCTGCTGGATGGCGACAGGCTGAAACCTCTCCAGGTAGGGCACCCGTGGCAGCGTGATCCCATGGTGGGACGACGCCTGGCTCGGGCTGCCCTGCGGCGCTTCCTCAGGCTGCCTGTGAGCCACCTGCAGGCAGGAGGAGGAGGAAAAGGTGTGTGATGGAGGTGGCTGCCTTGGCACAGGGGCCCGTGCACTGTGGGCAAGCCTGGCCCTGTCACCGAGGCAACTCCGAGCAGCCCCGTCCCACCACCGGCCTCTCCCTCCTGCCCTGGTCCTCACCTGGTGCCTTCTCTGCTTGCTTGGCCTGCCCTCAGCGGGCTGGGAACGGGCATTTGCCTCTTTACCCACGGGCATCTTCCACGTCCTGGACGCTGAACTGCCGTGGGCTTCCAGGGGATTGCTGCCTCCTGAGGGAGGCCGCTCCTCTGGACTGAGGTACTCCAGGGCTCTCGCTCCTTATGTACCCCACGGTCACCAACGTGTCACCCCCCATCACAATGGCCTCTGGCCATGCGGAACCCTCCCTACACCACAAAGCCCTGGCAGTTGCCATGGAGATGCCCATGCCCGTGACTGATTCCACCGAGTCCCAACTGGTGACGGGCATCTCCACAGCGACCAGCGAGGCTTTGTGATGTTGGTGCCATTGTGTCAATGGCCACTGGGCACAGCAGGGCTGCTGCAGGCAGTCATTGAGTCAACCAGGTTGGAAAAGACCTTTCAGATCATCAAGGCCAAATGTTCCCCAGCACTGCCAAGGCCACCACTGACCCATGGCACTGAGGGCCTCGTCTACACAGCATGTGTACATTTCCAGGAATGGCGACTCCAGCACTGCCCCCAACAGCCTGCTCCAATGCCTGACTACACCTGAAGTGATCTCCTAATCTCCAGTCAAAACCTCCCCTTGTGCAGCTTGGGGCCATTTCTTCTTGGTTTAGTCCTTGCTCCTTGGGAGAGGAGACCAGGCACCTCCTGGCTCCAGCCTCCTCTCAGGTAGCTGTAGAGAACAATAAGGTCCCTTTTGAGCCTTCTCTTCTCCAGACACAGGGCTGGAGGGGCGGCCCAGTCCAGGGGGGCAATCACTGCTCTAGTCCTGCTGGCCACACCGGTGCTGATACAGGCCAGGATGCTCCCAACCAAATTCAGGACCCAGGATTTTGCCTTGTTGAACCTCATACCACTGGCCACGGCCCATTGATCCAGCCTGTCCATATCCCTCTGCAGAGCTGCCTGCCCTACGGCACATCAACACTCCCACTCAACTTGGTGTTGTGCGCAGTCTTACTGAGAGGGCACACACTGGCACTCCCGGGACCAGGTGTGCGACCAGTGGGGATGGTGCTTCCTTCCAGAACCATCAACTCACCCACAAGCACTCAGCCCACATGGCTTCTGGAGGAAGGCAGGCGAGGTCAGGAGCTCTGGAGTACATCAGCCACATCCAGCCCTGCCAGGGAGGTGCTCGGTGCCAGGGGAGGAGCAGGACAGGACAGCAGAGGAACAGCCCAGTCTGGGGTTTTACACAAAACTATTTGTGGGGTTTAGACTTTGAGCAATTCAGAGGTGAGCCCAGAAGAGGCTGGACAGCATCGGTCATCTGGCGCCCTGCAGGCAGCACCCACCATCAGCAGAAGGCAGCAAGGTGACAGCTCTTCAAGCTCTCTACCTGCAAGGAGAAGAGACATCTCCATCCAAGGCATTGCCTGGGTGCAGATCCATTCACTCAGACCCCATTGGTGACTTCCCAGCACTGCAGTGCTGGCACTGGCAGTGCTGGGAAGGTCTGGGCTTGTGCTCTACTCCAAATTCCAGGAGCTACCCTGGCCAGCTTATCTCCAGGAGAAGTTACCTGTGACCTGGCTGCACAAGACAACTGAGAGCTCTGATTTCCAACTAGCCACAGTGTGGTTTTCCATCCTTAGGGGATCACACCCTTGTCCTTACTCTCAGCCTGAGTTTGTTGTGGTCACAGAGAGTGAGCACAACCCGAGAAGTTTTCGAGACTCACTTCCCAGAAACCTCCAGAGCCCTTTGGAGAGCTCCAACCAACCCACCCAATAAGGAGCATTTTTCAGAGTGGGTCTGCTCATGCTCTGCATCTGCTGCACCCTGGAGGCAGGTTTCTTCCTGCCACTCTGGAAAGTGTTAGTGGAAACCAGAGTGTGGCTTCTTTGGGAAGTGGAATGATTCCTCTCCGGGCAAGGTTCCCCTCTCCCAAAAACCACAGCACAAGCTGATGCCTACTTTTGCAATAGGAGGAACTGGGACAGGACCATCACTTCCCCCAGCACATCCCACTGCAGAAAATGCACAACACGAATTAAAAAGCCAGCTCTGATGGAGAGCAGGTGATGGAGCAAAGGGGTGATGGGCTGGGAGCAGCTCAAGGTTCCTCCATGCAGGGGCGCACAGCAGAGGCTGCTGGTGTCACAGGAGTGTCGTGGTTTAAAACCAGCCACGCAGCTTGTTAACTCACTCCCTCCCTTGCTCCCCCAACTCCCGGAGTGTTAGAAAGGGGAATCCAAAGAAGGTAGCCCCCATGGGTTGAGATAAGAACGGTTTAATAACTAAGGTATAACACAAATCACTACTGCTACTACAAACAATAATGATAAAGCCAATAACAAGTGAAGAGAATACAACACCTCACCAGCCACCAACCCATAACTCATCCCACCCTGCCCGACCGAGCACCAACCGATACCTCCTCCATCCCCCCAGAGCTCCAGCCCTGCCAGGTAACTCCCAGTTACATCCTGGGTATGACGTGCTATGGTATGGAATACCCCTTTGGCTAGCCTGGGTCAGGTGTCCTGTCTCTCCTTCCTCCTGGCCTCCCCTCCTCCCTGGCAGAGCATGAGCTCAGGAAAGGCCTTGGACAAACCAAACATTTGAGCAGTAACTCAAAACATACTTGCTATCAGCAACCGTTCTCAGCCCGAAAGTCAAACCACAGCACTGCACCAGCTACCAAGAAGGAGAAAAAATGACTGCTACTGCTGAACCCAGGACAAGGAGTCAGCCTGCAAGAGGCCTGTAGTGCACACTGAGGAACTTGCTGTTGATGCAGGAATTGATGCTCGCTGCCGGCATTGCTGGCAGGTGCTCTGCTGCTTGCCCCATGTTCCTAACCTGGAAAGCACCGCTGCTGCCATGGGTATGAGAATGACGTGTGGGCTGAGTTGCACTGTGGAGCTTTGTGTGCCAGCTGCTCACAGGGTGGCCAGGAGTGCACGGTGATTTTCCAATCCCAAACACAAGCCAAGAGCAGTGTGCACATTCCTGCACAAGTACCTCTGCAGCCTCAGGGCCACCTCCCTGTCATTCCTCTGCTGCAGCCCTGGGGACACGAGGCCATGGCTCAGGGCAGCTGCAAGAGCCCCCCTGTTCGGTTGGTCAGAAGCTGTAGGATGGGGACGGGGGGATTGCGTGGAGTCACCCATCTGCTGTCCATTTACAGTTCTGCTTCTGGAAACATCGCCAGCTTCTCCCTGCATTGCTCCAGAGCTTGCGTGTGCAGGAGGAGCAGGAGAATCACAGTCTCTCGTCCCTTATCTCTGGCCTTAGCAATTCTAAGCCTTGCTCCTTATTCCTCCCAACCCTTCTACACCCCTGTCATTCCAGTCACTGGGCTGCAGCAGGCACCGGGCTTCAAAAGCCAGCTGACGTGGGAGCCACTGCATCACACACTGTTTCATCCCATCGGGATGAGCTTTTCCTACTTGGCCAACATGTGCTGCCAAGAGCCAGCAGGACTGCAAGCTCAGCAGCTGGGAAGTGCTGCAAGGAAAGAGGTCGCTCCGCAGCTTTCTCTGCTACTGACACAAGGGAAAAGCTGGAGCAGACAGAGGCAAGAACTGGGGAGATAGGGATCTGGTTTATTGGCCCGAGAAGTGTCCACAGCGAGCGCAGGCTGCAGCACGACGTTCTCAGCGCAGCTCCCTCGGGCCTGGAGCTGACAGTGGGGCATTATTCCTCCGCTTGTGGGCTGATGCAGGATCTGTGGAAAGCCCTGCGCAGAGGCTTCAGTGCCCTTCTGAAGAAGGATAGTTGTTGCCCTCGGACGTGTTTATCTCTGGTGTCATGCAATCCTTCTTTTGGGTTGGCGGTTCCCCAAGCATAGGTGGTGGAATGGGCATCAACGGGTGGCAGGTTACGTCGTGACTGCAGCTGCCACTTTTGCATTTTCTTGGGGGTTTTCCCCTGTTGGCTTTCAATTGTCTCCCAGGTAGGGGAGGCCCTGGCATTCTCAGACTGGCGCAACCGGTGCCACCAGCGCGGCCTGGGTGCCACTGGAATAAATGATGTAGTTGGCTCCTCCTCGGTGTCCTGAGCTGCTGCACGCACTGCCTGTTCATCCCTGTAGAATCGCGGGGAGGCAAAGGTTCTGCTGGCCTCTCCCTGATGCTCTTCAGGTGCTTTCCTCACTTTGCGCCTGAATACAACCTGCAGAGCTCTGTCGACAACTGAGACCCTTTGTGGGGCCTGTCTCTGGGCGTGTGGTGGTACTAGTCCTTGTGTAAAGGCCTGTCCTGGTCCCTGTCTATCTGTGCCCAGGCTCCTGGCCTGTGTTGGTGCCTCACTCTGGGCCTGTGCTGGTGTTGGCTGCTCGTCCATTTCGCAGATAACAGGCAAAGGCTTGTGCAGGACGCCTCTCACGAAATTCCTGTCTCTTTTGGGTTGTGTCATCTTACTGGCTTTAGGGCTGAGCAGGGCAGATAACTTTCTCCGTGCCTCTGTTTCACTTTGGGCCACATCCTCCTGCTCCTTTTCCTGCTCAGCTCTTGCCCGGATGGTAGCCACAGCCTTATGCACAACGTCCATCACAAAGCACCTGGCTGTTTCCTGCATAACCAACTCCAAGGCAGTGGGGCTGAGCAGGGCCAATGACTTTCTCCGCTCCTCTTCTTCTACCTCCTCCTTGTCAAAGCCATGGGAAGGTGGTGCCGTTGCCTCCTCCTGCTCTTGTGCTACAGATGTTGTCTGTGCATCTGTCCCTTCGACAAGGTGGGGTTTCTGACAGTCTGCCCCAAGGATCTCTGTCAATTCAGCTGCATCTTCCTGCTTGTCTTCTCTCTGAGGTATAATGGCTCTCCTGGCTACTTTCTGCTTGGCAGACATGGGTGACACAATGTCTTCTCCAGCCTCATCTGCTGCAGGGGCGAAAGGGGCTGAGCTGGGCTCTGCCTGAGGCTCTACAGCCATAGGAGTCTCGATGTTCTCCAGTGTTACTGGCGTCACTGGTGCCATTGAAACATCCACGTGCCTTTGGGCCACATCCTCCTGCTCCTTTTCCTGCTCAGCTCTTGCCCGGATGGCAGCCACAGCCTTATGCACAATGTCCATCACAAAGCACCTGGCTGTTTCCTGCATAACCAACTCCAAGGCAGTGGGGCTGAGCAGGGCCAATGACTTTCTCCGCTCCTCTTCTTCTACCTCCTCCTTGTCAAAGCCATGGGAAGGTGGTGCCGTTGCCTCCTCCTGCTCTTGTGCTACAGATGTTGTCTGTGCATCTGTCCCTTCGACAAGGTGGGGTTTCTGACCGTCTGCCCCAGGGATCTCTGTCAATTCAGCTGCATCTTCCTGCTTGTCTTCTCTCTGAGGTATAATGGCTCTCCTGGCTACTTTCTGCTTGGCAGACATGGGTGACACAATGTCTTCTCCAGCCTCATCTGCTGCAGGGGCGAAAGGGGCTGAGCTGGGCTCTGCCTGAGGCTCTACAGCCATAGGAGTCTCGATGTTCTCCAGTGTTACTGGCATCACCGGTGCCATTGACACATCCACGTGGCTTTGGGCCACATCCTCCTGCTCCTTTTCCTGGTCAGCTCTTGCCCGGATGGCAGCCACAGCCTTACGCACAATGTCCATCACAAAGAACCTGGCTGTTTCCTGCATAACCAACTCCAAGACAGTCGGGCTGAGCAGGGCCAATGACTTTCTCCGCTCCTCCTCTTCTACCTCCTCCTTGTCAAAGCCATGGGAAGGTGGTGCCGTTGCCTCCTCCTGCTCTTGTGCTACATATGTTGTCTGTGCATCTCCCCCTTCGGCAAGGTGGGGTTTCTGACCGTCTGCCCCAGGGATCTCTTTCAATGCAGCTGCATCTTCCTGCTTGTCTTCTCTCTGAGGTATAATGGCTCTCCTGGCTACTTTCTGCTTGGCAGACATGGGCGACACAATGTCTTCTCCAGCCTCATCTGCTGCAGGGGCGAAAGGGGCTGAGCTGGGCTCTGCCTGAGGCTCTACAGCCATAGGAGTCTCGATGTTCTCCAGTGTTACTGGCATCACTGGTGCCATTGAAACATCCACGTGGCTTTGGGCCACATCCTCCTGCTCCTTTTCCTGCTCAGCTCTTGCCCGGATGGCAGCCACAGCCTTATGCACAATGTCCATCACAAAGCACCTGGCTGTTTCCTGCATAACCAACTCCAAGGCAGTGGGGCTGAGCAGGGCCAATGACTTTCTCCGCTCCTCTTCTTCTGCCTCCTCCTTGTCAAAGCCATGGGAAGGTGGTGCCGGTGCCTCCCTCTGCTCTTGTTCCAGAGAAGTGAGAGGTGCACGGTGCTGCTCTCCCTCAGCAGCTCCAGCCAGAGGAGGAGCTGCCAGCTCGGTGTCTGTGGCAGTGGCCAGGACAGGAGACACACTCTGCAGGTCTCCAGCTGCCTCTGATGTCGCATTTGTGCCCAAATTGCTGTGGATGCTGGATTCCAGACGGATGTCTTCTCGGGCGTCCTGGAAGAGCTCTGGCACCAGAGGGCTTACGCAGATGTTGTACATGGTGAGGGCTTCCCCTTGAGACAGCTCTTTGTCACTAACACATTCCAATTCCTGCTTGGCCTCCTCATCGTTCTCCTCAGGGAAGGCCGCTGGCTCCTCCTGTAAACATACAGCAGAACATCAGGAGATGACAGCTCTCCCTAGATGTGTCTCTCTCAGGGCTGCAGGTAGCTGTGTGGGTGCTGTGCCGTGGGCTGCTTTCTCCCCTGCAGACCTGTGTCCAGCGCCAGGCCTGGGTGGTGCATTGGCCGTCACCTGGGCTCTGGGGTTGCTGCTGGTGGCTGCTCACTGGAGAGGTCCCTCACGGGCTGCTCTCCTTCAGTGCCTTTCCTCCAGAGGAGGGGTGCCGGATGGGAGAGCAAGAACACAGGCAGGGGAAGGAGGGAATGTCAGCTGGAAGGCACAGGGAACACGAGCAATGCCCCTGACACATGCACTTTGGGATCTGGGGTTGCCTCCAGCACCTTGGGATCCCCAATGCCGGTCACAGGGGTGTCACTCACCTGGGGCTGCGAGCCCTGACTCAAAGGTGAAGCTGCTGCTTCTCCTTCATCATCTGCTCCAGGTGCAAGGTAAGATATCCCAGACTCTGCCCCAGGGATCATCGTCACTGCAGCCAGAACTTCCTCCTCATGTTGTGCTGGGGAGACAACAGCTCTGCCGGCCTCCTGTTGATAATCTCCAGGCACGGGAGAAACCATGACTTCTCCAGCCTCATCTGCAGCTTTGGTGAAAGGGGCTGAGCTGGGCTCTGCCTGAGGCTCTACACCCATAGGAGTCTCGATGTTCTCCAGTGTTACTGGCATCACTGGTGCCATTGAAACATCCACGTGGCTTTGGGCCACATCCTCCTGCTCCTTTTCCTGCTCAGCTCTTGCCCGGATGGCAGCCACAGCCTTATGCACAATGTCCATCACAAAGCACCTGGCTGTTTCCTGCATAACCAACTCCAAGGCAGTGGGGCTGAGCAGGGCCAATGACTTTCTCCGCTCCTCCTCTTCTACCTCCTCCTTATCAAAGCCATGGGAAGGTGGTGCCGTTGCCTCCTCCTGCTCTTGTGCTACAGATGTTGTCTGTGCATCTGTCCCTTCGACAAGGTGGGGTTTCTGACCGTCTGCCCCAGGGATCTCTGTCAATGCAGCTGCATCTTCCTGCTTGTCTTCTCTCAGAGGTATAATGGCTCTCCTGGCTACTTTCTGGTTGGCAGACATGGGCGAAACCATGTCTTCTCCAGCCTCATCTGCTGCAGGCGTGAAAGGGGCTGAGCCGGGCTCTGCCTGAAGCTCTACAGCCATAGGAGTCTCGATGTTCTCCAGTGTTACTGGCATCACTGGTGCCATTGAAACATCCACGTGGCTTTGGGCCACATCCTCCTGTTCCTTTTCCTGCTCGGCTCTTGCCCGGATGGCAGCCACAGCCTTATGCACAATGTCCATCACAAAGCACCTGGCTGTTTCCTGCATAACCAACTCCAAGGCAGTGGGGCTGAGCAGGGCCAATGACTTTCTCCGCTCCTCCTCTTCTACCTCCTCCTTGTCAAAGCCATGGGAAGGTGGTGCCGTTGCCTCCTCCTGCTCTTGTGCTACAGATGTTGTCTGTGCATCTCCCCCTGCGGCAAGGTGGGGTTTCTGACCGTCTGCCCCAGGGATCTCTTTCAATGCAGCTGCATCTTCCTGCTTGTCTTCTCTCTGAGGTATAATGGCTCTCCTGGCTACTTTCTGCTTGGCAGACATGGGTGACACAATGTCTTCTCCAGCCTCATCTGCTGCAGGGGCGAAAGGGGCTGAGCTGGGCTCTGCCTGAGGCTCTACAGCCATAGGAGTCTCGATGTTCTCCAGTGTTACTGGCATCACTGGTGCCATTGAAACATCCACGTGGCTTTGGGCCACATCCTCCTGCTCCTTTTCCTGCTCAGCTCTTGCCTGGATGGCAGCCACAGCCTTATGCACAATGTCCATCACAAAGAACCTGGCTGTTTCCTGCATAACCAACTCCAAGGCAGTGGGGCTGAGCAGGGCCAATGTCTTTCTCCGCTCCTCTTCTTCTGCCTCCTCCTTGTCAAAGCCATGGGAAGGTGGTGCCGGTGCCTCCCTCTGCTCTTGTTCCAGAGAAGTGAGAGGTGCACGGTGCTGCTCTCCCTCAGCAGCTCCAGCCAGAGGAGGAGCTGCCAGCTCGGTGTCTGTGGCAGTGGCCAGGACAGGAGACACACTCTGCAGGTCTCCAGCTGCCTCTGATGTCGCATTTGTGCCCAAATTGCTGTGGATGCTGGATTCCAGACGGATGTCTTCTCGGGCGTCCTGGAAGAGCTCTGGCACCAGAGGGCTGACGCAGATGTTGTACATGGTGAGGGCTTCCCCTTGAGACAGCTCTTTGTCACTAACACATTCCAATTCCTGCTTGGCCTCCTCATCGTTCTCCTCAGGGAAGGCCGCTGGCTCCTCCTGTAAACATACAGCAGAACATCAGGAGATGACAGCTCTCCCTAGATGTGTCTCTCTCAGGGCTGCAGGTAGCTGTGTGGGTGCTGTGCCGTGGGCTGCTTTCTCCCCTGCAGACCTGTGTCCAGCGCCAGGCCTGGGTGGTGCATTGGCCGTCACCTGGGCTCTGGGGTTGCTGCTGGTGGCTGCTCACTGGGGAGGTCCCTCACGGGCTGCTCTCCTTCAGTGCCTTTCCTCCAGAGGAGGGGTGCCGGATGGGAGAGCAAGAACACAGGCAGGGGAAGGAGGGAATGTCAGCTGGAAGGCACAGGGAACACGAGCAATGCCCCTGACACATGCACTTTGGGATCTGGGGTTGCCTCCAGCACCTTGGGATCCCCAATGCCGGTCACAGGGGTGTCACTCACCTGGGGCTGCGAGCCCTGACTCAAAGGTGAAGCTGCTGCTTCTCCTTCATCATCTGCTCCAGGTGCAAGGTAAGATATCCCAGACTCTGCCCCAGGGATCATCGTCACTGCAGCCAGAACTTCCTCCTCATGTTGTGCTGGGGAGACAACAGCTCTGCCGGCCTCCTGTTGATAATCTCCAGGCACGGGAGAAACCATGACTTCTCCAGCCTCATCTGCAGCTTTGGTGAAAGGGGCTGAGCTGGGCTCTGCCTGAGGCTCTACACCCATAGGAGTCTCGATGTCCTCAAGTGTTACTGGCGTCACTGGTGCCACTGACACATCCACGTGACTTTGGGCCACATCCTCCTGCTCCTTTTCCTGCTCAGCTCTTGCCCGGATGGCAGCCGCAGCCTTGTGCACAACGTCCATCACAGAGCACCTGGCTGTTTCCTGCATAACAAACTCCAAGGCAGTGGGGCTGAGCAGGGCCAACGACTTTCTGCGCTCCTCTTCTTCTGCCTCCTCCTTATCAAAGCCATGGGAAGGTGGTGCCGGTGCCTCCCTCTGCTCTTGTTCCACAGAAGTGAGAGGTGCACGGTGCTGCTCTCCCTCAGCAGCTCCAGCCAGAGGAGGAGCTGCCAGCTCGGTGTCTGTGGCAGTGGCCAGGACAGGAGACACACTCTGCAGGTCGCCAGCTGCCTCTCCCCGAGTCTCTGCAGCCACAGGAAACTCATTTTCCTTAAGTGCTGCATGTGACAACTCTGCCGTCTCCACATGCAGTTTCTGGCTTATTTCTTGCTGTTCCACCTGCTTCTTGTTGGTTCTCTGGACCATAGCCACAGGCAGGTGCAGCAGCTTCATCTTTTCGAATGTTGTTGTGACCTGCACAAGTGCATCCGGGACTTTGATGTTCTGCAGGGCAGGCCCATGTCTCTGTCTCTGTGGTGCTGCTTCCTTCTGGACAGCGTTATTAGAAGCCCACGCCGGTGGCATGGGAGTGAGACGTGCCTGGTGCTCCTCTTTCTCAGGAGCTCTGACCAGGCAGATCCTCTTCGGCTGCTCCGAAGGCTTGATCTTGCTGGGCGGAGAGGGCAAGCGCTGTGCAACAGGCCTGTAGTGCACACTGAGGAACTTGGTGTTGATGCACCTAGTGATACGTTCCGCTGGAATTGCTGTCAGGTGCTCTGCTGCTCGCCTAGTGCTTCTGAGTATGGGTTGAGTGGCTGGGCCCTTGCTGCTGCTGGCTGCACGGACAGTGTCTGTTCTTGCTTGTGTCCCTGCAGCCCTGCTTTGTGCTGGCTCCTGCCATGCCACTGGCTGCTGGTGACGTCGCTGGCTCCCGGTGCTGCACCTCTGCAGCACTGTGCTCATGCTGCCTGAGCTCTCAGCTGTGGGAGCAGAGGCTTTGGACCTGTGCAGGGCAGGCTGACAGGTCTCTGGCCGTGCACCTCTGCTGCCGTAACTGGGCACACGGTGGAGCTGGGCAGCAGTTTTGAGAAGCTGCTGTTGGTTGCTGCTTGTGCTGCCAACAGCCGAGTTCCTCACACTGCCAGAAGCTGCAGAGGCTGCTGGTGTTACAGATGACAGCCTGCGGCAGCTGCCGACTGCTCTCTCTGAGCGAGGGGGCGGCCGCGGTGCCATTGTGATCAATGGTGGCAGACGGAGCTTCTGCTCCTGTCTCAACCCGCTGGGGCTGGGCAGCACCACTCGGTGCCCCAGGCTGCCCATCTGCAAAAGAAGCGGAGCAGAGAGGCTGTGTGACAGTGTCCCTTGTGCCCACATCCCAGCTGGCTGAGCTCAGGCAGTTGTGCTCCCCTGCCAGCCCCAGGGCAGGGCTCAGAGCCGGCTGGGGAGAGGGCTGGCCGCCCGCAGCCCACGCCCACTGCCCAGAGCACCCCCGGCACGCCCGGGCAGGCTGTGGGGCACAGCATGCGGGGCTCAGCTTGCTCCCTCCTGCACCTCCTGCCCGCCCGTCAGCATCTCCCGGGGTCTGGAAGACGTTTGGCCCCATCTCCCTGCGGCTCCCTACCTGTGCCTGCTGGATGGCGACAGGCTGAAACCTCTCCAGGTAGGGCACCCGTGGCAGCGTGATCCCATGGTGGGACGACGCCTGGCTCGGGCTGCCCTGCGGCGCTTCCTCAGGCTGCCTGTGAGCCACCTGCAGGCAGGAGGAGGAGGAAAAGGTGTGTGATGGAGGTGGCTGCCTTGGCACAGGGGCCCGTGCACTGTGGGCAAGCCTGGCCCTGTCACCGAGGCAACTCCGAGCAGCCCCGTCCCACCACCGGCCTCTCCCTCCTGCCCTTGGTCCTCACCTGGTGCCTTCTCTGCTTGCTTGGCCTGCCCTCAGCGGGCTGGGAACGGGCGTTTGCCTCTTTACCCACGGGCATCTTCCACGTCCTGGACGCTGAACTGCCGTGGGCTTCCAGGGGATTGCTGCCTCCTGAGGGAGGCCGCTCCTCTGGACTGAGGTACTCCAGGGCTCTCGCTCCTTATGTACCCCACGGTCACCAACGTGTCACCCCCCATCACAATGGCCTCTGGCCATGCGGAACCCTCCCTACACCACAAAGCCCTGGCAGTTGCCATGGAGATGCCCATGCCCGTGACTGATTCCACCGAGTCCCAACTGGTGACGGGCATCTCCACAGCGACCAGCGAGGCTTTGTGATGTTGGTGCCATTGTGTCAATGGCCACTGGGCACAGCAGGGCTGCTGCAGGCAGTCATTGAGTCAACCAGGTTGGAAAAGACCTTTCAGATCATCAAGGCCAAATGTTCCCCAGCACTGCCAAGGCCACCACTGACCCATGGCACTGAGGGCCTCGTCTACACAGCATGTGTACATTTCCAGGAATGGCGACTCCAGCACTGCCCCCAACAGCCTGCTCCAATGCCTGACTACACCTGAAGTGATCTCCTAATCTCCAGTCAAAACCTCCCCTTGTGCAGCTTGGGGCCATTTCTTCTTGGTTTAGTCCTTGCTCCTTGGGAGAGGAGACCAGGCACCTCCTGGCTCCAGCCTCCTCTCAGGTAGCTGTAGAGAACAATAAGGTCCCTTTTGAGCCTTCTCTTCTCCAGACACAGGGCTGGAGGGGCGGCCCAGTCCAGGGGGGCAATCACTGCTCTAGTCCTGCTGGCCACACCGGTGCTGATACAGGCCAGGATGCTCCCAACCAAATTCAGGACCCAGGATTTTGCCTTGTTGAACCTCATACCACTGGCCACGGCCCATTGATCCAGCCTGTCCATATCCCTCTGCAGAGCTGCCTGCCCTACGGCACATCAACACTCCCACTCAACTTGGTGTTGTGCGCAGTCTTACTGAGAGGGCACACACTGGCACTCCCGGGACCAGGTGTGCGACCAGTGGGGATGGTGCTTCCTTCCAGAACCATCAACTCACCCACAAGCACTCAGCCCACATGGCTTCTGGAGGAAGGCAGGCGAGGTCAGGAGCTCTGGAGTACATCAGCCACATCCAGCCCTGCCAGGGAGGTGCTCGGTGCCAGGGGAGGAGCAGGACAGGACAGCAGAGGAACAGCCCAGTCTGGGGTTTTACACAAAACTATTTGTGGGGTTTAGACTTTGAGCAATTCAGAGGTGAGCCCAGAAGAGGCTGGACAGCATCGGTCATCTGGCGCCCTGCAGGCAGCACCCACCATCAGCAGAAGGCAGCAAGGTGACAGCTCTTCAAGCTCTCTACCTGCAAGGAGAAGAGACATCTCCATCCAAGGCATTGCCTGGGTGCAGATCCATTCACTCAGACCCCATTGGTGACTTCCCAGCACTGCAGTGCTGGCACTGGCAGTGCTGGGAAGGTCTGGGCTTGTGCTCTACTCCAAATTCCAGGAGCTACCCTGGCCAGCTTATCTCCAGGAGAAGTTACCTGTGACCTGGCTGCACAAGACAACTGAGAGCTCTGATTTCCAACTAGCCACAGTGTGGTTTTCCATCCTTAGGGGATCACACCCTTGTCCTTACTCTCAGCCTGAGTTTGTTGTGGTCACAGAGAGTGAGCACAACCCGAGAAGTTTTCGAGACTCACTTCCCAGAAACCTCCAGAGCCCTTTGGAGAGCTCCAACCAACCCACCCAATAAGGAGCATTTTTCAGAGTGGGTCTGCTCATGCTCTGCATCTGCTGCACCCTGGAGGCAGGTTTCTTCCTGCCACTCTGGAAAGTGTTAGTGGAAACCAGAGTGTGGCTTCTTTGGGAAGTGGAATGATTCCTCTCCGGGCAAGGTTCCCCTCTCCCAAAAACCACAGCACAAGCTGATGCCTACTTTTGCAATAGGAGGAACTGGGACAGGACCATCACTTCCCCCAGCACATCCCACTGCAGAAAATGCACAACACGAATTAAAAAGCCAGCTCTGATGGAGAGCAGGTGATGGAGCAAAGGGGTGATGGGCTGGGAGCAGCTCAAGGTTCCTCCATGCAGGGGCGCACAGCAGAGGCTGCTGGTGTCACAGGAGTGTCGTGGTTTAAAACCAGCCACGCAGCTTGTTAACTCACTCCCTCCCTTGCTCCCCCAACTCCCGGAGTGTTAGAAAGGGGAATCCAAAGAAGGTAGCCCCCATGGGTTGAGATAAGAACGGTTTAATAACTAAGGTATAACACAAATCACTACTGCTACTACAAACAATAATGATAAAGCCAATAACAAGTGAAGAGAATACAACACCTCACCAGCCACCAACCCATAACTCATCCCACCCTGCCCGACCGAGCACCAACCGATACCTCCTCCATCCCCCCAGAGCTCCAGCCCTGCCAGGTAACTCCCAGTTACATCCTGGGTATGACGTGCTATGGTATGGAATACCCCTTTGGCTAGCCTGGGTCAGGTGTCCTGTCTCTCCTTCCTCCTGGCCTCCCCTCCTCCCTGGCAGAGCATGAGCTCAGGAAAGGCCTTGGACAAACCAAACATTTGAGCAGTAACTCAAAACATACTTGCTATCAGCAACCGTTCTCAGCCCGAAAGTCAAACCACAGCACTGCACCAGCTACCAAGAAGGAGAAAAAATGACTGCTACTGCTGAACCCAGGACAAGGAGTCAGCCTGCAAGAGGCCTGTAGTGCACACTGAGGAACTTGCTGTTGATGCAGGAATTGATGCTCGCTGCCGGCATTGCTGGCAGGTGCTCTGCTGCTTGCCCCATGTTCCTAACCTGGAAAGCACCGCTGCTGCCATGGGTATGAGAATGACGTGTGGGCTGAGTTGCACTGTGGAGCTTTGTGTGCCAGCTGCTCACAGGGTGGCCAGGAGTGCACGGTGATTTTCCAATCCCAAACACAAGCCAAGAGCAGTGTGCACATTCCTGCACAAGTACCTCTGCAGCCTCAGGGCCACCTCCCTGTCATTCCTCTGCTGCAGCCCTGGGGACACGAGGCCATGGCTCAGGGCAGCTGCAAGAGCCCCCCTGTTCGGTTGGTCAGAAGCTGTAGGATGGGGACAGGGGGATTGCGTGGAGTCACCCATCTGCTGTCCATTTACAGTTCTGCTTCTGGAAACATCGCCAGCTTCTCCCTGCATTGCTCCAGAGCTTGCGTGTGCAGGAGGAGCAGGAGAATCACAGTCTCTCGTCCCTTATCTCTGGCCTTAGCAATTCTAAGCCTTGCTCCTTATTCCTCCCAACCCTTCTACACCCCTGTCATTCCAGTCACCGGGCTGCAGCAGGCACCGGGCTTCAAAAGCCAGCTGACGTGGGAGCCACTGCATCACACACTGTTTCATCCCATCGGGATGAGCTTTTCCTACTTGGCCAACATGTGCTGCCAAGAGCCAGCAGGACTGCAAGCTCAGCAGCTGGGAAGTGCTGCAAGGAAAGAGGTCGCTCCGCAGCTTTCTCTGCTACTGACACAAGGGAAAAGCTGGAGCAGACAGAGGCAAGAACTGGGGAGATAGGGATCTGGTTTATTGGCCCGAGAAGTGTCCACAGCGAGCGCAGGCTGCAGCACGACGTTCTCAGCGCAGCTCCCTCGGGCCTGGAGCTGACAGTGGGGCATTATTCCTCCGCTTGTGGGCTGATGCAGGATCTGTGGAAAGCCCTGCGCAGAGGCTTCAGTGCCCTTCTGAAGAAGGATAGTTGTTGCCCTCGGACGTGTTTATCTCTGGTGTCATGCAATCCTTCTTTTGGGTTGGCGGTTCCCCAAGCATAGGTGGTGGAATGGGCATCAACGGGTGGCAGGTTACGTCGTGACTGCAGCTGCCACTTTTGCATTTTCTTGGGGGTTTTCCCCTGTTGGCTTTCAATTGTCTCCCAGGTAGGGGAGGCCCTGGCATTCTCAGACTGGCGCAACCGGTGCCACCAGCGCGGCCTGGGTGCCACTGGAATAAATGATGTAGTTGGCTCCTCCTCGGTGTCCTGAGCTGCTGCACGCACTGCCTGTTCATCCCTGTAGAATCGCGGGGAGGCAAAGGTTCTGCTGGCCTCTCCCTGATGCTCTTCAGGTGCTTTCCTCACTTTGCGCCTGAATACAACCTGCAGAGCTCTGTCGACAACTGAGACCCTTTGTGGGGCCTGTCTCTGGGCGTGTGGTGGTACTAGTCCTTGTGTAAAGGCCTGTCCTGGTCCCTGTCTATCTGTGCCCAGGCTCCTGGCCTGTGTTGGTGCCGGCTGCTCGTCCATTTCGCAGATAACAGGCAAAGGCTTGTGCAGGACGCCTCTCACGAAATTCCTGTCTCTTTTGGGTTGTGTCATCTTACTGGCTTTAGGGCTGAGCAGGGCAGATAACTTTCTCCGTGCCTCTGTTTCACTTTGGGCCACATCCTCCTGCTCCTTTTCCTGCTCAGCTCTTGCCCGGATGGTAGCCACAGCCTTATGCACAACGTCCATCACAAAGCACCTGGCTGTTTCCTGCATAACCAACTCCAAGGCAGTGGGGCTGAGCAGGGCCAATGACTTTCTCCGCTCCTCTTCTTCTACCTCCTCCTTGTCAAAGCCATGGGAAGGTGGTGCCGTTGCCTCCTCCTGCTCTTGTGCTACAGATGTTGTCTGTGCATCTGTCCCTTCGACAAGGTGGGGTTTCTGACCGTCTGCCCCAGGGATCTCTGTCAATTCAGCTGCATCTTCCTGCTTGTCTTCTCTCTGAGGTATAATGGCTCTCCTGGCTACTTTCTGCTTGGCAGACATGGGCGACACAATGTCTTCTCCAGCCTCATCTGCTGCAGGGGCGAAAGGGGCTGAGCTGGGCTCTGCCTGAGGCTCTACACCCATAGGAGTCTCGATGTTCTCCAGTGTTACTGGTATCACTGGTGCCATTGAAACATCCACGTGGCTTTGGGCCACATCCTCCTGCTCCTTTTCCTGCTCAGCTCTTGCCCGGATGGCAGCCACAGCCTTATGCACAATGTCCATCACAAAGCACCTGGCTGTTTCCTGCATAACCAACTCCAAGGCAGTGGGGCTGAGCAGGGCCAATGACTTTCTCCGCTCCTCTTCTTCTACCTCCTCCTTGTCAAAGCCATGGGAAGGTGGTGCCGTTGCCTCCTCCTGCTCTTGTGCTACAGATGTTGTCTGTGCATCTGTCCCTTCGACAAGGTGGGGTTTCTGACCGTCTGCCCCAGGGATCTCTGTCAATTCAGCTGCATCTTCCTGCTTGTCTTCTCTCTGAGGTATAATGGCTCTCCTGGCTACTTTCTGCTTGGCAGACATGGGTGACAAAATGTCTTCTCCAGCCTCATCTGCTGCAGGGGCGAAAGGGGCTGAGCTGGGCTCTGCCTGAGGCTCTACAGCCATAGGAGTCTCGATGTTCTCCAGTGTAACTGGCATCACTGGTGCCATTGAAACATCCACGTGGCTTTGGGCCACATCCTCCTGCTCCTTTTCCTGCTCAGCTCTTGCCCGGATGGCAGCCACAGCCTTATGCACAATGTCCATCACAAAGCACCTGGCTGTTTCCTGCATAACCAACTCCAAGGCAGTGGGGCTGAGCAGGGCCAATGACTTTCTCCGCTCCTCCTCTTCTACCTCCTCCTTGTCAAAGCCATGGGAAGGTGGTGCCGTTGCCTCCTCCTGCTCTTGTGCTACAGATGTTGTCTGTGCATCTGTCCCTTCGACAAGGTGGGGTTTCTGACCGTCTGCCCCAGGGATCTCTGTCAATGCAGCTGCATCTTCCTGCTTGTCTTCTCTCAGAGGTATAATGGCTCTCCTGGCTACTTTCTGGTTGGCAGACATGGGCGAAACCATGTCTTCTCCAGCCTCATCTGCTGCAGGGGTGAAAGGGGCTGAGCTGGGCTCTGCCTGAAGCTCTACAGCCATAGGAGTCTCGATGTTCTCCAGTGTTACTGGCATCACTGGTGCCATTGAAACATCCACGTGGCTTTGGGCCACATCCTCCTGCTCCTTTTCCTGCTCGGCTCTTGCCCGGATGGCAGCCACAGCCTTATGCACAATGTCCATCACAAAGCACCTGGCTGTTTCCTGCATAACCAACTCCAAGGCAGTGGGGCTGAGCAGGGCCAATGACTTTCTCCGCTCCTCTTCTTCTACCTCCTCCTTGTCAAAGCCATGGGAAGGTGGTGCCGTTGCCTCCTCCTGCTCTTGTGCTACAGATGTTGTCTGTGCATCTGTCCCTTCGACAAGGTGGGGTTTCTGACCGTCTGCCCCAGGGATCTCTGTCAATTCAGCTGCATCTTCCTGCTTGTCTTCTCTCTGAGGTATAATGGCTCTCCTGGCTACTTTCTGCTTGGCAGACATGGGCGACACAATGTCTTCTCCAGCCTCATCTGCTGCAGGGGCGAAAGGGGCTGAGCTGGGCTCTGCCTGAGGCTCTACACCCATAGGAGTCTCAATGTTCTCCAGTGTTACTGGCATCACTGGTGCCATTGAAACATCCACGTGGCTTTGGGCCACATCCTCCTGCTCCTTTTCCTGCTCAGCTCTTGCCCGGATGGCAGCCACAGCCTTATGCACAATGTCCATCACAAAGCACCTGGCTGTTTCCTGCATAACCAACTCCAAGGCAGTGGGGCTGAGCAGGGCCAATGACTTTCTCCGCTCCTCCTCTTCTACCTCCTCCTTATCAAAGCCATGGGAAGGTGGTGCCGTTGCCTCCTCCTGCTCTTGTGCTACAGATGTTGTCTGTGCATCTGTCCCTTCGACAAGGTGGGGTTTCTGACCGTCTGCCCCAGGGATCTCTGTCAATGCAGCTGCATCTTCCTGCTTGTCTTCTCTCAGAGGTATAATGGCTCTCCTGGCTACTTTCTGGTTGGCAGACATGGGCGAAACCATGTCTTCTCCAGCCTCATCTGCTGCAGGGGTGAAAGGGGCTGAGCTGGGCTCTGCCTGAAGCTCTACAGCCATAGGAGTCTCGATGTTCTCCAGTGTTACTGGCATCACTGGTGCCATTGAAACATCCACGTGGCTTTGGGCCACATCCTCCTGTTCCTTTTCCTGCTCGGCTCTTGCCCGGATGGCAGCCACAGCCTTATGCACAATGTCCATCACAAAGCACCTGGCTGTTTCCTGCATAACCAACTCCAAGGCAGTGGGGCTGAGCAGGGCCAATGACTTTCTCCGCTCCTCCTCTTCTACCTCCTCCTTATCAAAGCCATGGGAAGGTGGTGCCGTTGCCTCCTCCTGCTCTTGTGCTACAGATGTTGTCTGTGCATCTGTCCCTTCGACAAGGTGGGGTTTCTGACCGTCTGCCCCAGGGATCTCTGTCAATTCAGCTGCATCTTCCTGCTTGTCTTCTCTCTGAGGTATAATGGCTCTCCTGGCTACTTTCTGCTTGGCAGACATGGGCGACACAATGTCTTCTCCAGCCTCATCTGCTGCAGGGGCGAAAGGGGCTGAGCTGGGCTCTGCCTGAGGCTCTACAGCCATAGGAGTCTCGATGTTCTCCAGTGTTACTGGCATCACCGGTGCCATTGACACATCCACGTGGCTTTGGGCCACATCCTCCAGCTCCTTTTCCTGCTCAGCTCTTGCCCGGATGGCAGCCACAGCCTTACGCACAATGTCCATCACAAAGAACCTGGCTGTTTCCTGCATAACCAACTCCAAGACAGTCGGGCTGAGCAGGGCCAATGACTTTCTCCGCTCCTCCTCTTCTACCTCCTCCTTGTCAAAGCCATGGGAAGGTGGTGCCGTTGCCTCCTCCTGCTCTTGTGCTACAGATGTTGTCTGTGCATCTCCCCCTTCGGCAAGGTGGGGTTTCTGACCGTCTGCCCCAGGCATCTCTTTCAATGCAGCTGCATCTTCCTGCTTGTCTTCTCTCTGAGGTATAATGGCTCTCCTGGCTACTTTCTGCTTGGCAGACATGGGCGACACAATGTCTTCTCCAGCCTCATCTGCTGCAGGGGCGAAAGGGGCTGAGCTGGGCTCTTCCTGAGGCTCTACAGCCATAGGAGTCTCGATGTTCTCCAGTGTTACTGGCATCACTGGTGCCATTGACACATCCACGTGGCTTTGGGCCACATCCTCCTGCTCCTTTTCCTGCTCAGCTCTTGCCTGGATGGCAGCCACAGCCTTATGCACAATGTCCATCACAAAGCACCTGGCTGTTTCCTGCATAACCAACTCCAAGGCAGTGGGGCTGAGCAGGGCCAATGACTTTCTCCGCTCCTCTTCTTCTGCCTCCTCCTTGTCAAAGCCATGGGAAGGTGGTGCCGGTGCCTCCCTCTGCTCTTGTTCCAGAGAAGTGAGAGGTGCACGGTGCTGCTCTCCCTCAGCAGCTCCAGCCAGAGGAGGAGCTGCCAGCTCGGTGTCTGTGGCAGTGGCCAGGACAGGAGACACACTCTGCAGGTCTCCAGCTGCCTCTGATGTCGCATTTGTGCCCAAATTGCTGTGGATGCTGGATTCCAGACGGATGTCTTCTCGGGCGTCCTGGAAGAGCTCTGGCACCAGAGGGCTGACGCAGATGTTGTACATGGTGAGGGCTTCCCCTTGAGACAGCTCTTTGTCACTAACACATTCCAATTCCTGCTTGGCCTCCTCATCGTTCTCCTCAGGGAAGGCCGCTGGCTCCTCCTGTAAACATACAGCAGAACATCAGGAGATGACAGCTCTCCCTAGATGTGTCTCTCTCAGGGCTGCAGGTAGCTGTGTGGGTGCTGTGCCGTGGGCTGCTTTCTCCCCTGCAGACCTGTGTCCAGCGCCAGGCCTGGGTGGTGCATTGGCCGTCACCTGGGCTCTGGGGTTGCTGCTGGTGGCTGCTCACTGGGGAGGTCCCTCACGGGCTGCTCTCCTTCAGTGCCTTTCCTCCAGAGGAGGGGTGCCGGATGGGAGAGCAAGAACACAGACAGGGGAAGGAGGGAATGTCAGCTGGAAGGCACAGGGAACACGAGCAATGCCCCTGACACATGCACTTTGGGATCTGGGGTTGCCTCCAGCACCTTGGGATCCCCAATGCCGGTCACAGGGGTGTCACTCACCTGGGGCTGCGAGCCCTGACTCAAAGGTGAAGCTGCTGCTTCTCCTTCATCATCTGCTCCAGGTGCAAGGTAAGATATCCCAGACTCTGCCCCAGGGATCATCGTCACTGCAGCCAGAACTTCCTCCTCATGTTGTGCTGGGGAGACAACAGCTCTGCCGGCCTCCTGTTGATAATCTCCAGGCACGGGAGAAACCATGACTTCTCCAGCCTCATCTGCAGCTTTGGTGAAAGGGGCTGAGCTGGGCTCTGCCTGAGGCTCTACAGCCATAGGAGTCTCGATGTCCTCAAGTGTTACTGGCGTCACTGGTGCCACTGACACATCCACGTGGCTTTGGGCCACATCCTCCTGCTCCTTTTCCTGCTCAGCTCTTGCCCGGATGGCAGCCGCAGCCTTGTGCACAACGTCCATCACAGAGCACCTGGCTGTTTCCTGCATAACAAACTCCAAGGCAGTGGGGCTGAGCAGGGCCAACGACTTTCTGCGCTCCTCTTCTTCTGCCTCCTCCTTATCAAAGCCATGGGAAGGTGGTGCCGGTGCCTCCCTCTGCTCTTGTTCCACAGAAGTGAGAGGTGCACGGTGCTGCTCTCCCTCAGCAGCTCCAGCCAGAGGAGGAGCTGCCAGCTCGGTGTCTGTGGCAGTGGCCAGGACAGGAGACACACTCTGCAGGTCGCCAGCTGCCTCTCCCCGAGTCTCTGCAGCCACAGGAAACTCATTTTCCTTAAGTGCTGCATGTGACAACTCTGCCGTCTCCACATGCAGTTTCTGGCTTATTTCTTGCTGTTCCACCTGCTTCTTGTTGGTTCTCTGGACCATAGCCACAGGCAGGTGCAGCAGCTTCATCTTTTCGAATGTTGTTGTGACCTGCACAAGTGCATCCGGGACTTTGATGTTCTGCAGGGCAGGCCCATGTCTCTGTCTCTGTGGTGCTGCTTCCTTCTGGACAGCGTTATTAGAAGCCCACGCCGGTGGCATGGGAGTGAGACGTGCCTGGTGCTCCTCTTTCTCAGGAGCTCTGACCAGGCAGATCCTCTTCGGCTGCTCCGAAGGCTTGATCTTGCTGGGCGGAGAGGGCAAGCGCTGTGCAACAGGCCTGTAGTGCACACTGAGGAACTTGGTGTTGATGCACCTAGTGATACGTTCCGCTGGAATTGCTGTCAGGTGCTCTGCTGCTCGCCTAGTGCTTCTGAGTATGGGTTGAGTGGCTGGGCCCTTGCTGCTGCTGGCTGCACGGACAGTGTCTGTTCTTGCTTGTGTCCCTGCAGCCCTGCTTTGTGCTGGCTCCTGCCATGCCACTGGCTGCTGGTGACGTCGCTGGCTCCCGGTGCTGCACCTCTGCAGCACTGTGCTCATGCTGCCTGAGCTCTCAGCTGTGGGAGCAGAGGCTTTGGACCTGTGCAGGGCAGGCTGACAGGTCTCTGGCCGTGCACCTCTGCTGCCGTAACTGGGCACACGGTGGAGCTGGGCAGCAGTTTTGAGAAGCTGCTGTTGGTTGCTGCTTGTGCTGCCAACAGCCGAGTTCCTCACACTGCCAGAAGCTGCAGAGGCTGCTGGTGTTACAGATGACAGCCTGCGGCAGCTGCCGACTGCTCTCTCTGAGCGAGGGGGCGGCCGCGGTGCCATTGTGATCAATGGTGGCAGACGGAGCTTCTGCTCCTGTCTCAACCCGCTGGGGCTGGGCAGCACCACTCGGTGCCCCAGGCTGCCCATCTGCAAAAGAAGCGGAGCAGAGAGGCTGTGTGACAGTGTCCCTTGTGCCCACATCCCAGCTGGCTGAGCTCAGGCAGTTGTGCTCCCCTGCCAGCCCCAGGGCAGGGCTCAGAGCCGGCTGGGGAGAGGGCTGGCCGCCCGCAGCCCACGCCCACTGCCCAGAGCACCCCCGGCACGCCCGGGCAGGCTGTGGGGCACAGCATGCGGGGCTCAGCTTGCTCCCTCCTGCACCTCCTGCCCGCCCGTCAGCATCTCCCGGGGTCTGGAAGACGTTTGGCCCCATCTCCCTGCGGCTCCCTACCTGTGCCTGCTGGATGGCGACAGGCTGAAACCTCTCCAGGTAGGGCACCCGTGGCAGCGTGATCCCATGGTGGGACGACGCCTGGCTCGGGCTGCCCTGCGGCGCTTCCTCAGGCTGCCTGTGAGCCACCTGCAGGCAGGAGGAGGAGGAAAAGGTGTGTGATGGAGGTGGCTGCCTTGGCACAGGGGCCCGTGCACTGTGGGCAAGCCTGGCCCTGTCACCGAGGCAACTCCGAGCAGCCCCGTCCCACCACCGGCCTCTCCCTCCTGCCCTGGTCCTCACCTGGTGCCTTCTCTGCTTGCTTGGCCTGCCCTCAGCGGGCTGGGAACGGGCGTTTGCCTCTTTACCCACGGGCATCTTCCACGTCCTGGACGCTGAACTGCCGTGGGCTTCCAGGGGATTGCTGCCTCCTGAGGGAGGCCGCTCCTCTGGACTGAGGTACTCCAGGGCTCTCGCTCCTTATGTACCCCACGGTCACCAACGTGTCACCCCCCATCACAATGGCCTCTGGCCATGCGGAACCCTCCCTACACCACAAAGCCCTGGCAGTTGCCATGGAGATGCCCATGCCCGTGACTGATTCCACCGAGTCCCAACTGGTGACGGGCATCTCCACAGCGACCAGCGAGGCTTTGTGATGTTGGTGCCATTGTGTCAATGGCCACTGGGCACAGCAGGGCTGCTGCAGGCAGTCATTGAGTCAACCAGGTTGGAAAAGACCTTTCAGATCATCAAGGCCAAATGTTCCCCAGCACTGCCAAGGCCACCACTGACCCATGGCACTGAGGGCCTCGTCTACACAGCATGTGTACATTTCCAGGAATGGCGACTCCAGCACTGCCCCCAACAGCCTGCTCCAATGCCTGACTACACCTGAAGTGATCTCCTAATCTCCAGTCAAAACCTCCCCTTGTGCAGCTTGGGGCCATTTCTTCTTGGTTTAGTCCTTGCTCCTTGGGAGAGGAGACCAGGCACCTCCTGGCTCCAGCCTCCTCTCAGGTAGCTGTAGAGAACAATAAGGTCCCTTTTGAGCCTTCTCTTCTCCAGACACAGGGCTGGAGGGGCGGCCCAGTCCAGGGGGGCAATCACTGCTCTAGTCCTGCTGGCCACACCGGTGCTGATACAGGCCAGGATGCTCCCAACCAAATTCAGGACCCAGGATTTTGCCTTGTTGAACCTCATACCACTGGCCACGGCCCATTGATCCAGCCTGTCCATATCCCTCTGCAGAGCTGCCTGCCCTACGGCACATCAACACTCCCACTCAACTTGGTGTTGTGCGCAGTCTTACTGAGAGGGCACACACTGGCACTCCCGGGACCAGGTGTGCGACCAGTGGGGATGGTGCTTCCTTCCAGAACCATCAACTCACCCACAAGCACTCAGCCCACATGGCTTCTGGAGGAAGGCAGGCGAGGTCAGGAGCTCTGGAGTACATCAGCCACATCCAGCCCTGCCAGGGAGGTGCTCGGTGCCAGGGGAGGAGCAGGACAGGACAGCAGAGGAACAGCCCAGTCTGGGGTTTTACACAAAACTATTTGTGGGGTTTAGACTTTGAGCAATTCAGAGGTGAGCCCAGAAGAGGCTGGACAGCATCGGTCATCTGGCGCCCTGCAGGCAGCACCCACCATCAGCAGAAGGCAGCAAGGTGACAGCTCTTCAAGCTCTCTACCTGCAAGGAGAAGAGACATCTCCATCCAAGGCATTGCCTGGGTGCAGATCCATTCACTCAGACCCCATTGGTGACTTCCCAGCACTGCAGTGCTGGCACTGGCAGTGCTGGGAAGGTCTGGGCTTGTGCTCTACTCCAAATTCCAGGAGCTACCCTGGCCAGCTTATCTCCAGGAGAAGTTACCTGTGACCTGGCTGCACAAGACAACTGAGAGCTCTGATTTCCAACTAGCCACAGTGTGGTTTTCCATCCTTAGGGGATCACACCCTTGTCCTTACTCTCAGCCTGAGTTTGTTGTGGTCACAGAGAGTGAGCACAACCCGAGAAGTTTTCGAGACTCACTTCCCAGAAACCTCCAGAGCCCTTTGGAGAGCTCCAACCAACCCACCCAATAAGGAGCATTTTTCAGAGTGGGTCTGCTCATGCTCTGCATCTGCTGCACCCTGGAGGCAGGTTTCTTCCTGCCACTCTGGAAAGTGTTAGTGGAAACCAGAGTGTGGCTTCTTTGGGAAGTGGAATGATTCCTCTCCGGGCAAGGTTCCCCTCTCCCAAAAACCACAGCACAAGCTGATGCCTACTTTTGCAATAGGAGGAACTGGGACAGGACCATCACTTCCCCCAGCACATCCCACTGCAGAAAATGCACAACACGAATTAAAAAGCCAGCTCTGATGGAGAGCAGGTGATGGAGCAAAGGGGTGATGGGCTGGGAGCAGCTCAAGGTTCCTCCATGCAGGGGCGCACAGCAGAGGCTGCTGGTGTCACAGGAGTGTCGTGGTTTAAAACCAGCCACGCAGCTTGTTAACTCACTCCCTCCCTTGCTCCCCCAACTCCCGGAGTGTTAGAAAGGGGAATCCAAAGAAGGTAGCCCCCATGGGTTGAGATAAGAACGGTTTAATAACTAAGGTATAACACAAATCACTACTGCTACTACAAACAATAATGATAAAGCCAATAACAAGTGAAGAGAATACAACACCTCACCAGCCACCAACCCATAACTCATCCCACCCTGCCCGACCGAGCACCAACCGATACCTCCTCCATCCCCCCAGAGCTCCAGCCCTGCCAGGTAACTCCCAGTTACATCCTGGGTATGACGTGCTATGGTATGGAATACCCCTTTGGCTAGCCTGGGTCAGGTGTCCTGTCTCTCCTTCCTCCTGGCCTCCCCTCCTCCCTGGCAGAGCATGAGCTCAGGAAAGGCCTTGGACAAACCAAACATTTGAGCAGTAACTCAAAACATACTTGCTATCAGCAACCGTTCTCAGCCCGAAAGTCAAACCACAGCACTGCACCAGCTACCAAGAAGGAGAAAAAATGACTGCTACTGCTGAACCCAGGACAAGGAGTCAGCCTGCAAGAGGCCTGTAGTGCACACTGAGGAACTTGCTGTTGATGCAGGAATTGATGCTCGCTGCCGGCATTGCTGGCAGGTGCTCTGCTGCTTGCCCCATGTTCCTAACCTGGAAAGCACCGCTGCTGCCATGGGTATGAGAATGACGTGTGGGCTGAGTTGCACTGTGGAGCTTTGTGTGCCAGCTGCTCACAGGGTGGCCAGGAGTGCACGGTGATTTTCCAATCCCAAACACAAGCCAAGAGCAGTGTGCACATTCCTGCACAAGTACCTCTGCAGCCTCAGGGCCACCTCCCTGTCATTCCTCTGCTGCAGCCCTGGGGACACGAGGCCATGGCTCAGGGCAGCTGCAAGAGCCCCCCTGTTCGGTTGGTCAGAAGCTGTAGGATGGGGACAGGGGGATTGCGTGGAGTCACCCATCTGCTGTCCATTTACAGTTCTGCTTCTGGAAACATCGCCAGCTTCTCCCTGCATTGCTTCAGAGCTTGCGTGTGCAGGAGGAGCAGGAGAATCACAGTCTCTCGTCCCTTATCTCTGGCCTTAGCAATTCTAAGCCTTGCTCCTTATTCCTCCCAACCCTTCTACACCCCTGTCATTCCAGTCACTGGGCTGCAGCAGGCACCGGGCTTCAAAAGCCAGCTGACGTGGGAGCCACTGCATCACACACTGTTTCATCCCATCGGGATGAGCTTTTCCTACTTGGCCAACATGTGCTGCCAAGAGCCAGCAGGACTGCAAGCTCAGCAGCTGGGAAGTGCTGCAAGGAAAGAGGTCGCTCCGCAGCTTTCTCTGCTACTGACACAAGGGAAAAGCTGGAGCAGACAGAGGCAAGAACTGGGGAGATAGGGATCTGGTTTATTGGCCCGAGAAGTGTCCACAGCGAGCGCAGGCTGCAGCACGACGTTCTCAGCGCAGCTCCCTCGGGCCTGGAGCTGACAGTGGGGCATTATTCCTCCGCTTGTGGGCTGATGCAGGATCTGTGGAAAGCCCTGCGCAGAGGCTTCAGTGCCCTTCTGAAGAAGGATAGTTGTTGCCCTCGGACGTGTTTATCTCTGGTGTCATGCAATCCTTCTTTTGGGTTGGCGGTTCCCCAAGCATAGGTGGTGGAATGGGCATCAACGGGTGGCAGGTTACGTCGTGACTGCAGCTGCCACTTTTGCATTTTCTTGGGGGTTTTCCCCTGTTGGCTTTCAATTGTCTCCCAGGTAGGGGAGGCCCTGGCATTCTCAGACTGGCGCAACCGGTGCCACCAGCGCGGCCTGGGTGCCACTGGAATAAATGATGTAGTTGGCTCCTCCTCGGTGTCCTGAGCTGCTGCACGCACTGCCTGTTCATCCCTGTAGAATCGCGGGGAGGCAAAGGTTCTGCTGGCCTCTCCCTGATGCTCTTCAGGTGCTTTCCTCACTTTGCGCCTGAATACAACCTGCAGAGCTCTGTCGACAACTGAGACCCTTTGTGGGGCCTGTCTCTGGGCGTGTGGTGGTACTAGTCCTTGTGTAAAGGCCTGTCCTGGTCCCTGTCTATCTGTGCCCAGGCTCCTGGCCTGTGTTGGTGCCGGCTGCTCGTCCATTTCGCAGATAACAGGCAAAGGCTTGTGCAGGACGCCTCTCACGAAATTCCTGTCTCTTTTGGGTTGTGTCATCTTACTGGCTTTAGGGCTGAGCAGGGCAGATAACTTTCTCCGTGCCTCTGTTTCACTTTGGGCCACATCCTCCTGCTCCTTTTCCTGCTCAGCTCTTGCCCGGATGGCAGCCACAGCCTTATGCACAACGTCCATCACAAAGCACCTGGCTGTTTCCTGCATAACCAACTCCAAGGCAGTGGGGCTGAGCAGGGCCAATGACTTTCTCCGCTCCTCTTCTTCTACCTCCTCCTTGTCAAAGCCATGGGAAGGTGGTGCCGTTGCCTCCTCCTGCTCTTGTGCTACAGATGTTGTCTGTGCATCTGTCCCTTCGACAAGGTGGGGTTTCTGACCGTCTGCCCCAGGGATCTCTGTCAATTCAGCTGCATCTTCCTGCTTGTCTTCTCTCTGAGGTATAATGGCTCTCCTGGCTACTTTCTGCTTGGCAGACATGGGTGACACAATGTCTTCTCCAGCCTCATCTGCTGCAGGGGCGAAAGGGGCTGAGCTGGGCTCTGCCTGAGGCTCTACAGCCATAGGAGTCTCGATGTTCTCCAGTGTTACTGGCGTCACTGGTGCCATTGAAACATCCACGTGGCTTTGGGCCACATCCTCCTGCTCCTTTTCCTGCTCAGCTCTTGCCCGGATGGCAGCCACAGCCTTATGCACAATGTCCATCACAAAGCACCTGGCTGTTTCCTGCATAACCAACTCCAAGGCAGTGGGGCTGAGCAGGGCCAATGACTTTCTCCGCTCCTCTTCTTCTACCTCCTCCTTGTCAAAGCCATGGGAAGGTGGTGCCGTTGCCTCCTCCTGCTCTTGTGCTACAGATGTTGTCTGTGCATCTGTCCCTTCGACAAGGTGGGGTTTCTGACCGTCTGCCCCAGGGATCTCTGTCAATTCAGCTGCATCTTCCTGCTTGTCTTCTCTCTGAGGTATAATGGCTCTCCTGGCTACTTTCTGCTTGGCAGACATGGGTGACACAATGTCTTCTCCAGCCTCATCTGCTGCAGGGGCGAAAGGGGCTGAGCTGGGCTCTGCCTGAGGCTCTACACCCATAGGAGTCTCAATGTTCTCCAGTGTTACTGGCATCACTGGTGCCATTGAAACATCCACGTGGCTTTGGGCCACATCCTCCTGCTCCTTTTCCTGCTCAGCTCTTGCCCGGATGGCAGCCACAGCCTTATGCACAATGTCCATCACAAAGCACCTGGCTGTTTCCTGCATAACCAACTCCAAGGCAGTGGGGCTGAGCAGGGCCAATGACTTTCTCCGCTCCTCCTCTTCTACCTCCTCCTTGTCAAAGCCATGGGAAGGTGGTGCCGTTGCCTCCTCCTGCTCTTGTGCTACAGATGTTGTCTGTGCATCTGTCCCTTCGACAAGGTGGGGTTTCTGACCGTCTGCCCCAGGGATCTCTGTCAATGCAGCTGCATCTTCCTGCTTGTCTTCTCTCAGAGGTATAATGGCTCTCCTGGCTACTTTCTGGTTGGCAGACATGGGCGAAACCATGTCTTCTCCAGCCTCATCTGCTGCAGGGGTGAAAGGGGCTGAGCTGGGCTCTGCCTGAAGCTCTACAGCCATAGGAGTCTCGATGTTCTCCAGTGTTACTGGCATCACTGGTGCCATTGAAACATCCACGTGGCTTTGGGCCACATCCTCCTGTTCCTTTTCCTGCTCGGCTCTTGCCCGGATGGCAGCCACAGCCTTATGCACAATGTCCATCACAAAGCACCTGGCTGTTTCCTGCATAACCAACTCCAAGGCAGTGGGGCTGAGCAGGGCCAATGACTTTCTCCGCTCCTCCTCTTCTACCTCCTCCTTATCAAAGCCATGGGAAGGTGGTGCCGTTGCCTCCTCCTGCTCTTGTGCTACAGATGTTGTCTGTGCATCTGTCCCTTCGACAAGGTGGGGTTTCTGACCGTCTGCCCCAGGGATCTCTGTCAATTCAGCTGCATCTTCCTGCTTGTCTTCTCTCTGAGGTATAATGGCTCTCCTGGCTACTTTCTGCTTGGCAGACATGGGCGACACAATGTCTTCTCCAGCCTCATCTGCTGCAGGGGCGAAAGGGGCTGAGCTGGGCTCTGCCTGAGGCTCTACAGCCATAGGAGTCTCGATGTTCTCCAGTGTTACTGGCATCACCGGTGCCATTGACACATCCACGTGGCTTTGGGCCACATCCTCCAGCTCCTTTTCCTGGTCAGCTCTTGCCCGGATGGCAGCCACAGCCTTACGCACAATGTCCATCACAAAGAACCTGGCTGTTTCCTGCATAACCAACTCCAAGACAGTCGGGCTGAGCAGGGCCAATGACTTTCTCCGCTCCTCCTCTTCTACCTCCTCCTTGTCAAAGCCATGGGAAGGTGGTGCCGTTGCCTCCTCCTGCTCTTGTGCTACATATGTTGTCTGTGCATCTCCCCCTTCGGCAAGGTGGGGTTTCTGACCGTCTGCCCCAGGGATCTCTTTCAATGCAGCTGCATCTTCCTGCTTGTCTTCTCTCTGAGGTATAATGGCTCTCCTGGCTACTTTCTGCTTGGCAGACATGGGCGACACAATGTCTTCTCCAGCCTCATCTGCTGCAGGGGCGAAAGGGGCTGAGCTGGGCTCTGCCTGAGGCTCTACAGCCATAGGAGTCTCGATGTTCTCCAGTGTTACTGGCATCACTGGTGCCATTGAAACATCCACGTGGCTTTGGGCCACATCCTCCTGCTCCTTTTCCTGCTCAGCTCTTGCCCGGATGGCAGCCACAGCCTTATGCACAATGTCCATCACAAAGCACCTGGCTGTTTCCTGCATAACCAACTCCAAGGCAGTGGGGCTGAGCAGGGCCAATGACTTTCTCCGCTCCTCTTCTTCTGCCTCCTCCTTGTCAAAGCCATGGGAAGGTGGTGCCGGTGCCTCCCTCTGCTCTTGTTCCAGAGAAGTGAGAGGTGCACGGTGCTGCTCTCCCTCAGCAGCTCCAGCCAGAGGAGGAGCTGCCAGCTCGGTGTCTGTGGCAGTGGCCAGGACAGGAGACACACTCTGCAGGTCTCCAGCTGCCTCTGATGTCGCATTTGTGCCCAAATTGCTGTGGATGCTGGATTCCAGACGGATGTCTTCTCGGGCGTCCTGGAAGAGCTCTGGCACCAGAGGGCTGACGCAGATGTTGTACATGGTGAGGGCTTCCCCTTGAGACAGCTCTTTGTCACTAACACATTCCAATTCCTGCTTGGCCTCCTCATCGTTCTCCTCAGGGAAGGCCGCTGGCTCCTCCTGTAAACATACAGCAGAACATCAGGAGATGACAGCTCTCCCTAGATGTGTCTCTCTCAGGGCTGCAGGTAGCTGTGTGGGTGCTGTGCCGTGGGCTGCTTTCTCCCCTGCAGACCTGTGTCCAGCGCCAGGCCTGGGTGGTGCATTGGCCGTCACCTGGGCTCTGGGGTTGCTGCTGGTGGCTGCTCACTGGGGAGGTCCCTCACGGGCTGCTCTCCTTCAGTGCCTTTCCTCCAGAGGAGGGGTGCCGGATGGGAGAGCAAGAACACAGGCAGGGGAAGGAGGGAATGTCAGCTGGAAGGCACAGGGAACACGAGCAATGCCCCTGACACATGCACTTTGGGATCTGGGGTTGCCTCCAGCACCTTGGGATCCCCAATGCCGGTCACAGGGGTGTCACTCACCTGGGGCTGCGAGCCCTGACTCAAAGGTGAAGCTGCTGCTTCTCCTTCATCATCTGCTCCAGGTGCAAGGTAAGATATCCCAGACTCTGCCCCAGGGATCATCGTCACTGCAGCCAGAACTTCCTCCTCATGTTGTGCTGGGGAGACAACAGCTCTGCCGGCCTCCTGTTGATAATCTCCAGGCACGGGAGAAACCATGACTTCTCCAGCCTCATCTGCAGCTTTGGTGAAAGGGGCTGAGCTGGGCTCTGCCTGAGGCTCTACAGCCATAGGAGTCTCGATGTCCTCAAGTGTTACTGGCGTCACTGGTGCCACTGACACATCCACGTGGCTTTGGGCCACATCCTCCTGCTCCTTTTCCTGCTCAGCTCTTGCCCGGATGGCAGCCGCAGCCTTGTGCACAACGTCCATCACAGAGCACCTGGCTGTTTCCTGCATAACCAACTCCAAGGCAGTGGGGCTGAGCAGGGCCAATGACTTTCTGCGCTCCTCTTCTTCTGCCTCCTCCTTATCAAAGCCATGGGAAGGTGGTGCCGGTGCCTCCCTCTGCTCTTGTTCCACAGAAGTGAGAGGTGCACGGTGCTGCTCTCCCTCAGCAGCTCCAGCCAGAGGAGCTGCCAGCTCGGTGTCTGTGGCAGTGGCCAGGACAGGAGACACACTCTGCAGGTCGCCAGCTGCCTCTCCCCGAGTCTCTGCAGCCACAGGAAACTCATTTTCCTTAAGTGCTGCATGTGACAACTCTGCCGTCTCCACATGCAGTTTCTGGCTTATTTCTTGCTGTTCCACCTGCTTCTTGTTGGTTCTCTGGACCATAGCCACAGGCAGGTGCAGCAGCTTCATCTTTTCGAATGTTGTTGTGACCTGCACAAGTGCATCCGGGACTTTGATGTTCTGCAGGGCAGGCCCATGTCTCTGTCTCTGTGGTGCTGCTTCCTTCTGGACAGCGTTATTAGAAGCCCACGCCGGTGGCATGGGAGTGAGACGTGCCTGGTGCTCCTCTTTCTCAGGAGCTCTGACCAGGCAGATCCTCTTTGGCTGCTCCGAAGGCTTGATCTTGCTGGGCGGAGAGGGCAAGCGCTGTGCAACAGGCCTGTAGTGCACACTGAGGAACTTGGTGTTGATGCACCTAGTGATACGTTCCGCTGGAATTGCTGTCAGGTGCTCTGCTGCTCGCCTAGTGCTTCTGAGTATGGGTTGAGTGGCTGGGCCCTTGCTGCTGCTGGCTGCACGGACAGTGTCTGTTCTTGCTTGTGTCCCTGCAGCCCTGCTTTGTGCTGGCTCCTGCCATGCCACTGGCTGCTGGTGACGTCGCTGGCTCCCGGTGCTGCACCTCTGCAGCACTGTGCTCATGCTGCCTGAGCTCTCAGCTGTGGGAGCAGAGGCTTTGGACCTGTGCAGGGCAGGCTGACAGGTCTCTGGCCGTGCACCTCTGCTGCCGTAACTGGGCACACGGTGGAGCTGGGCAGCAGTTTTGAGAAGCTGCTGTTGGTTGCTGCTTGTGCTGCCAACAGCCGAGTTCCTCACACTGCCAGAAGCTGCAGAGGCTGCTGGTGTTACAGATGACAGCCTGCGGCAGCTGCCGACTGCTCTCTCTGAGCGAGGGGGCGGCCGCGGTGCCATTGTGATCAATGGTGGCAGACGGAGCTTCTGCTCCTGTCTCAACCCGCTGGGGCTGGGCAGCACCACTCGGTGCCCCAGGCTGCCCATCTGCAAAAGAAGCGGAGCAGAGAGGCTGTGTGACAGTGTCCCTTGTGCCCACATCCCAGCTGGCTGAGCTCAGGCAGTTGTGCTCCCCTGCCAGCCCCAGGGCAGGGCTCAGAGCCGGCTGGGGAGAGGGCTGGCCGCCCGCAGCCCACGCCCACTGCCCAGAGCACCCCCGGCACGCCCGGGCAGGCTGTGGGGCACAGCATGCGGGGCTCAGCTTGCTCCCTCCTGCACCTCCTGCCCGCCCGTCAGCATCTCCCGGGGTCTGGAAGACGTTTGGCCCCATCTCCCTGCGGCTCCCTACCTGTGCCTGCTGGATGGCGACAGGCTGAAACCTCTCCAGGTAGGGCACCCGTGGCAGCGTGATCCCATGGTGGGACGACGCCTGGCTCGGGCTGCCCTGCGGTGCTTCCTCAGGCTGCCTGTGAGCCACCTGCAGGCAGGAGGAGGAGGAAAAGGTGTGTGATGGAGGTGGCTGCCTTGGCACAGGGGCCCGTGCACTGTGGGCAAGCCTGGCCCTGTCACCGAGGCAACTCCGAGCAGCCCCGTCCCACCACCGGCCTCTCCCTCCTGCCCTGGTCCTCACCTGGTGCCTTCTCTGCTTGCTTGGCCTGCCCTCAGCGGGCTGGGAACGGGCGTTTGCCTCTTTACCCACGGGCATCTTCCACGTCCTGGACGCTGAACTGCCGTGGGCTTCCAGGGGATTGCTGCCTCCTGAGGGAGGCCGCTCCTCTGGACTGAGGTACTCCAGGGCTCTCGCTCCTTATGTACCCCACGGTCACCAACGTGTCACCCCCCATCACAATGGCCTCTGGCCATGCGGAACCCTCCCTACACCACAAAGCCCTGGCAGTTGCCATGGAGATGCCCATGCCCGTGACTGATTCCACCGAGTCCCAACTGGTGACGGGCATCTCCACAGCGACCAGCGAGGCTTTGTGATGTTGGTGCCATTGTGTCAATGGCCACTGGGCACAGCAGGGCTGCTGCAGGCAGTCATTGAGTCAACCAGGTTGGAAAAGACCTTTCAGATCATCAAGGCCAAATGTTCCCCAGCACTGCCAAGGCCACCACTGACCCATGGCACTGAGGGCCTCGTCTACACAGCATGTGTACATTTCCAGGAATGGCGACTCCAGCACTGCCCCCAACAGCCTGCTCCAATGCCTGACTACACCTGAAGTGATCTCCTAATCTCCAGTCAAAACCTCCCCTTGTGCAGCTTGGGGCCATTTCTTCTTGGTTTAGTCCTTGCTCCTTGGGAGAGGAGACCAGGCACCTCCTGGCTCCAGCCTCCTCTCAGGTAGCTGTAGAGAACAATAAGGTCCCTTTTGAGCCTTCTCTTCTCCAGACACAGGGCTGGAGGGGCGGCCCAGTCCAGGGGGGCAATCACTGCTCTAGTCCTGCTGGCCACACCGGTGCTGATACAGGCCAGGATGCTCCCAACCAAATTCAGGACCCAGGATTTTGCCTTGTTGAACCTCATACCACTGGCCACGGCCCATTGATCCAGCCTGTCCATATCCCTCTGCAGAGCTGCCTGCCCTATGGCACATCAACACTCCCACTCAACTTGGTGTTGTGCGCAAACTTACTGAGAGGGCACTTGACCCTCTCATCTAGATCATCGATGATCCGGTTCTGTGATTCTATGATTCTTATGAAGAAGTTACGCAACGCTTGCCACAATACCTAGCCCTGGGGGACACCAGTAGCGACCGATCTTGTTGACAGACAAGAGACATTAGGAAAGCTGAGAGAGAGCTGGGCTGCTGGCTCCAAGCCCAAGCTGTGCAGGGACCACAGGCGTCTCCCCTAGCACACACAGAAAGGAAAGAGGACGTTAATCCAGGGGTTTGGTGACTTGGTGCCAGAAAAATACACAGGAAGAGGAGGAAGCGAAAAAATACAGAGCAAGGGGTTTCCTGCAGACCACACATCCCCACCCAGAACCACTTCACAGCTCTGCAGGGGCTAACGAGGCAAAAGGCACCACAAGGGAGGAACAACCAATTGCAGCACCAGTCAGGAGCATAACTGCTAGTACAGCCAAGAAAGAGGGGTGGGGGATAGCAGAAGGAGATTCTGCTTTGAAAGGCAGAGGCACTGTCACAGGTTGCCCAAAGAAGTGGTAAATTGAAATAAGCACGTACAAAATGAAATATAATCCTTTGTAAATAAGTAAATTCACTTCTAAGTAACTTTAAGCTTGGTGGCTCTGTAACAACAGCAATGGAAAGTATCTTAGGTAAATATTTCACAAGAATCAGCCAGAACCGGACTAGTGCGATTGGTTTACATCTGGATCTGTTTGTGTCTCATCAGTGTTTGACCACGTTTTGCAAATTATCACGGTAAGGATTTTGCTGTTAGTATTTGTCTGGAACTCTGCCTGTGACTTGCTGGTATTTGACCTAATTGTGTGGATTATCACGGTAACGATGTTGGTATTGACGATATGGTATGAGTACTGCTGTACTGTATGTTCACGTGTGTTATTAATGCTTGTTTGTCAGGATTTTGTTTGTGTTTTAAGTCTTGTAGTTGTGTGGAGTGTGCTTGTGGGATCCCTTGTATGTGTTCTGGTAAAGAACCTTCTCCATACAGGAAAAGCTTGAACAGGGCAGTGCTGTAAACCTGCAGAGCTTTATCAGGGGGTAGAGGGAAGCCTACTGATGTAGAGCTGTCTGTGACACGTGTGGCAAAGAGGGGTTTGTGCTCAGAGAATGAGCTGCTGTGAGGCTTCCTCTTTGCCACTGGTGTTTCCCCTGTTCTGTTGAGCTTGGGCAACTCGTGGACGTTCTTCTAGAAAAGCCATGCTGCACTTACTTAAAACAAGTTACCTTTGATTTTATGCCAATGCCTCGGTGCATCCTTTAAAAGGAAAGGAAGGATTTGCTTCCAAATGTGTTTGTACAGAAGACAATAGATCATAGAAATGAACACAGAACACCAACAACCCCTAGAACATGCAGAGCCCACGCTGAGCTGCGGGGGACGGCAGGAAGAAGGAAATTTTTCTCTAAGCTTCACACCGAACTCAGTTACAGGAACAGACCCCAGCGTTGAGCAGAACCAGCGGCACTTCCTGGGGATGGAGATCTGATAACCCTCAGTTAGGTTTCAGCCTGTAAGAAGATAAGTGCCACGCTAAGTGTACAAGCCAATAGGAGAACTCTTCCTGGAGCGCTCCCTGGTCACTGTGACAGGCCTCAAGGCAGCAGTTCCTCCCTGTGGTCACCTTGCCTGTGGCCAGCCCATGTTGAAGGGGACCAGGAAGCCACAGCACCAACCCAGGGCTCAAGCTTCATCACCAAATTGAGCTCCCCCTTCCCCACCTCAACAGCTTCCTCCCACCACGAGAAACAACTTCCCTGGGCCAGAAAGATGCAGCTTCTTTCATCACCAATCTGATGCTTCTGTGAGCTTTCACTTCTATTCCTTCCCCTGTGAGATCCAAGCCCTCAGCCCCTGCAGCCCTCCCCCAGGCTTGGGGGGGAGCTTTGGTCAGCTAGGCTGGGCCCCATGGCTTGAGGGCTGGCTGGGACAGAAATGCAACACTCACAGCTGCCAACATCTGGCAGAGCAGCCCCTGTCCCCTGACAGCAGCACAGCAGCTGTGTACCTGGCCTGACATTTGGTTATTAGCCTTGGGTTTAGGTTTATTTTCTTGTCAGAGGAATACACATTACTATGTCCTCTGAAAGAGCTTTTCTTCCCCAGCCCCTACAGAAAGTCACCATCCATCAACTCCAACCTCCTACCCTTCTCTGTCCTCACAGCACTCGCCTGCAGAGCAGAAGCACAAGCAGCAGATACCTGGCACCTCATCGATCAGATCAACAGACCTGCCCCCAGTTTCACCTTAGTGAGGGACGTTAGTCCTCATTTTAGTCCACCCTCAAAAGAACAACAGGAAAAACAAAATGTGAGAAAGCAGATACATTACTGCAACTTTGACAGCCTCCTTTACTGTATTGGTTTAGCACACAGTAAGGGGGGAGATGAGGAAGAAGTGAGGATGAAGAGGATGAAGAGGATGAAGAGGCAGCCATTGCCATTTTGAAACACCGAGGTGGTCCAACACCCTCTCCTACCTCCTCCACAAAGACCTCCAGGAAAAGGGAGGTTCCACACAGTGGTAGCAGCACCCACATCCTGCAGTGCCCAAAGCTGCTCTCATTACTCTCACCATCACCCTCACAACCTCCATGTGCTAAAACACTCCATAACCACGTGAGGCCGGATGTGCAGGCAGAAGCACCTGGATCTCTGATACTTGCAGGAGTGGGAATTCACACACACCCTCACCTTGTCCCTGCCCCATTAGGTGAACCCCAACCACCCTCAGTCCCATCCTCACAGCCGGACAGTTCCCAGCAGTCCTGCTCTCCACTTGCAGGCTCACATGAATCATAGAATCATAGAATAGTTAGGAGTGGAAAGGACCTCAAGATCATCTAGTTCCAACCCCCCTGCCATGGCCAGGGACACCTCACACTAAACCATATCACCCAAGGTTTCATCCAACCTGGTCTTGAACACTGCCAGGGATGGAGCATTCACAACTTCCCTGGGCAACCCATTCCAGTACCTCACCACCCTAACAGTAAAGAATTTCTTCCTTATATCCAGTCTAAACCTCTGCTGTTTAAGTTTCAACCCATTACCCCTTGTCCTATCACTACAGTCCCTAATGAATAGTCCCTCCCCAGCATCCCAGTAGGCCCCCTTCAGATACTGGAAGGCTGCTACGAGGTCTCCACGCAGCCTTCTCTTCTCCAGGCTGAACAGACCCAACTTTCTCAGCCTGTCTTTATATGGGAGGTGCTCCAGCTCCTGATCATCCTCGTGGCCCTCCTCTGGACTTGTTCTAACAGTTCCATGTCCTTTTTATGTTGAGGACACCAGAACTGCACACAATACTCCAAGTGAGGTCTCACGAGAGCAGAGTAGAGGGGCAGGATCACCTCCTTCGACCTGCTGGTCACGCTCCTTTTGATGCAGCCCAGGATACAGTTGGCTTTCTAGGCTGTGAGTGCACACTGCTGGCTCATGTTCATTTTCTCATTGACTAACACCCCCAAGTCCTTCTCCGCAGGACTACCATGAATTTCCTTTTTGCCCAACCTGCAGCTGTGCCTGGGATTGCTCCCACCCAGGTGTAGGACCTTGACATTGTCATGGTTAAATTTCATGAGGTTGGCATCAGCCCACCTCACAAGTGTGTCAAGGTCCCTCTGAATGGCATTCCTTCCCTCTAGCGTATCAACAGAACCACACAGCTTGGTGTCATCGGCGAACTTGCTGAGGGTGCACTCAATTCCATGAAAGTGCAAAGCTACATGGACATGGGGTGAGCATGCACATGACCCCCCCAGAGCCTGACACAGCACCCATCCAGCTGGGGAGGTTGGAGTTGGGACACAAAAAGAAACAAAACATAATAATCCCTTCAAGTAATTTAAACCAGCCCATGCTTGAGGTTAACGCTGCACTGAAGCAGTGCCCAGCTTGGCCTGTTGGGCGTGATAAGGAAAAAAATTCCTGAAGTCCTGGAGGGATGGAAGAATAAGGAGGCGTCAGTAACGAAAGACTCGGAGTTATCCTGTAGGTTGCTTCGCCGCACTCCTGTGATTCTCATCTGCAAGTGACCAGCAGCAGCTGCCTCCAGTTACTTCTGCAGAAGCTCAGCCAGGCAAAGCCCACACAAACAGCCAGGAGGATGATGTAGATGATGACGTGGGGAGAGCCCAAAAGCAGGCAAAGCTGGAAAAGACATGGTGTCTCCCATGTCTGGAAACCATCAAGAAGAGGCCAGCAGAGCTGGTGTCTCCCCAGCAGGACACATGGGGGACAAGACAGCTTCTTTGACTGAGATCTCTCTGGCAGAGGCTGGAACTCTCCAGCTGCCCCAGGAACAAACAATGAAGGAGAAGCAGCAGCTTCTCTGCTGCTACAGGACTCTCAGGCCCAGGTGAGTGCCACGTGTGTGGCCGGCACCAGGGACCCTGAAGTGGCGGAGCGGCCCAGGATCCCAAAGTGCGTGTGGCAGGGACATTGCTGGTGGTCCCTGTACCATCCCACTGACATTTCCTCCCTCCCCTGCAGATCAGTCCGCTTATGTTAGTGACAAAGAGCTTCCCAGGGGGAAGCTGTCACCATGTGCAACACCTGCTTCAACTCCTTGGTGCCAGAGCTCTTCCAGGACCCCCAAGCAGATATTCAGGAGGGATCCAGCATCTACAGCAGCATGGGCACAGATGCAGCAGGAGGGGCAGCTGGAGACCTGCAGAGCGCATCTCCTGCTCTGGCCAGTCCCATGGACACCAAACCGGCAGGTCTTACCATGTCTGGAGCTGCTGAGGAAGAGCAGCACCGTGCACCTCTTGCTTCAGTGGCACAAGAGTAGGAGGAGGCCCCGGCATCAGCAGAAACAGAAGCACGGAGAAAGGCATTTGACTTGCTAAGCCCAACAGCCTCTGAGCTGGGTACCTGATGGGACTGGTGGCTGGTTTGGCCAAGCCTTCCCCAGGTGGGAACAGCATCCTCCCACCATACCCACATTGGTGGTCCTGGGTGGGGGGAGCTGTGCTACAGCTCAGGAGTGCCTTGGCTAAATGGTTCTGGGGAGCAGATCCCTGGGCTACAGCTGATTGGGCTCAGATCCCAACTCTGACGGGTGGAGTCAGAGGGAAGATGGAAGCCCCATCTCTAATCCTATGCAGGTACCCCAGTTCCTGCCTAACTGGCTCCTCCAGAGCACAGCACATGCCAGGGGAGCCCAAAAAAGCTCCTGTTTCTAGCCTAGCACAGCAATCTTTCCTCCCTTCAAAGCTGTAAAGTTTCATAGTTTGAGAAACAGTTCTTCACCACTGTCTGGGGCACACATTGGCAGGGTGATGACATCTTCCACTCCCTTTCTGGGCTCACTTCCCACAGGTGATCATATCTGGGTCATCCAGAAGCCCCTTCCACAAATTCACATCATGCCAGGACAGTGTTACAGCCTCCCCAGCTTCCTCCTGTGCTTGTGGAGCACCAGTTTAGCTAGTCCTGCCAGAAGGTACTGGCTGAGATTTACAAAGCAGAACCCACTCTAGTGATAATTTTTAGCAGTGCTCCAGCCTTGGTACTGTGCTCAGCAGTCAAAGCTGCAAACACCACAGGGAGATTTATATCCCTGAGTATTGAGTTGAATGGACAGAGTGGATTTGGAAAGGAAGTGGTTCAACTAACAATGATGATGATGGGGAAGGAGGGGCTCTACTGCTTGCACATAAATTGGAGCAAGATGTCAGGTATCAACAGGGCGTTTCTGGAAACACCCTTGTAGTGTTTTCCCATCACAGTTCCCACCAAGGCTGTGCTGGGTCTTTCCACTTTGCACTGGAAGGTGGCCTGTGGTAGCCCATGGGCTGGGCTGAAGAGAGGGATGTTAGTGTGGCTCCAGACTTCCCATGACACAAACTGAAAGGAAAAGTTCTGCTGGGTCTGTGCACCCTGGGATTGGTTTGTGGAATTGCCCAGATGTGCCGGTGTTGACAGGTCGGGTGCCCCAGAACTGCTCCTTCAGACAGTCAGAACTGAACAAGAAGTGTGGGGTGGTCATAAAAGAGAAGCCAGATTTGCCATGTGAGCAGCAATATCAAGATCAGAAGGTGCAGGAGCTGATTTCAGAAAAGGCAAGTGCCCTCATCTGCTGAAATACTGGGTAAGAGTCATAGAAGACTGTTTTCCTTGTAGTTTGTTTTACTGAGCAGGTATGTTTAGTTTTAGGAGCAAAGACTCCCACATGCAGGGGTCTGGCTTTGCCCAGATGGGATCTAATGTGGAGTTATATCTGCTCATTGTGATGACGGACATTCTCATCTCATTGCTCCTTCCCTTGCTCATCCTGTTCTCTCTGTTGTCCCTCTCTCCATCTGCAGATCCAATTGACACCCATGCAGAGGCATCCCACAAGCATTATGAGGACTCTTGCAGCCAGCTTTGATGTTCAGTCCTCAATGGCAAAAATCCCAGCTCCCGCCACTCTGGCCATTTTCCTGGCTTGCCTCTTCTCTGGGGCACACGGTCAGACCCCAAGGGCTTTCCAGGAGAGCACCATCCCCTTTGAGGTGCTTAGCCAGGAGCAGGTTTACAGCCTGGTCCAGCCAAGCCTGTTCCAGGATAACAGGCAATTGAACCACTCGGAGATTGTCTCTGGGAGCACCAGCTCTGAGCCACCTCTGCTGCCTGTGTGTGTGAAGCCCACAGATATCAGACACATCTTCAAATACATCAACACCATCGTGTCCTGCACCATCTTTATAGTGGGGATCATTGGCAACTCCACACTCCTGAGGATCATTTACAAGAACAAGTGCATGAGGAATGGGCCAAATGTCCTCATTGCCAGCTTGGCATTTGGAGACCTGCTCTACATCCTCATTGCTCTACCCATCAATGTGTATAACGTAGGTTCCATGTGGCATGAGTGCTGCAGCAGCCTGGCAATCGCAGCAGAGGCATCTGGCAGAGGCTGCCCGGAGAAGCTGTGGCTGCCCCATCCCTGGCAGTGTTCAAGGCCAGGTTGGACACAGGGGCTTGGAGCAAGCTGCTCTAATGGAAGGTGTCCCTGCCCATGGCAGGGGTTGGAGCTGGATGAGCTTTAAGGTCCTCTCCATTACAAACCAGTCTGTGATTCTATGATCTGCTCCCACCTGCCTCTGTGCTCTGGGGACAGAGGCATCAAAATGAGCCTGCTCCTTATTGCATTGCATTTTGGCAAGAGAGGCAGGAAGGGTGTTTCTGCTCTCCAAAAGGATGAGAAAAACATAAACAGACAAAAATCTCAGAGTACATTCCTGGGAAAGCAGAGGTGTTCCCAGCTACAGCTGTGTTATGCAGACACACACAAGCATACAACCTTCCAGATCTTTTAAGTCTCATCTAAAATTACAAGAAAAGAATCACTTGCACTCTTCTGACATCACACCGCAATGTTAGCTGAGCAAAATTCTTGTTCTTGTGCACTGGGCACACCTCTCAACGTACAGCTCAGTTAATCAGCCTCAAGCAAATACAGTTTTTATTTTAGGTAAATGTGGAGACTCTTCCTGAAACAAGGAAGAGAGCTGTATTATAAACCAAGGGCTTCTTGCAGGAGCACTGCCTCCTAAACTTGAGAGAAGAGGTATAAAATAGAAGCAGGGGAACCTGAGCTCTGCAGTAGACCTGAACAAGACCTCGGTATAGAGCAGAAGTCGTGTTACAATATATGTGAGATGCATCTGAGCTATTACAGCTCTTTCTCGCCCACTGCTTGAGTTTTTGGAGCCATAGATTTCTATGAAGGGTTGGAGGGGATGCTGTGAGATGGAGATGGAGCTCCACGTTGGCCTTGAAAGTGGAAGCAGAGTGCCAGAGGAGTTCTGGATTGAGCTGGCTGGATGCTTGGGGGAGAAGGCAGAGAAATTTGAAGTAGGAGGAAGTTGAGAACAACCAGATGTGGCTGTCAGAGGGTCTGAAATCACTCTGAGTAAATACCCTTCAAGTGAAAATGGACTGAAAGCTATACAGGTATTTTAGCTCGAAACAGACATATTCTCCTGATTGATTTGTCTTGCTGCTAAGGCCAAACTAAAGAGCTTGGTTCTGAGTAGGGATAACCTTGGGGTGGGCTCCACGTGTCAGGTTGTGAACCCAGGCTCACTCTCACCTGTAGGCAGATAGGGCCTGGCGGCCAGAAGATATCGTGCTGTATGGAAAGATAAGACCCCTCTCCAGGTAGCCAATAGCGTTTAGGTGATGATACCAGTTTTACGATGCAAGCAGATGGAAATGACATCGTAAACCTACGCTATATAACGCCGTGTTCTCTCTCAATAAACCCCATTTGCCATCCACCACATTGGTGTCTGTGAGCATTTGGACCGAGGGGCCCAAGGGGGGGCCGTCGCGCTGTTCCTGAACCAGGTCGTCACACCTTTCAAAGGCAACACTCACCCCTATGATGGAGTGCCCTGTATTTCTTCTGCCTTCAGAACATCTTGTCCCCACTGACACCCACGGCTTGCCCCAGCTCAGCCTGGGGCCCCAGCATGTGTTCTATAAGGAATCTAAGTGTGGAAGAGGGCCAGAGTATGGTAAGAGTGGCTTTGAAAGCCAACCAAAAGAAGCTGTCCTTGCAACCCAAAGCCCCTTGCAGCCTTTAGGATTCAGATCCATTCAGAGTCTGGGGTCAGGTCCTGGTGTCTGGACCATCCTTCTGTCTAACTGTCAACACACCTCACAATGAGCCCCTGCGGAAATGAATGGTTCCCAGATCAACACAAAACACTGGACAGCACACACTGCATAATCCCAGTGAGGGAACCTCAGAGGGCTTTCAGCTGCTCTTTGTGGGCTTCTCACACCTTGTGGGTAATCACCTGCTCAGCCAGAAAGCCGGACGTGCTTTCCTGAGCAGTTTGCTAATGCCGTGGTTCTTCCCCAGCTCTTGGCAAAGGACTGGCCCTTTGGCGTGCAGGTGTGCAAGCTGGTCCCCTTCATCCAAAAGGCTTCAGTGGGCATTACAGTCCTCAGCCTTTGTGCTCTCAGCATCGACAGGTGAGAAGCACTTCTACAGCTGCACTGCCCAGCCTGACCCATATTTGACTTACAGCAGGTACCCTCTCTGTAACTAAAAGGCGGAGTGGAGGGCAGCTTTGTCCTGGGAGGTGGACACAAAGTGCTATCATGTAGAGTTGAAATCCAACAGGAACTGACTCTGGTGACAGTTTATATCCTGCTGGAAAAGGTTGGGGGGAAGGTCATGATCTGCTGGAACAATTGCTGGGGTGGGGGGGAAGGGTGGCATCTCCCCCGTGGCAAGTAGATGTTGGCCAAGGATAGCTGCCATCAAGCCCTCTTATCTGATCTTTCCCATTCCACTGAAAGGGAAGGTTCAAGGGTGGAGAAGGAAGGCATAAGGGAAGGGCCTTTGGGAACAACTCTGATCTGCACCTTCTCAGCCCCTTCCTGACAGTTACTTTTCCCACTCTAATCTACTCCTGCTGTGTTTCCCCACATTGGACAGGTACTGAGCAGTGGCATCCTGGAGTCGGATCTAGGGGATAGGAATCCCCATGTGGAAGGCAGTGGAGGTGATGCTGATCTGGGCAGTGGCCATCGTGCTTGCAGTGCCTGAAGCCATAGCCTTCGACATGGTGGAGCTCAGCTACTGGGAACAACACCTGCGGGTGTGCATGCTTGCCTCCGAACAGAAATCCAGCTTCATGATGGTATGTACTTTGTTGCACCCCAGCTACAGTGCAAGGGGGAGAGAAACACAGGCAACAGAAGCAACTTCTCTCCTTGGTTAGAGGATCAGATGCTTCTGCAGATGGCTTCTTCCAGCCATCAGTGTGAGCACAGGGAGAGCAGTATCAGACAAAGGACTGCAGTGGCAAGGGGCAGTCTTGCTTTGAATATGGGGCCAGAAAACAGACCTTATCATCCTTAAGCTATATCATGTCTTCACCATTGTCCTGGGTTCAGCAGTAGCAGTCATTTTTTCTCCTTCTTGGTAGCTGGTGCAGTGCTGTGGTTTGACTTTCGGGCTGAGAACGGTTGCTGATAGCAAGTATGTTTTGAGTTACTGCTCAAATGTTTGCTTTGTCCAAGGCCTTTTCTGATCTCATGCTCTGCCAGGGAGGAGGGGAAGCCAGGAGGAGGGAGAGATACGGTGCCAGACCCAGGCTAGCCGGGGAGGTATTCCATACCATAGCACGTCATGCTTGGGGAGCTTACTGGAAGTTGGCCGGAAGGGCGGGAGTTAGCTCTCTTCCGGGTTGGGCTTGTTTCGGCGGGTGGTCTCGTATTCTCTCTCCTTGTTTATTTCCTCTATCATTGTTTTTATTATTGGTAGCAGTAGTGATTTGTGTTATACCTTAATTACTGGATTGGTTTTTATCTCAACCCGTGGGAGTTACATTCCTTCGGTTCTCCTCCCCATCCCTCCGGGAGTGGGGAGGTGGGGGGAAAAGGGGTGTGTGGTACTATGGGAGACTGAGGTGAGGTTTTAAACCACGCAAGCTGTGTGGATTGGTTTTAAACCATGACAACCATCCACATCAGGAGGTCCTGATACATCTCAAGAAGCTTCAGAACCTTTTTCACTGCCCCAGCAGGGCAAAAAGGGTCTCCACAACCAGTCTGCATGGGTAACCTTTATCACAGGACCACCTAAGGGCAAGCAAGGGAATGAAAGCCCTTATACACAAAAGCTCCTTGCAACTGGTTCTCGCAACAAGAGTGCTAAATGGGACTATCAGCCAGATGTAAACCAGCCTTTACTGCTTTAGGTGAGAAAACGTGCCTTGCGAGAAGATATGCGCACTTAGCACAGGAGCTGACACACTTCCACACATCAGAAGTGTCTGATTTGGGCCAGCATCACCATCAGGGCCTGGGTCATCTCATGCCTCATTTATCTCCCCACCTTTCCCCACTTTCCAGATGCTTTTTCCTTTGCCTGTAGTTCTATCGTGATGTGAAGGACTGGTGGCTTTTTGGCTTCTATTTCTGCCTCCCCTTGTTATGCACTGGCATCTTCTACACCGTCATGTCATGCGAGATGTTGAGCAAGAGAAATGGCATGAGAACTGCTCTGAATGACCACATGAAACGGGTAAGAAAACCAAGAAGGCAGAAACTGGTATCTTCCAAAGAGGAGGGAGAGCTATTGAAGGGAACATGTGCCTGTGAAGGACATGTATGAGCACAGAGAAGCTGTGGCTGCCTCTTCCCTGGCAATGTTCAAGGCCAGGTTGGACAGGACTTGGAGCAAGCTGCTTGAGTTGAAGGTGTCCCTGCCCATGGCAGGGGCTTGGAAATGGAGGAGCTTTAAGGTCCCTTCTAATCCAAACCATTCTGTGATTCTATGGTTCTATGAGCTAACGTAGCTGAGGGTGGTCAACAGATACCAGCGGCTGTGGATGGAGCTGCCGGGTGTGCGGTGCCTTTAAGGGCTTCTGAGTTTCTGAGCGGTGCCCGCGGGGGAAGGCTGCAAGGGTCTCTGGGTCCTGAAAGCTCAGCCCTAACGCCGTGGCTGCATCAGCGTGCGGAGGGGGCAGGAGCCTCTCTCAGCGGAGCACACCTGGGTTGAGGTGTCTTTTGGGTCCATCTGGCAAAGCGCAGCTTCCCCTGCAGCAAGCGCCTCTCATGAGCTGTTGCACAAAGTCGCTGCTGGAAAGGTTTGCTTTGCCTTACCCCTGCCTATTGGGGCGAACCCTCCTCACCCTCATCGGGCCAGCTCTGTCAGCTGAGGAGCTTCAGGAGAGGAGGAAGAGCAGCTCCCCTTGGCACAGCGTGGAAAGGTTACCTCACAGGCCCTGCTCACCTTGCTCTGCACCAGTTCACGCAGGTTGAGGGGGCTGCATTTTGGCAGGGGTGCAGCCCTGCCGGTAGGCAGAAGCCAGGCTCCCCCAGCTCACACCTTTCTGTGCTTTAAAAAGCTTTTTTTGTAGCTGCAGCATTGGTTTGCAAATGCTGTTCTGCAAACTGCTCTTCTTGTACAGCCTCTAGGGTGTGAGTTTGATACCCAGCTGGAGGTGGAAAGGCAGCAGATTACGGCTCGGGAGAAGTGCTAGAGACTTTAGGCTTAATTTCTAGCCTAAGTAGTGGTTTTGTCTGCTTTTACCTCAGTCAAGAGGGGAAATAGCCTGGGGGAGATGTGTGAAGGTACTGTGATCTGCAAATGAGGCTACAAAGAGAAGTCACTCAGTCAACACCTCCTGTCCCGGGGCAGGATCAGCTCTTCCCAAGTGAGGCTGTAACTTGCTAAACACCTGAATGGGAAAGGTCTGCAGTGCAGAGCTGGAAAAGCAGAGGGGAACTAAGGGGAGAGATCTGTTGACTGCAGGTGGATTTTGGAGGAGCCTGAGCCCTGTCTGTGCCCAGGAAGCTTTTGGGAAGCAGCTCGATGTCAGGAGCAAAGTCAGTGGATTTGACTGTGCACTGTTGCAGTTGAAGTACAAAGAGCACAGGTCCTGCCCCGCACTGGATGTAGTTGGCTTCTCTGTTTTCACTTAACAGCTGAGTGCAGAACTCATGGTTTGCAGTGACCTGCCTGATGTGACCTGCTTGGCTGACTTGGTTTAGGAGCTCACAGAAATCTCCCCCAACATCAAATAAGATCAGAACTTCAGCCTTCAAAAGGGCTTTAATGTAACTACTCGGTGCCAGAACTATAGAGCTCATTAGCTCTGTTTGTATCTTTCTTTTCCACTTGGAAAGGTTCCCTTCAGGTAGAGAGCCTTCCATCTGCAGCCAGCTGAAGTGCATCAAGCAAAGGCAACGTGGGCTTAATTGATAGAGCTAACCATTAGTGCTTGTAGTTCTGCAAAGCCAGAGTTGTGCAGGAAGAACATGAATTTCTGGCTTTCCTGAGCCACCATCTCTGCCAGAAATCCTTTCTTCCCAGCCTCTTCCAGACTTGCTTCCAAAACGCTTGAGTCTTTGACCTGCTTCTAAATGAAATGAAGTGTTTTTCAAGAAAGATGTGTTCATTTCAATGTCTTCCTCCTCCCCACTGCTTTGGCTGAGACCTGACAAGTCTCAGGTTAAGTTTTTACAAAGGGTAGAGGATAGAAAACCCCCAAGCTATGGGAAAGACTGCAACATTATCCAGCTGCTCAGGTACCAAAGAGCCTGCCCAGAGAAGAGGCTTCTTCAGAGCCCTGAGCTGCAGGAGGAGGTTGTTAACTTTGAGGCACAGAGTGGCCTTTGCTCCAGAGCTCCTGCACTGACTTTGTAAAGGGTGAATAGAGCACCCAGGTGAAAAGGTGCTGGTGAGTGTGGAGCTGGGAGGTGCTGCCCCATCCCCTGCTGTGGGACTGGGTTCAGAGGCCCTGAAGGGAGAGCAGAAGGCAAAGGCTTTCCCAGGAGGAAACAGTTCATTTTCTAACAAGGGAAGGTGGCTGCAGGCAGCTCCTGGGTGTTTGCTTCTAACAGTGCAATGCCCACCTTGCTGGGACAGAGGGAAAGAGAAGTTTCAGAGAAGTAATGGAAGGACAGAAGCTGAGGTGGATGATTTCCCACTAGGGAGTGATGTGCCTGTAGGTAAGATGCTGACTGGGAACTTCTCCAGGCTTTCCAAAGGGTCTTTAATGTGTTGCCTTGTGGGAGACAGTAATGTATGTGCCTTTGAATGAGTCACCCTGGACACCCTCGTACTTCCTGACAACTTCAACAGTACAACCAGCATTTCTTTACTGTCCTCTTGTTCTGAGATGGTGTAGATTAGGCCTTAAGAACTGGCAGGCACAGCTGTTAATTGCTGGTCTGTCTCCATTCCCTGGCAGGCCTCAGTTGAAACCAGAAGGGTGGTTGCATCCACCTGCACCTGATGGGGAGCATCTTCTGGCCATGGGACAGGCAGCCGAGGTGTCTTCATGCTCTGGTTTCTCTTGCCCATGCAGCATCCAAGTTTTCCACTGCCTGAAGCACAAGGGCACGGGTGGGCGGACGCTGCTGGTGGATGGTTTCTATGCAGCAGAGCAAGTTCTCCAGTGCGCCCCAGACCAATTTGAGCTGCTCACCAAGGTCCCAGTGAAGCACGAGTATGTTGAGAATGTGGGAGACTGCCACAACCACATGATTGGAATTGGGCCAGTTCTCAATGTCTACCCCTGGAACAATGAGCTTTATCTCATTAGGTAACACCCATGTGAGGCCTCTTGCTAATGAGGATGAGAAGAGATTGTGTTAGACAAGGGAAGGTTTTCAGGAGGTATCCTAGACTGACACCTAATGGGAGGTGTCCCTGCCTGGGACAGGGGTTGGAACTGGATGAAATTTAAGGTCCTTTCCAAGCCAAACCAGCCTGTGGTTCTATGAAAAAGCAATCTATATCTGTGGGGCAGTGGTGAAGCAACAGGAGCAGTCCATGTTTCCTCCTGAGCTGTGCACTGCTGCTTTAGAGAAAGTGTCAGAACCACCCAGCCAAGGATGGGTGTCAGTGCTCAGCTCTGGCTTTTCACTCCTCACCCTCACTTCAGCTCCATGCCCTCATCTCCTTTCATTTGAGAGGCAGTAGGATTCAGCCCTTCTTTGAAAAAGCCTCTAGGAATCAGCCTGGCATACAAGGAGAGTGTGGACTGTGCCACTTCCAAAGGAAATTTGGGCTGTGTTCTGGAACTCCAGCCTGGCTGAGTGCAGGAGCCTGTCCAGCACTGCTTTGCACTCTTATTCTCACAGCCTGTGGCCTTGCCCTTTGCTGTAGCACATCCTTCTATAGGACACCAACAAGAACAGTTTTACACTTGATAGTAAACTCCTTGCTCCCATTGCTGGGTATTCTCCTGACAGTCCTGCACTTGCAGTGTAAACTCTCATGTCATCTCTCTGGCCTCCCTTAAATACTGCCTAATCCCCCAGGCTCTTGTGCTTCCCTGTGTGAATACCTGGCTGTGCTCATGGAGCCATGTGGGCAGTCCCTGACCTCTTCTTTGCTTGTAGATACAACAACTATGATCGTGCTGTCATCAACATGGTGCCGTACGACGCTGTGCATCGCTGGTACGCTGCTCACTGCACCCTCACCACTGAGCTCCGGAGACCAGAGAATGAGCTCTGGGTCAAACTGAAGCCAGGCAAGGTAGGGCTTGGAGCTGGGAGAGCCGCCTGGGTTTTGTGCAGGGAGGGAAGCATGGTCCTTTGGATGTGCTTGCTGCCACTAAGGTGACTGCTTCAGGCAAGCTCCACATACTGCAGCTTTCTACGCAGCTCTTGTAAGGTGGCCTGTATTACAGTACTGGCATCTGTTGCGGGGGGGATGTGTTCCTCCTGTTCTAAAAGAATATGAGCTTCCAGGTAAGGCAGAAATGCTTAGTTCAAGCCCTGCCTCAGGGTCAGGTTAGGCCCAGCTAGAGGAGAGGAGAAAGATGATCTCAGTCACTGCAGTGAGGATCCTCAGAAGCAGAGGGGCTGGGAGCACTTGGTGTTCAACCTTTAACTTCTTCCAAAAGAAACTTCCAGCGTGATGAAAATACAAAGGTGTAGGAAGCTGAATTTTCTTGTGCTCTTTGAACCCTCACGTTGCCAGTGAGTCACAGGAGACGTGGGCAGTGTCCCAGAAGCAGCCTTAGCACACTTTGGTATTGGAAGGAAAAAGCTCTGCCCTGTGCTTTGAAAGGCTGATGCTGTGTTCAGCATTGGAGGAGCTTGAAGAGTTGGAGCCACAGTTGTAGACCTGAAGGTGTTGCAGTGCATAGCTTCTTCATTCAGCCATGTCTGCTTGAAGGGGTTTTATTCCTCAGGGGCTAGATTCAGCCTGAGACCAGGGCCCCAGAAATGAAAGGATCCAGTGGGGAAATGGATGATTTTAGAATCCCCCTTCTGTTCCTGAGGATGCTGGGGGGAAGTGACACTCTAGAGGCAGGAGATGGCTCCCTTGTTGCTGATGAACTGTTGCCCAGCCTCTCCAGTAGAAAAGCAAAGAAACAGCCCAGAATGTGTCTCTGTGCTTTGCTAGCCCTGGTGTTTTAACTTCTGGTGAGCAGCAGAGCAGAACGGCTGCTTCAGGTGGAGCAGCTGTGCTAGATCACATGAAACATCTGGCTGTGGTCTTGTGCTGTGTGACAGTGATGAGCAGGGGTGGTCATGCCCACCCTGGCAAACCTGACAATGTTGCACATACCTCAAACACCTCCACCCTCTCTGAGCCATTCCCAGTGCCTGTTCAGGAGAGGGAGCAAGTGGAAGCCAAAAGAAGTTGCGGGAGCTCCGTGGGACCCTGTTCTGCCTTTGAGCACAGCCACCCCTTGCTGTCTGCACCCAGCCTGGTTGCTCCAGCCCCTCAGACTGCCTTGGCTCTGCCCAGGAAGGGCTAATCACTCCATGGGAAGTGTTCCTCCAACCTAGTGCCTTCAGGGTTTGGACTCTTTGCATTTATCCCTGCTATTCAGCCTACTGCCAGCTAGAATTCCAGGTTGTTGGGTTGTTTTCTTCAGCAGAGCAGAATGGAAATCTTTGGGGCTTTGTCTCACCCCAGGCTGGACTTCACCTCTTCTAGAGAAAAGGAAAATCTGGCCCTTGTTTGATGTGAACAAGACACTACTCAAATTGAGGGGTGTTGGCAAATTTCAGTGGCTTCTTAAACATACGACGTATCCCAAGAGCAGTGACTGATACAAGCCATGCTGCTGGAGAGGTGGCCTGCAAAGGGAGAACCCCCTCTTGGGAGGGTTGTTCTGAAGAGCTTTAGGTTAGAAGGAACAGGGGAAGTAGCAAGAGCAGCATGTTGGGATCGAGAGCTGTGTTAGATGAGGGATGTAGGTCTCGTGTTTCCTTGACTTCCAGTAATGCCATTTGTGTGTTCTTGTGCTTGAATTGAGGGCGAAGACTCAGCAGCCACAGGATTTGCTGTAAGATCTCCACCTGTGCCTGCTCCTTCACCTTTCCTGAAGAAGGGCTTTGTGTAAGGTTGTCATTTCACCAGCTGCTGGATGGGGCTGACCAGTTTGGGTGGTGTTTTCACCAGATCCTCCTGCGTATGGAGGCAGTGAACACGAAGGTGCCTTTTGCCTCCAGCTAGCTGGGGGATAAACTGGTCTGGCACATCAAAGGGATGCAGTGTAAAGAACAAAGGCAAATCCTGTTGTTAGTAGAAACACTGGAATGCTAGAAACATGGGAGTTTAAGAACCAAGAGGGGATTATTGTAGGAGTTGTGGCTTTGGAGGTGTCTGCTCTGGTATACTAGACCTTAAAGCAGGACTGGTCCCTTTCACCCCTGGCCCTCCTGTGCAAGCAGGATGCTCTTGTGTCCAGGGTACAAGTGCTACATTTGCTGCCTTCATTAATCTAAACACTGACTGTATAGATTCTAGTGCTGAGAGACTCCTGCAAGTGTGGCCTGAGCTGCCTGAGGTTGATTTTCACAGTATTTCCCACTGCTGCAGGTGCCAGGAGCTTCCCAGTGTTGGCTTGGCAGGGAGCTGTGGATCAGAGGGGAGGGGTTGAGGAAGGGAAACATGAGCCATGGTGGCAGGTAACAGCAGCCTGAAGTGAGCTGGTTCTGCCAGGTTCATCTCTCCAGGATGGGTTCCCACCCCTGTGAACAGCAGCCTCGGGCACAGGCAGGAATTGAGTATTCCTCTAGGCTGAGGTAGTGAATTCCCTGAGCAGCCTGCAGCATCCAGTCTGTTACTTTCTTTGCCAGGTTCTCCTTGAGTTCCAGTTACACCAGCACAATGTAGCTGGTGAGTTTTACACATCTTCGTTGATGGTGTGGAAGTAGCAAACCTGTGTTCCATACACAGTCCCACCCTGGTGCTCTGGGGGTGGCTTTCACCTGTGCTGCTCGGTGAATCCCTGGCTGGGAGTGTGGTGGTGACAGCAAACCATCTCTGTGTTCTGAGCCAAAGGATCCGTATTTGAAAGCCTGGTGTAGTGGGGTCTTCTCACAAATTATTTGTGGGTACCGAGGGTTCCTGAACTCTTTTTGCCTCCCTGTGCCTCCACGATGTGAGGGGAATACTGTGGACATCAGCTTTACCTGCCGCTGCCCTGAGCTGGAGCGGGCAGCTCTGGGGCTGACACAAGTATGTTGGTGACAGGTCATAATGACATAGGTGCCTTCCTGCCAGGGAACGTGGTGGCTCTCACTACTCACCCTGCTGTTGCCAAGGGCTGCGCACTTCAGACGTCAGCCTCCTCTTAAGAGCCAAACCCAGGCCAGCACACTCCTCGGGGGGCCTGTGTAACCTCTCTGGGGGAATTGCTTATGGTGAATGTAGAAGAACACATTTCCTCAACGGTGTTACTCTAATGTAGCCACTCCAGCACTAAACCATGGAGTGGAAAGGGCTTTGTTTAAATCCTGAGTTTCATCTTCCCCTGCTTCCCACGAGGGCTAAATTCTTCCTGTGCAGCTTCATCTGGAGGACCAGGGCTTTTTGGCAGTCAGTGCCTGGTGAGCCGGACACTTGCCGTGCGTGTCAGGGAACAGGCTCTCTCTGCTCTAATGCCACTGGATCAGGTTTCGTAATCTAGTTCTTTCAGCCAATAAATGATGAACTGCTTCCTTCTGTTTCCCCTTCCCTGGTGATCCCATGGATGTGTGGCTTAGCTTTTCCAAAGCTAAGCGCCAAGTCTCTAGATAAATTATTTATAAAGTGATCATCTTAACAAAATACACATTTCAAGCAATCAGGAGCTTGAAACTTAAGTCTGTATTCCCCATCAACGTGGAATAAACGTGAGGAGCAGTAACCGAGGCAGCTCGGTTGCATTCTCATCGGTCGTTCTTGCATCGGCCACAAGGTGGCAGAAGAGGTAAGAAATTGCCCACCCGACGTGGGTTTGGGATTAGCGGTGCCCCTTTGAATCCCAGCCTGATTTGGGACGAGGGGACCTTAAAGCCCATCCAGTTCAGACCCAGCACTGGTGTTTTGTCTCCTCCGGGTGCCCTTGGGACCAGACTCCTCCCTCTTGGCTGTGCAGCACAGCCCCTCATTCAGCTCTCAGTGCTCCCAGAGTGCTCAATGTGGTAAAACCAGAGCCCCCCCCATTTACCTGCTGGTCACACCAGGAACCCCATTTGCCCCCAGTACACCTCAGAGCTTCCTGTTCCCCCACAGTGTGCCCCAGAGCCCCCAGCTCACCTGCGGGTCACAGGGCTGCACTGGTGCATCCCCCACCTCAGTCCTCCCTGTTAGCTCTTGGGTCCCACTGAAGGCTTTCCGTGGGGAAGAGAAGCACAGGGACTGTGCACAGAAGGAATGGGAGGTGAGGGGTTTGGGAAGGGGTGTCTTTGTGAGCAGTGAGAACTGACTGGGCTCTCTGATGGAGTGGGGTTTTTTTGAGGAGGAAGTCAGCAGGAGCCTGCTGCCAGTCCCATTTGTGTGATCCTCATAGGAAAAGGTACCATTGGTTGCCGTCTGTTTCCAGGGTAAAAGGAAAAGGAAGGAACTTCACTCTTTCCAGTCTGTCCTTCCCCAAAACTGGGTGTTTTTTGAGACCTTCAGCTTTCCCTGAGCAGGGAAAATCCTATGGAGCCATGGAGGCGGCCAGGGGTTGTTCTGCCCACCCTGAGTGGCAAGTCTGCTTCCAGAGAGAGGAAGATGCCTGGTGCTGGCTCCCAGCTCCTTCCAGGGCGCTGCAGAGGTTTGTGACCAGCAGATTCCACCCTTGTGACCGTGCCCTGGGCCAGGAGATGTGGGCACTTCCCATGGGGATGGCCGCTTGCTCCATCCCACTCCTCCCCAGTAAGTCCAGGAGGGTCTGAGCACAGGGCTGGGGACCAAAGAGTGCTGAGAAGAGGGTGTTCAAAGAGGTCTCTCTGCAGCACCCATGCCCTGACGTTTGGGGGCTATTCCTGGGCATGTGAAAGGAGGCATTTCCTGCTGGGAAGAGTTCTCTTGTGCTGTGCTTTCGTGAAAGCAAGCACTTCACTGGCTGTTTGCCTTTAGGTATTAGAGAAGTGGGTGGTTTCCCTGAGCTGGAGGAAAGACAGATTGATTTTGGCCATGCAAAGCTCTTCCCTGCTGCTGCTCACAGACAATGTCACCTTCAGGTGCAAACCCAGACAGGACACATCACCCAGCCAAATGCAGGTGATGTGAGTGGAGGCAGCAGTAATTGGGCTGACAGCAATGGCCCTGGCCATGCTCACAGGCAGGAAGGAAGGGGTGAGAGCTGGGACGTGTTGTGTTCACCTGTAGGTGATGAGCTCTGCTATGAAGGTTGGTGGTTCGTGGTGTCATGGGCATTGCTTATAGAGTTGCATTTTACCATTTATGCACTCTTAATCCCTGTTTGTTACTCTTGGTGCTTTGCAAATCCTTATCACAGTTCTCTTAGGGCTTCTGAAGCCCTGCTGGAGCTGGAGGAATGCTTAAATCCTTCATCTTCCACTTCCCAGTGAGCCTTGTCCTGTCTTTGCTGCAGGTGCACAAGGTCCCCATCTCAGAGCTGGGGGGAGGCTTCCCCTGCTGCTGATGGGTGATGCTGCTTTAGTGGTGTTGAGCCCTGGTGCTCTCACCTCCTGCCCCGGCATCAGTCGAGGCTCTAAGATCATAGAAGGGTCACAGACACTCCCCCTCTTCCCCAGGTCCCACCACCAGCAGTTGTAGCAGCCTGTGAGCTGAGGCAGGAAGAAAAGCTGGGCCCACAATGAACCCCTGTGCTGCACCGGGGCCCGAGGAAGAGTTGCCAGCTTCCTCCCTGGCTGAGCTGACAGCCCTGGCACCGAGCAGAGGCATGGTGACCATCAGCCTGAGCTTCAGCTCCTCTGCCCTGACGCAGAGATGCTGTTGTCCAGCTGGTGCTGATGGAGCCTCGGCTCCATCCTGCTGCTACTTGGTGAGTCTGGGCTGGGCCGGGGATCCCATGGGATGGGTTGTGGTGCTGGGAGCAGCCCAGCGGAGGGGTGACACTGATGGGGCTCTTTGGCTGGGTGACAGTGACAGCTCAATGGGGACCCCAAGACTGCCATTCCCATGACATGCACCCTTGGGGACCTGCCCTGGCTTCAGTCCCAGCAGGGTCATGGTGGCAGTGGCTGCTCCATCCACTGGTAGATGAAGAGCAGGAACAGGGTTTGCTTTTGCCTTCGCACTTCCTGTTGGAGCACAAGGACTGAGAGCTCCTTGACATGTAGGTGGCCGGAGGGGCAAACCTGGCTGTGAAATGGTGCGGTGCAGTGCAGTGCAGTGCTAGGGGTCAGATAACACTGAGAATGTTAAGTGATCAGAGTTCGTCTCTCAGCCCTCTCTGAGGCATTGCCATGGTTCACAGCCAGCTCCCTGCAAGCCCTGGAGAGGCAGACCCCTTTGCTGCCAGAGCTTGGATCTCCTATAAAGCATCGAACCACAGGGTGGTTTGTGATGGAAGGGACGTTAAAGCTCCTCCAGTTCCAACTCCTGCCACAGACATGGACGCCTTCCAGTAGAGCAGCTTGCTCCAGGCCCCCTGTGTCCAACCTGGCCTTGAACGCTGCCAGGGATGGGGCAGCCACAGCTTCTCTGGGCACCCTGTGCCAGCACCTCAGCACCCTCACAGGGAAGAGCTTCTGCCTAAGAGCTCATCTCAGTCTCCCCTCTGGCAGGTTCAAGCCATTCACCTTGTCCTGTCCTTCCAGGACCTTGTCCAAAGCCCCTCTCCAGATTTCTTGCAGCATAATACAAGAAATTTCTTGCAAACCTCATGCAGCAGAAGCACATCAGAATGCAACGCTGGTACATTGATTTTCCGGAGAACTTTTAGCTCGAAGATGCTGCCGTGTATCTAGGCTGTAAAAGTGCAATTTCATGCACTCTGAAATGCCCCCTCTAAGTGTGGCCATGACTGTTCTGCTGCAGTTCCCTTAAACCTCCAGCTGGGGAGAGGCCCCTGGGGGGTTTCCACTTCAAAACAAGCCAACAAGCTGTTTCCATCAGGGATGTCTTCAGACCCTTCACCCCTGAGGGTGCCCGTTTCAGGTAAAAAGTAATTTCTTCCCGGGGGAAGATTTCACTTGAACTTAGAAAAGTAGTTACAGAAATCCCCATCTTAAAGACAAAATCCATGTCAGCCCCTGGTGAAAGTGCCATAGAGCCTCCCTGGTGTCCCAGTGCTGGCAGGCAGGAAAGTGCAGACCCGCAGTGTGGCTGCCAAAGTATAAAACTCTCTCTTTTCCCAGGTGCAGCTCAACAGCAGAAGGGGAGAGTCGATGACAAGCAGCAGGTACAGGGGGAAATGTGGCAGCTCGTGGGCATAGGCAGCTGGGAGATGCCCACTGCTGGCTTGTGGAAGATGCACTAAGCTCCAAGAACTGGGTGCTGGGTATAAAAGCAGGAAGTTGATCCATTGTTGTAAGGGAAGGCCTTTCTGGCCTTTCTGAGCTGCACACACACTTCCCCTCACCTCCCTCCTAGTCAGAGCCAAAGGCAGTCTGACCCTCCAGGGCTGTGAAGCCCTGGGACAGGTTGGGGCAGCAGCAGCAGCAAGGAGACTACAGAGAAGTGTGCAGATAGTCACAGAATCCCAGCCTGGTTTGTGTTGGAAGGGACCTTCAAGCTCCTCCAGTTCCAGCCCCTGCTACAGGCAGGGGCACCTTCCACTAGAGCAAGTTGCTCCAAGCCCTTGTGTCCAACCTGGCCTTGAACACAGCCAGGGATGGAGCAGCCACAGCTTCTCTGGGCACCCTGTGCCAGCACCTCAGCACCCTCACAGGGAAGAGCTTCTGCCTAAAGAGCTCATCCCTCCCTGCTTCCCGGTCTCATGAATTTGTGTGAAGCACTCCCTTAGGACTGGGTGTACCTGAAGGGCTGAGCCAGTTTTTCATCCATGGGGTGCCAGAACCAATGTTCCCTCACCACTGTGGTGGGTAAAGCCGTCTGGGCTTTACGCAGCTGCTGCCTCTGCCAGCTCTTTGTTGCATGCAGATGATCAGCAGCTCTGGACCCCTCCTGATCCCGATACAATCTCTGGAGAAGCCCCACCTTTGGTGTTTTCTTTGTACTTCTCTAGGCCTTGCATGTGGAGGAGTCTCAGTGGAAAGCACAGAGGTGGAGGATGTGGTGAGCATTTGCTTCCAAATTGGAGGCAGCGTTGACCAGCCACAGCTGAGGATGACACCAGAGGTCATGTATGCACCCATCAAGGCATCCTGATCCACCAGAACCAGGTACTGGACCTCCCACCTCCTGCTGTGACTGTGGGAGCTGCCTCAAGGAGGAGCCTTGCAGAACATCAATGTGCCTCCAAGCAGAGAGGATGTCTTTGTCGCTGATGCTGCACCCCCAGGGCTCCCCCTCCAGCAGCTACACATGCTGAGCCTTGGCTAGAAAAGATTTGGAGCAACAGGAATGCATTAGTTTGCCTGGAAATTCCCTCTTGAATTTGAAGGATGAGCTGGTTTCAGTTTCTCCTTGAGACTTCCTGGGAATACAGAATCACCTGAAGGAAAAGAAAGATGTTGAAGGCAAATCAGTGGGAGCCCCGAAGGAAAAGAAAGATGTTGAAGGCAAATGAATGGGAGCTTGCTGCCACAGACTCCCCTTAGTTACAGGGTAACAGAGAACATTACATGGATTTTAATCATGAGTCCTGGGTTCACTACCCCAAGTCTTGTCATTAAAAGAACATATGAAGATCCTTTGTCCTGAGAAGTTGTCCACATTTTTGTAAGGATGTGAGTAATTGCTGAGTAATGCAGTTTGTTTGAGTTCACAATCCCAGGACAACAGTTCCTCTGTTGTTCTGAAATGTCCCCATTGTAGCGCAAGGAGAAGGGTCTTCTGTGCAGTGGAGTTCCTGGCACATAATGCCACTTGCTCAGAAGGGTGGGATGCACATGTGGAAGGCAGCTGAGCCATGTAATTCCAGCTTAAAGGGCTGCATCTCCATCAGCAGCACCAGGATTTTCAGGCATCTTTTAAAATGCAGGGAGGGCACACAGAGAATTTTGTTTCCCTCTGACTTTCAGGGAAAGCCAGGCACTATGTACCCTGCGTGCTATGGAAGGGTGAGAGCCTTGGGCATCTCCTGACCACAGCTGCTCTTGGCATACCGTGATGGAGAGGGGTGATGGGCACAGGTTACTCCTGGGGAGATCCCAACTGGACACAAGAGGATCATGTTTCACCATGCAAACTATCAGCCATTGAATCACCTCCCCAGGGAAGTGGTGAAATTCCCAGGGGAACTGGACCCTGTCGAGGTCCTGCTGGACAGGGTGCTGGGCCAAGTCATGCTCCAGATAGCAGCATTGGTGGCATCATGCTCTCGGAATGCTGCACCTGGGGCTGTAGTTCAGCCTGGGGAGAAGCAGCTCTCGCGCAGCTGAGGCCGGGAAGTGCTCTCAGGGAGCCACAGGGCTGCAGCCGGGCTCTCACCTCACTGTGCACGGAGCAGGGAGGAGCCTGCAGGACTTAATCTGGATGGAAGAGAAGAGCCGAGGCTGGCCCCATGTGCTCCACAGTGCTCACTGGTCCCTCCTGCTTCCACCTTCTCCACTTCTCTGCCCCCCCCCCCCCCCCCCCCCCCCCCCCACCCCAGACTCCCACCACAGATGTCTCCTTCACCTACACTGTGTCCCCCACCTGTGTGTTTAACCCACACTGCAGTCATACCAGCTGCCTCTGCTCTGTCACTTCCTTCTCTGAGCAGCTCCTTGCAGAGCTTGCCCTGCCCTGGCCCTTCTTTGCTCTATGGAGCTATTAAAAGTCAGTGTGGCTTTTCTTGTGGCTGCCAATGGTTCAGTGTTGGTGGAGTTCAGGCCCTTTCTGGCTGCACTTCAGAGCAATCTCCCTCTCTGGATAAGTGTAGCTTTGTATGTGAGATGTAAGTGTCACCCTGGTTCTCTTCATGGCCTTGCTGCTTGATATTGTTTATTCCTCCACATTTTCATCCATCCCAGGTGGCTGAATATCATCTTTTGAAGCTAGTGCTGAATGGGGGGGGGGAGACCCAGTGACAAAGGACATGGTCAAGGCACTCAATGTCTTCACCTTGGATTTTGCCAGCCAGACTCGCCTTCAGAGAGCACCCACAGGATGGAGAGCTCCCTCAGTGGGACGGGATCAGGTCAGGATCAGCATAGGACATGCCAGTGGGCCCTGATTGGATGTGCCCCTTGGTGTTGAGGGAGCTGACAGCACCGTGAGAACACTCCTGGTAACCTCTGAAAGGAGGTGGGAGACACTCAGGGGCTGCAGCAGCATGGGAAAGGGAAGAGAGAAGGGCTCATGCTCATCAGCTTCATGTCTGCTGATGGTCACCTGCTCCTTTCACCTCTCCCCAACCACAAGAAGCCACTGGCCCCAAGTGGCAGGTGAGCAAATGCTTTCTGGCAGCTGCTGTGAGCAGGCTGATGCTGGTTTATCTGTTGTTTGTGCTCTCCCGGCCCCTCAAAAGGTGCAACACAAGAGCCAGAAAAGCTTTTAATATACTTGTGAGAGGAGTGAACCACAAGCAGGAACCTGCCCTGGTCTGGCTTGTAGCTCTTCTGAGATTAAGAGAGAATGTGGTTTTAGAGTTTCCTTCCAGCAACCTGGAAGGATTAATGTGGCCAGAGTGGCCTGACTGATAGAAACTGCTCCTTGGAGCAGTCAAATTAAGAGGGGGACATGGGTGATGGCAACATGGTGGGTGGGCAGCCCTCATATACACCAGCTCATCCTGCCCACTAGCAAGTGAACTATGAGCCTGGAGAGCCAAAGCTTCATCCTTCAGTGTCTTTCTGAAGACACCTTTGAGTGAATGCTGACCCTGAACGTTGCTGTTGCACGGTGGTGCATCCGTTGCAGCTGCCAAGGTCTACCCAAGAAATGTGCTACTTCCAGGGAGAGGAGAGGGCTGTTCCTTTTCACATGTCCTGCTCATGTGCCCAAATTCCAGTTGCTTTTAACTCAGTTACTGCATGCAGAACATGACATGGTATGACCCTGCAAATACCTGGCACTGCACTGAGGAATCATGTGCATGGAAACAGAGAACCTGCTGGGCATGGGGAGAAGGGGAGTTTAAAATAGAAATGTGAGTGCCCAGCTGGCCCCAGCCAAAGGGAGAGGCAGGGTCTGAGTGGAGCAGCCTCCCCTGTAACACCAACCTCCCCAAGAAAAGTGTCACCCTCTTTGTACTGGGCCAACTGCAAGCTCCACTCACCTTAAAGGTGAAATCCAAGAAAAATCCAAGTATAAAACTTAACCATTGCTCTAATGACACATTAATCTCTTACACAGTTTGGGTCTGCTCTTAATGTCCCTCATCTGTGGTGATGGCCCCATCCTGAAGTGGGACAGCCCTCCACATGCTGGGCATATGGGATTTCTATTTTCAGTGCCCATGAATTCAAGCAGAATGAGGCCATGGTCACTTTTTTGCCGCTTCTCTTAAGCCTCTCATCTGTCTAGAAATAGGTAACGGGGTCAATGTCGCTGCAGACATCAGTTCCTTGGTTCTTCACCACAGCAGTGTCACAGCCTGATGCACTACAGCTGGGAGACAACCTTATTAAACTCTGCATGCTTCCAGAGATATTTTGTTCTTTATCTACCTTTAAATAGATGCTCAGTAGCCATTAAACAGCAGAAGCTGTCTCTACTCAGGAGCCTGCAAGGAAATGCTGGTGTGCTCTTTATGGGGGCTATAGCCCAAAGCTAAGACAACTCAATAGGAAGATCAAACTTCTGGGATCTCCTGCTCTGTCTTTGCTCTGTAGAGGGGGAAGGTAAATAAATAAATTCCCTATGACTCCGGTTCCAGCTTTACCAACAGAGCAGGTTCTGGAAAAGAACCTTCTCCATAAAGGAAAAGCTTGAACAGGGCAGTGCTGTAAACCTGCAGAGCTTTATGAGAGGGTAGAGAGAAGCCTGTTGATGTAGAGTTGTCTGTGCCACACTCACGTGTGGCAAAGAGGGGTTTGTGCTCGGAGAATGAGCTACTGTGAGGCTTCCTCTTTGCCACTGGTGTTTCCTCTGTTCTGTTGTGCTTGGGCAACTTATGGATGGTTTTTCTAGAAAAGCCATGAAACAAGGGCTGTGAATGGAGTTTTCCTTTGCTACCTCCACCTCATCCTGATGAAATCCAAGAAGATTAAAGGTAAATATCAGCACTTGCAGCACATGAGACTTCCTCTGAGTCCTGTTTACCTGTGCAGAGTGGTAGAGGTGAAGTGCAGAAGACAACTCCTGCAGGCTCAGAGTTGCTGCTCATTCCTAGCACAAAACCAGTCCACAGTCAGGCTCAGTATGAATAAAGCAGATCTATTCCAGCACCATAATATTTTATTAAACTGCACTATCCCAATCACATTGATGGCAGGGAGAACATTGCTATCAGTGCATATTTCCTCTACTAAGGCTGCCTTCAGAGCATCCAGCACTTGCTGAGAAGAAGGACACTGGAGCAGAAAACTCTGTCACAAAACTCAGGGCAGATGGGAGCTGGCTGGAAGAGAGAACACTTCAAGCCAGATCAAGCAGGGAGGGTTATTGTTAAAAAGCTCACTTTTACCTGTTATTTAACTTATCATCTGCGTTAAGAAGCTGCTGAATGGCAGGTTTTAAATAGCAGCCCCTCTGCCTGCAACTGCCTGTTCAGAAACCCAAATATTGTGTACTGCTCCTTCATTTGTGAACAGTGACACACGTTGACCACAACAACTTGAAGTGTTACTAGTCATAAAAACCTGCTTTGTCTTCTAGAACAAACAATAAAAAGGAGCAGGAACACATTCTATACAGAAGTAAAAAAAAAAATCAAACAAAAAACCAGTTGAGTTTCAGACAGAGTCAAGAGAACATGAGGTTGAGTTTAAAAAGTCACTTCCAACGTCTCTATAACTAGTTCTAGTCTCCCTGCGCTGCTGCTGTGGAACAACACATCGACAGCTCCAAGCTGGAGCAACAAAAGTGTAACGCAGGTGGCAAAGTAGTGTAAGAACAATTCAGGATACCAGGCCTCTTAAAGTGTCCTTAGGGTTGTTAGACAGAAGGGAATCGGCTGCAGGATGCACATAAGAGAGCCTTCACACTGCCCTCCTGACCGCTGCTGGGTTCTGAGAATTTGGCTGCTTGGCACCTGCAGATCTGACTCCAAGCTCAGACTACTCATTATGGACTCCAAGAAGCGGAAGCTGGTCCTGACCAGGTTGGGAATGCTGTGCCTCATCTCCTCTGAAACCAAGAGCAAATTCTCTGTTGCTGCTTCTGGTAGCAATGGGGATGTGGAATGGGTTAGGCCCTCTCTTGAAAAACATACATGCTTAAACGTAGACAAGCACCATAGAACACCAGGTTGGAAGGGACCTCAAGGATCATCTGGTCCAACCGTAAACCCCTGGCGTATAACTAATCCTAGAATCCCTGACTGGTTTGGGTTGAAGGGACCTTAAAGCTCCTCCAGTCCCAACCCGCTGCCACAGGCAGGGACACCTCGCACTACAACAGGTTGCTCCAAGCCCCTGTATCCAACCTGGCCTTGAGCACTGCCAGGGATGGAGCAGCCACAGCTTCTCTGGGCACCCTGTGCCAGCACCTCAGCACCCTCACAGGGAAGAGCTTCTGCCTAAGAGCTCATCTAAGTCTCCCCTCTGCCAGGTTGAAGCCATTCCCCTCATCCTGTCCCTACAGGCCCTTGTCCAAAGCCCCTCTCCAGGTTTCCTGTAGCCCCTTTAGGCACTGGAGCTGCTCTAAGGCCTCCCCTTCAGGAGCCTTCTCTTCTCCAGGCTGACCCAGCCCAGCTCTCTCAGCCTGGCTCCAGAGCAGAGCTGCCCCAGCCCTCTCATTCACATGCCAAGTTAAAGACTAGCACGCTCCTTGCCCGCAGAGCTCAGTGCAGGTACCTCACTTAATCCTTTCGGGAACTATTTGTAGGATCAATTCGATTTCTGTTCCAAGCCCCTCGCCCGTTCCGGGGGGCAGTGCACCGTGTTTTGGAGAGGGGCACGGAAACAAGCCGCTGTACAAACGACTCTCCAAGGAAGCAGCAGGTGCGCCCCAGCACGCTGATACCCCCCAGCTATAACCGCAGGAGGTTACCGCGGTCTGGGCGTGCAAACCATGCTCCAAGCTCCGCCACACGCCGCTCCGGGGCCACCTGCAGTGAGGGCAGCACTGACGGCCTTTAACACTCCCCACTTCCTCCAGCCGCCCCAGCCCCTCAGCCAGTGCCGGCCCCGCCGCAGCCGGACGAGGCCGAGCCAGAGCCGCAGGCTCTGACAACACCGGGCAGCCCTGCCGCAGGCCCCGCCCACCGGCGGCAGCAGAGGCCACTCCCTCGGTACCACCGCCCGCCCTGCTCGGGAGACGAGACGTCGTGTCGCTTTGACGTCACTTCCGGCGGCGCCGCGCTGCCTGCTGGGAGCTGTAGTCCAGAGTCTGTGGCGGAGGAGACGGGATGGGACAGGCAGCGGCAGCCAGAGCTTCCCTGAACTGGATCACTCAGGCCGGACCCGCTGGGTAGGAGTTTGCTGGCGCCGGGATAAATCGTGACAGTGAGAATAGTTTCAAGAGAAAGGGGACCTTGAAGCTCCTCCAGTTCCAACCCCTGCCATGGGCAGGGACACCTTCCATTAGAGCAGGTTGCTCCAAGCCCCTGTGTCCAGCCTGGCCTTGAACGCTGCCAGGGATGGGGCAGTCACAGCTTCTCTGGGCACCCTGTGGCAGTGCCTCAGCACCCTCACAGGGAAGAGCTTCTGCCTTAGATCCCCTCTCAGTCTCCCTTCTGGCAGTATCGCTCAGCACTGTGTAACGTTAGGCCTTTGGGTGGCTTTGTCAGCACCGGCTTCGTCTCCTCTCTTTCACCCCATTCCTTCAGGCCGCTGAGTCCCGCTCCAGAGCCGCTGCAGCAGCAGAAGACACTAGATGGCACTGCCCTGCAGGTGAACTGCTGCCGACTCCCCGCTGGCAATTCACTGGGTCACAGTGACAGGGAGAGCTGGCACAGGAGCACCGGGTGCTCTCTGCGCCTGTCTTTGGGAATTGGGAAGAACTGAGCTCCAGGGCAGGCCGACAGGAGGGAAGTGGTCTCCCACTCCAGGGGCTGGCTGCTGGCATTGTGGGTTCATTTCACGTGAGCTCAGCAGCCTGAGGCTCACCAGCGGGTTCCCCACGCACCTCCTAGGTGTGTGAATTTGGGCTTAAGAGTTGGTTTTGAAGTGGGGTAAGCTTTCCCTGCTGACAGCCGGCACGCATCCCTGGGGAGTTTTTGACTGTCCTTCTTACTGCTGTCTAGCCCGGTGCTGGTGGCAGGACCTGGAATCACACCAACCTGAACAGTCGCTCCCAGCTTCTTTCCACCATGGGTCCTGAAGCTGCAGCTTTCTTTGGGCTCCTCGCCTGTGAGGAGCAAGGGTGCACAGGCACTTCATAACGAGGGGGAGGTTTGTCTGAGCTCTATAATTTTGCCACCTTTCCACCTCTGTGAAGTTGCTCTTGGTCATATTCCAGCACTTGAGACATGAGCCACAGCAATGGGCCAGCCAGAGCTACAAGTTCTGCGCTGAAGCTGAGCATAGCTGTTGATTTTTCACCTTGGGGCCGGTGTTCAGAGAACCTTACAGCATTTCTTCTCTCCCCATTCATGGCAGGTCTGGACAGGTAGGAACTGCATCACATTTACATTGCTCAATGAGGACCACATGCTTGGCAATGCCCTCCAATACATGGTCATGAAGAAGTAAGTGGAGTCTCCACAGCACCTGATACCACTGGGGGTTCCTCTGTCTCCTCTTCTGCCCATCCCCTCACTAAGTCGCACCTCAGTTGCTGCTGGAAAAAGGCAAAACTACCTCTGTGCATGCCTGTTGGAGTATTTATATCAGAGCTGGTGCCAGAGGCTCCTTACCTACCCCCTCTCTTAACAGGATTAACTTTCTCCTTGTGCTGTTAGCCCCAAGAGCACTAATAGGCCTTGATGAGTCTGAGCAGCCTCACCTGGGGCCCCCCCACACAGGCTCAGGAGCCCCATTTAGGCTCAGCTGACGGCTTTCAGTCCCTCCTGAGCTATGTTGTATGAGTATGGGTCTTCAGCTTAGCCTGTACTGGGCTGTTGGATGCGACCTATGGACTGACTTCCTGAGTTGACATCAGCCTTTCCTCATTGTTGTGCATTGTACAGCTGCTTGCTGGTCATAGGTTTTGTCTGACCCTCACTACCTTCAGCTGACCTGCAGATTGCCTTCCTGGCCTGGCCTCAGACCTATTTCACCCCCACAAACCTGCCTGGTGACCTGGACCCTTGGCTGGCCCTCGCTACCACATTTGCACCCACCTTACTCCCTTGCTTGGGTGCTGTGGGGCAGGGCTGGCCAGTGAGTTCTCTGCCCTATTGGCTGGCTTACAGTTCATGCTTCCAGCTCCCCATCCCCTAAGGAACAGGCAACCCTACTGCACTTATGGTTAGTTACAGAGGAAATTGGATGGCAGACATGTGACAGACTTCTGAACATTTTATGTGGCTCTGGGTAAAATGATGTGCAAATCTGTAAGTACAGGTGGTCAGGCAGTATCTGTGTCACCTCTGAGGCAAGTGCTGTCAGAAAAAGAGAGTAGGAACAGCCAGTATTAAGCAAATTGATCATCTTTAATACTTCCATCAAGATGCAGAAATTGATGCTGGAAATTAATAATCCTGCTGCCCCCATTAAAATATACAAATGGCTTCACTCTGATTTTATCGAGCTGGGAGGCACTGGGAGTTTGTGAAGACGCACTGGTAAGGCTCAGAAGAATTCCAGCAGGAAGTTCAATGCATCATCTCAAATGACAGCTGCATTGCAAATCCCAGAATCCCAAGGGTTGGAAGGGGCCTCGAAAGATCATCTAGTCCAACCCCCCTGCAAGAGCAGGGTAACCTAGAGTACATCACACAGGAACTTGTCCAGGCGGGCCTTGAATATCTCCAACGTAGGAGACTCCACAACCCCCCTGGGCAACCTGTTCCAGTGCTCTGTCACTCTCACAGTAAAGAAGTTCTTCCTGATGTTAACGTGGAACCTCCTACGCTCCAGTTTACACCCATTGCTCCTTGTCCTATCACTGGATATCACTGAAAAAAGCCTAGCTCCATCATCCTGACACCCACCCTTTACATATTTGTAAACATTGATGAGGTCACCCCTCAGTCTCCTCCAAGCTAAAGAGACCCAGCTCCCTCAGCCTCTCCTCATAAGGGAAGTGTTCCACTCCTTTAATCATCTTTGTGGCTCTGTGCTGGACTCTTTCAAGCAATTCCCTGTCCTTGAACTGGGGGGCCCAGAACTGAACGCAATATTCCAGATGCGGCCTCACCAAGGCAGAGTAGAGGGGGAGGAGAGCCTCTCTTGCCCTACTAACCACACCCTTTATAATGCACCCTAGGATGCCATTTGCCTTCTTGGCCACAAGGGCACATTGCTGGCTCATGGTCATCCTCCCATCCACCAGGACCCCCAGGTCCCTTTCCCCTTCACTACTTTCCAGCAGGTCAACCCCCAACCTGTACTGGTACATGGGGTTGTTCTTCCCCAGATGCAAGACTCTACACTTGCCCTTGTTGAATTTTATCAAGTTTCTCCCTGCCCAACTCTCCAGCCAGTCCCAGTCTCGCTGAATGGCAACACAGCCTTCTGGTGTGTCAGCCACTCCTCCCAGTTTAGTGTCATCAGCGAACTTGCTGAGGGTACACTCGGTTCCCTCATCCAGGTCGTTGATAAAAATATTAAATGTCATGTGAATTCCTCTGATAGATCACCATGACAAGAAAAAGAGCAGCCTTCTTGTGAGGGGCTGTGCTTTCTGCTGTGTGCACAAATGTTCTACCAACCACCTCGGCTTGTGAAGGCAGATGTCATGCAGTCTGCAAACGTTTTGTGGTGCCCTAGGCCCATCTGCCTCCTCTGCCCAGCAGAACTGCAACAGGTCTGTGTGGAGGGAGGTTTCCAAGCACCCAGGATCCCCTGCTTGAGCAGGATGCCAGACATGTCTTTCCCCTGCAAAGCTCCAGCTGCCTCTCAGAGATAGATGGAAGGGTGTGCATAAGGTTACACAGGTAGTGTCCTTTCAGCATATCCCTCCCGTAAGACCCTCAGTCATGTTAGAAACATCCTGAGCCCCAGCAGGTCTGAGGTGGCCCAAGCCTCTGACTTCCCTGAGATTTGCTGTGGGTTGCCATGGGTTTCACTGCTCTCTTCTCCTCTCGCCCTTCCTGCAGCCCTGATGTGGAGTTCTGTGGCTACTGCATCACGCACCCCTCTGAAAGCGAGATCAACTTCCAAATCCAGACCAGAGGTATGGGATGTGCATTGTTTCCATGTTCAGGGCCCTTCTTTTGTGGAATCCCCTGTGCTCATGTCAGGTTTCCACCATGAGTCGTTTCAATAAAGAAAACCACTCCTCTCCCTCTTCTCTGCAGGCACAGTACTGTAGTGCTGTGGTAAGGTAGATCTGCTACATCCTGTCAGAGGTGATGGGTGCTTCATCTGCCCCTAAATCAGCAGAAGTTTTGGAAGGCCAACCCAAAGTGTGCTGGCATACATAGCTGCAATGAGACAATTTGCTTCTGCTTCTCCTTTTTCGCTTGTCTGTCAGCTTTGGTCATCAGGCTGTGAACCAAAGCTCTCTTGAAAAGCCACATCAGTCTATGCTATCTTTTGACTTGCCTCCCAGAGGGGTCTGTGTTTGCTGTTAATAGGCAGCACTGACAACTCTGAGCTTCAGGCCATCACTCACTCCTCCCAGCACACCGACCCCTTCAGCTCAGTCCCCTGCCCTCCAGCTAGGCTCCACAGCTTTGTCTGCTGCCACAGGAGGACAGTGTTATTTCATTCCTTCCTTATGGGGCTGTTCCCCTGAGTATCTAGTTTGTGCTTACTGACTCTTTAATCTCCTAAAAATGAGTAGTGCTGAGGCTCTCCTTGTCAAGGGAACCCCTTCCTTGTGGGGCTACCTTCAGGATTTGGCTCTGCCCTTCCTGCACCATAGCCTGGGCCTGAGCTCAGCTCTCAGGGTGCTGGTGGTGGGCTGGTAGGAGGGAAGTGTGTGGCATGTGCCTGGTATAAGAGCCTGTTCCTATCATGGGGGAACAACTACTCTGCCCAGAGCGGTGAGGGAGAGGGCCACCAACCACTTTGGAAACCACTGACCCATCTTCTTTCACAAAGGGGCCCTTCCTGCTGTTGAGCCATTCCAGAAAGGGCTAAACGACCTGATGGGTGTTCGCTAACATATGCTCAACACCTTTGAGGTGAGAGTATTCCTGAAGAGTTCAGGGGCCTTTTCTGTCTCTTGGTCTCAGAGGTGAGAGGAAGGGGCTGACACCTGTGTTGTAGGCATAAAGAACCTACAGTTATCTCGGACCTTCTCTGTGTGACCTGCAGCATGGCCTGGCTTCCTTTTCCTTGGAGTGAATGTAGAGCTCAGTCACTTCTGAAGGTCCCTGGAGCTCTGTTGGAGCTGCTCAGGGTCTTCTGCGCTGGACAGAGAAGTCACAGCAGGCTGGTGGCATGGGATGTATGAGCCGCTCACTTACATGCTATTAACATTTGTTCTTTGCTCTTGCTTGCAGAGGAGCATGAAGGAGTACAGGGCCCAGAGGGAGGAAGAGATACAGTAGCATTTAGGGATGGCAGTCTCCATGGACGTGTGTAAGGTCTGTGTATTGAATTCCCTGTGCCAAGTATTTCTGGTTGTGTGTTTGTCCTGGGTTCAGCAGTAGCAGTCATTTTTCCTCCTTCTTAGTAGCTGGTGCAGTGCTGTGTTTTTTGCCTTTCAGCCTGGGAACAACGCTGAAAACACCGATGTGTTAAATAGAGCGTTATTCGTTTGCAGCCCAGAATCCCTCTGTGCTGGGCTGCATCCGCAGCGTGTGAGCAGCAGTCAAGGGAGGGGATTCTCCCCCTCCGCTGTGCTCTGGGGAGACGCCCCTGCAGTCCTGATCCAGCTCTGGGGCAACACCACAAGAGGGATGTGGAGCTGCTGGAGTGAGTCAGAGAAGGCCACGGAGATGCTGTGAGGGTTCTGGAGACAGGCTGAGAAACCTGGAGAGGGCCTTTTTACAAGGTAATGTAGGGACAGGACAAGGGGGAATGGCTTTAACCTGACTGAGTGGAGATTGCTGCTTAATGAGGAACACCCAGGAGAAAGACAGTCTCCTTTCAAACACCACCATGTTTTAGTAACATACAGAGGAATAAGAGGGAGCGTAAGAGAAACAGTGTTGTTTTTGCATAATTGGGGATGGGGCTTTGCAAGATTAAGGCTTTCCAATATTAAGATTTTTCAATACTGGGGCTGGGGCTGTTACTCAGGGAACAAAACAAAGGGTTTGAGATACCATAACTTAGAAAGACACACTCTGTGGTTAAAGACAGTATCATCTCTGGATGAAAGATACACTTTGTGGTTAAAAGGAATACTATCTTTGTACAGCCTATGACTAAGCAGGTGCAGGTTGGTTAAACATAAGTCAGGGTACCACATGTCTGCCAGAGTTATGAAATCGGACCATAAAAAGAGATAAATAAATGAGAGGAAGTGGCATACAAAATCAAGTAAAGGGAGATGTAACCAGAGGTGGGACAGTTGGCATGTAGATTATATGCATCCGATAGTCTGTGAACCTTGGAGTACCCAACCAATGGGGAAACAAGGGAGGGAACTTGTGGACGGGATAGGAAATACAAATCCTTGTTCTGCCTTTGCTGTGCATGCCTACTTGCCAGGACACCCGTTTTTGCAATAACATTAATAAACAGCTGCTTCACTGCTGTGTCTACCCTGAGCTTTTAGAAGAAAAGTTTTTTTTCTCACAGTTTCCTCCAGAGCCCAATGTCCCTACCCAGAACCACTTCACAGCTCTGCAGGGGACTAACAGAGGAACAACCTGTTCCCGCACCAATGAAGAGGAAAACTGCTGGTGCAGCCAAGAAACAGTGGTGGTGGATAGCAGTAGGAGATTCTGCTTTGAAAGGTAGAGGCACTGCATCAAGTTGTCCAAAGAAGTGGTAAAGGCTCTGCCCCTTTCAGATGAAGAGACCAGGGTTAGAAGGGACCTTAAAACTCATCCAGTTCCAAACCCAGCCACAGCCAGGGTCAAGCACACCAGGCACACCCAGGAGTTGCTGTGAGCGGACCTGCCCTTAGCACAGCTCACCTATGAGAAAGGGAGAGTGACCAAGGTTTGCAAATCATATATTCATAGATCCCAGACTGGTTTGAGTTGGGAGGCTCATCTAATTCCTACCCCCTGCCACGGGCAGGGACACCTTCCACTAGAGCAATTTTCTCACAGCACTGTCCAAACTGGCTAGGAGGGGAATTCCCTGCAAGTTTATAAGCAAAATCATTAAAAAAAAATCCTTTTACTAAAGTGTCTGCACTGGGAGTTTTCAGTCTTCATCAGTTTTCTTCATTAACTTCACTTGTCCTCCAACACAACGCAGCCAGCTCTGGGGCAGAGCACAGCAGCAGTGCTGCGGCATGGACACAGCCACATCTGCTCCTTTGGGTGGATTGGGTTATGAAAAGGTACTGGTCTAGCTACTTGTCAGCCATTCTGCTTTCCTTGAAATGCATTAGTCTTTCAGAAATGTGATTTGTTCGTAAAACATTTGCATTTTGGTGAAAGCAAAGCTAAAAAGACCCAACACCTGGAAAATGTTTTGCTTTATTTGCCCCCCTTTTGTTCTCTCTTTGATTTTTCCCTTGGCAACAGGAAAAGGGGAATGAGGAAAAGAAAGAGAGAGAGGTAAAAGAGGGAAAAACAACAACAGCAATAAAGCCTTGGTAAGTAGAACTTTCTCATACAGGTTTTAAAGTTTTGGTGGGATATGCAAGCATGATTTTTTAGAAAAACACGCTGGGAAAGCACTTGGAAATTAATTAAATAATAAATTTGTGAACACTCTTTGCCATATTTTGGTTAGCTCTAGCAGCTCTTTTAGCTGAGATTGAACATCCTCTGTTGCCTTTTCCACTGCAGTTTGACCATGAGGATGAGCAGCAGTGTCACCCTTACAAATGGATGAACATGGTGTCATGGTGCTGTGGCCAAGAGACATCAGGGTCCAGCTCTGCTGCCCCTTTGGAGCTTGGCCTCGTTGGCAGCAGCAAAATTCCCCTTGCCCTTCAGAGCTGTGCTCTTTCAGGCAATCCCCCTCCCCAGAGCCAGTGGCTGAAGGAGTCTGTGGACTTTCCAGCAGCTGAATACCGCAGAAACTGAAGGCTGCATGCTTTTCTGGAAGGACCCAGTTCCTGCATCCTATGTCAGGGAGAGAACTAGCTGCTGCCAGGTTCAGCAGAGGGCAGAAAAGGTGGGGGCTGGTTCCTTGGTTGCAGTCTCATTCGCATTTGAGCCTTCCCTTTCCTGGGTTTACACACTCTTCCCTGAAGGACAGCCCCTCTGGCCAGCAGCCGTGCTGTGCCCGGCTAGCAGGAGCTCACCTGCCCTGGGAAGGGGGAAGATGGAGCTGATAGAAAGCCACTAGCTTCCACCAAGGGTATCTGCTCCTCTAAGCCATGCGGTCCCATACGATCCCTTTCTTGTGCCATACATGGGTGGGGTGAGCATCATCCTTGGTCGGGGAGCCTGGGGAAGAAGTGAATTGGGGAGGACTTTTAGGGCTCCTTAAATCAGGTTCGTTACTTAAGCAGTGACAAACAGTGAAGCAAAGTTGCTGACCATCTCTCCCTACTATGAACAGGAGGAGATTCCACACAGTCAGTGGGTCTACCAGACATACATGGGGCCAGGATCTTATCCTGGCTCTCTGTGCAGGGACAAACTGTCCCCGTCACAGAGGGAGATGATAAGGGATGTTACCAAACCTTTATTTTGGCTTTTTCAGCTGGAAATTGTCACTCATGGTCCCCTCCCCCTCCTCCTCATCCCACATTCATCTCAATGTGACCACATCTCAACCTTCCTTTCCTTTTCTAACACATCTCCCGACCTCACACTTCCAACCAAGACAGATGGCCAGAAGTCATTTACTTTTTCTGCAAGGAAATGAAAAATCATGTGAGGATCTGCATCCTTTTCCCTCTCCTCCAGAAGTGGCTCAGACCAGGGGATGGATCAGAATGGTACAGAGCCTGTGTTCAGAGCTAGTCCCAGGGGTCTAGTGAAATGCTGCAGCTCCTTTCAGGTGGGTTATCACATGAAGACAAAAACTTTTCAGGCCTAGCCAGGAAACAGCAATGCGAGAGTAATGGAGGAGTCCTGCCATTCTGGCACAGAGCCTTCTCCTCTCGGCCCTGCCAGAGGCATGGCTTTAGGAAGAGCTGTACTTGTTACTCAAGCGGGAGCTGCTCCGGTCCACCCCAAGCTCCTGCCCATTGGCTTTCCACTTCCCAACAGAGCCCTTGTCATCCGTTGGTGTGATGTTCAGAGTGTGTCTCTGGCACCAGCAGCACAGGCAGGACTGCAAGGAGACAAAAGTTGGGAGAGAGAGGTTTCAGGTCTGGGCTACACGGTAAAACAGGAGGAAATATTCCCTTACTGATGTTGGCAAGTCAACCTGTACAGTGCCAGGCGGGGGATCACAGCCTGCACTTCTGAACTTTGCCGTCCTGCAGACCTGCTGGGAGCAGGTTTTCCACGGTAGGGCTGGTGTGGTTTGGAAACAAAGACACCAAAATCTTGGGTACTTTTTGCAATTGTCTTTTCTTATCCTTGGGGGACAGAAAATACAGGTAATGCTGTAAATACAGCTCTTTTTGACACTGCATCTAGGAAATGATTCCCTTCCCATCCATTTCTATCCCTTCTCATTGCATCCCCTTCCTTTCTCAGGGCTCCACTACTCCTGAATCTGATCTCTCAGTAACTTGGGATCAATGTTTAAAGCACCCCCTGTCTCTGGTCTAATAGTCTGTGAGGATGTTTCTGATTCAGAATGAGAGGGACTTTTTTTGCTTGTCCTGCACTGGCAAAAGCATTCCCATCAGAGGGCAGCAAGCTCTGGCATACTGGAAGCTTCGAAGAGAGGCACTCAGCAAGGGGAAAAACTGGGAGAACTATGATCAGTACATGACCAAATGGGAGAGCCCTGTGGCTTGGTTGCAGCTCCTTTCCACTCATCTCAGGAGCACAGAAGTCCACTGCAATGGGGGTGCCTCTGTCTGCACTGTGTCTAGTCCATGGGAACTTATGCCAATGTCTGGGAACGGTCACTGTAGGCAGGAGCTCTGGAGGGATCAATCCTATCTGGAAGTGGTTCTTGAATTTCCGGCTGACAAAGTAGAGAGCCACAGGGTTGATGCAGGAGGGAGGCCATATTGATCCCAAAGTAATCCATCACAAGGAGGAAACTGAGGCCAGAAGAAATGCTTACAAGCTTAACCATGGTCTTAACATTTTGTTCTATACCTTATATGGTTATTTGCCAAGTACCTGAGTTTGCAACATCCTGTAACAAGATGTATCACTTGGTTATCTAACCTCCTTAAGCCAAACTGTCAAACAAAAGCACCCTTTGAAAAACAAAGCGATTGATTAGGAGATATTATCCCCCTTTGTTTCTCCTTCCCTTTCATCATTGTATTGACAGGAGCACTTGTGGTAATCATGGTCACAAAGGAAGGCTGTTTCACACAAAGTGCAATGGCAACAAGGACTCCTAAGTTCCTGACAGGAATCATTCCTGCATGGGCTCTGCATGTTCTAGGGGTTGTTGGTGTTCTGTGTTCATTTGTACAATCTATTGTCCTCTCTACAAACACATTTGGAAGCAAATCCTTCCTTTCCTATTAAAGGATGCACTGAGGCATCGGCATAAAATCAAAAGTAACTTGGTTTAAATAAATGCGTCATGGCTTTTCTAGAAGAACGTCCACGAGTTGCCCAATCTCAACAGAACAGGGGAAACACCAGTGGCAAAGAGGAAGCCTCACAGCAGCTCATTCTCTGAGCACAAACCCCTCTTTGCCACACATGTGTCACAGACAGCTCTACGTCAATAGGCTTCTCCCTACCCCCTGATAAAGCTCTGCAGGTTTACAGCACTGCCCTGTTCAAGCTTTTCCTGTATGGAGAAGGTTCTTTTCCAGAACACATACAAGGGATCCCACAAGCACACTCCACACAACTACAAGACTTAAAACACAAACAAAATCCTGACAAACAAGCATTAATAACACACGTGAACATACAGTACAGCAGTACTCATACCATATCGTCAATACCAACATCGTTACCGTGATAATCCACACAATTAGGTCAAATACCAGCAAGTCACAGGCAGAGTTCCAGACAAATACTAACAGCAAAATCCTTACCGTGATAATTTGCAAAACGTGGTCAAACACTGATGAGACACAAACAGATCCAGATGTAAACCAATCGCACTAGTCCGGTTCTGGCTGATTCTTGTGAAATATTTACCTAAGATACTTTCCATTGCTGTTGTTACAGAGCCACCAAGCTTAAAGTTACTTAGAAGTGAATTTACTTATTTACAAAGGATTATATTTCATTTTGTACGTGCTTATTTCAATTTACCACTTCTTTGGGCAACCTGTGACAGTGCCTCTGCCTTTCAAAGCAGAATCTCCTTCTGCTATCCCCCACCCCTCTTTCTTGGCTGTACTAGCAGTTATGCTCCTGACTGGTGCTGCAATTGGTTGTTCCTCCCTTGTGGTGCCTTTTGCCTCGTTAGCCCCTGCAGAGCTGTGAAGTGGTTCTGGGTGGGGATGTGTGGTCTGCAGGAAACCCCTTGCTCTGTATTTTTTCGCTTCCTCCTCTTCCTGTGTATTTTTCTGGCACCAAGTCACCAAACCCCTGGATTAACGTCCTCTTTCCTTTCTGTGTGTGCTAGGGGAGACGCCTGTGGTCCCTGCACAGCTTGGGCTTGGAGCCAGCAGCCCAGCTCTCTCTCAGCTTTCCTAATGTCTCTTGTCTGTCAACAAGATCGGTCGCTACTGGTGTCCCCCAGGGCTAGGTATTGTGGCAAGCGTTGCGTAACTTCTTCATAAGAATCATAGAATCACAGAACCGGATCATCGATGATCTAGATGAGAGGGTCAAGTGCCCTCTCAGTAAGTTTGCGCACAACACCAAGTTGAGTGGGAGTGTTGATGTGCCATAGGGCAGGCAGCTCTGCAGAGGGATATGGACAGGCTGGATCAATGGGCCGTGGCCAGTGGTATGAGGTTCAGCAAGGCAAAATCCTGGGTCCTGAATTTGGTTGGGAGCATCCTGGCCTGTATCAGCACCGGTGTGGCCAGCAGGACTAGAGCAGTGATTGCCCCCCTGGACTGGGCCGCCCCTCCAGCCCTGTGTCTGGAGAAGAGAAGGCTCAAAAGGGACCTTATTGTTCTCTACAGCTACCTGAGAGGAGGCTGGAGCCAGGAGGTGCCTGGTCTCCTCTCCCAAGGAGCAAGGACTAAACCAAGAAGAAATGGCCCCAAGCTGCACAAGGGGAGGTTTTGACTGGAGATTAGGAGATCACTTCAGGTGTAGTCAGGCATTGGAGCAGGCTGTTGGGGGCAGTGCTGGAGTCGCCATTCCTGGAAATGTACACATGCTGTGTAGACGAGGCCCTCAGTGCCATGGGTCAGTGGTGGCCTTGGCAGTGCTGGGGAACATTTGGCCTTGATGATCTGAAAGGTCTTTTCCAACCTGGTTGACTCAATGACTGCCTGCAGCAGCCCTGCTGTGCCCAGTGGCCATTGACACAATGGCACCAACATCACAAAGCCTCGCTGGTCGCTGTGGAGATGCCCGTCACCAGTTGGGACTCGGTGGAATCAGTCACGGGCATGGGCATCTCCATGGCAACTGCCAGGGCTTTGTGGTGTAGGGAGGGTTCCGCATGGCCAGAGGCCATTGTGATGGGGGGTGACACGTTGGTGACCGTGGGGTACATAAGGAGCGAGAGCCCTGGAGTACCTCAGTCCAGAGGAGCGGCCTCCCTCAGGAGGCAGCAATCCCCTGGAAGCCCACGGCAGTTCAGCGTCCAGGACGTGGAAGATGCCCGTGGGTAAAGAGGCAAACGCCCGTTCCCAGCCCGCTGAGGGCAGGCCAAGCAAGCAGAGAAGGCACCAGGTGAGGACCAGGGCAGGAGGGAGAGGCCGGTGGTGGGACGGGGCTGCTCGGAGTTGCCTCGGTGACAGGGCCAGGCTTGCCCACAGTGCACGGGCCCCTCTGCCAAGGCAGCCACCTCCATCACACACCTTTTCCTCCTCCTCCTGCCTGCAGGCGGCTCACAGGCAGCCTGAGGAAGCGCCGCAGGGCAGCCCGAGCCAGGCGTCGTCCCACCATGGGATCACGCTGCCACGGGTGCCCTACCTGGAGAGGTTTCAGCCTGTCGCCATCCAGCAGGCACAGGTAGGGAGCCGCAGGGAGATGGGGCCAAACGTCTTCCAGACCCCGGGAGATGCTGACGGGCGGGCAGGAGGTGCAGGAGGGAGCAAGCTGAGCCCCGCATGCTGTGCCCCACAGCCTGCCCGGGCGTGCCGGGGGTGCTCTGGGCAGTGGGCGTGGGCTGCGGGCGGCCAGCCCTCTCCCCAGCCGGCTCTGAGCCCTGCCCTGGGGCTGGCAGGGGAGCACAACTGCCTGAGCTCAGCCAGCTGGGATGTGGGCACAAGGGACACTGTCACACAGCCTCTCTGCTCCGCTTCTTTTGCAGATGGGCAGCCTGGGGCACCGAGTGGTGCTGCCCAGCCCCAGCGGGTTGAGACAGGAGCAGAAGCTCCGTCTGCCACCATTGATCACAATGGCACCGCGGCCGCCCCCTCGCTCAGAGAGAGCAGTCGGCAGCTGCCGCAGGCTGTCATCTGTAACACCAGCAGCCTCTGCAGCTTCTGGCAGTGTGAGGAACTCGGCTGTTGGCAGCACAAGCAGCAACCAACAGCAGCTTCTCAAAACTGCTGCCCAGCTCCACCGTGTGCCCAGTTACGGCAGCAGAGGTGCACAGCCAGAGACCTGTCAGCCTGCCCTGCACAGGTCCAAAGCCTCTGCTCCCACAGCTGAGAGCTCAGGCAGCATGAGCACAGTGCTGCAGAGGTGCAGCACCGGGAGCCAGCGACGTCACCAGCAGCCAGTGGCATGGCAGGAGCCAGCACAAAGCAGGGCTGCAGGGACACAAGCAAGAACAGACACTGTCCGTGCAGCCAGCAGCAGCAAGGGCCCAGCCACTCAACCCATACTCAGAAGCACTAGGCGAGCAGCAGAGCACCTGACAGCAATTCCAGCGGAACGTATCACTAGGTGCATCAACACCAAGTTCCTCAGTGTGCACTACAGGCCTGTTGCACAGCGCTTGCCCTCTCCGCCCAGCAAGATCAAGCCTTCGGAGCAGCCGAAGAGGATCTGCCTGGTCAGAGCTCCTGAGAAAGAGGAGCACCAGGCACGTCTCACTCCCATGCCACCGGCGTGGGCTTCTAATAACGCTGTCCAGAAGGAAGCAGCACCACAGAGACAGAGACATGGGCCTGCCCTGCAGAACATCAAAGTACCGGATGCACTTGTGCAGGTCACAACAACATTCGAAAAGATGAAGCTGCTGCACCTGCCTGTGGCTATGGTCCAGAGAACCAACAAGAAGCAGGTGGAACAGCAAGAGATAAGCCAGAAACTGCATGTGGAGATGGCAGAACTGTCACATGCAGCACTTAAGGAAAATGAGTTTCCTGTGGCTGCAGAGACTCGGGGAGAGGCAGCTGGCGACCTGCAGAGTGTGTCTCCTGTCCTGGCCACTGCCACAGACACCGAGCTGGCAGCTCCTCCTCTGGCTGGAGCTGCTGAGGGAGAGCAGCACCGTGCACCTCTCACTTCTGTGGAACAAGAGCAGAGGGAGGCACCGGCACCACCTTCCCATGGCTTTGATAAGGAGGAGGCAGAAGAAGAGGAGCGCAGAAAGTCGTTGGCCCTGCTCAGCCCCACTGCCTTGGAGTTGGTTATGCAGGAAACAGCCAGGTGCTCTGTGATGGACGTTGTGCACAAGGCTGCGGCTGCCATCCGGGCAAGAGCTGAGCAGGAAAAGGAGCAGGAGGATGTGGCCCAAAGCCACGTGGATGTGTCAGTGGCACCAGTGATGCCAGTAACACTTGAGGACATCGAGACTCCTATGGCTGTAGAGCCTCAGGCAGAGCCCAGCTCAGCCCCTTTCACCAAAGCTGCAGATGAGGCTGGAGAAGTCATGGTTTCTCCCGTGCCTGGAGATTATCAACAGGAGGCCGGCAGAGCTGTTGTCTCCCCAGCACAACATGAGGAGGAAGTTCTGGCTGCAGTGACGATGATCCCTGGGGCAGAGTCTGGGATATCTTACCTTGCACCTGGAGCAGATGATGAAGGAGAAGCAGCAGCTTCACCTTTGAGTCAGGGCTCGCAGCCCCAGGTGAGTGACACCCCTGTGACCGGCATTGGGGATCCCAAGGTGCTGGAGGCAACCCCAGATCCCAAAGTGCATGTGTCAGGGGCATTGCTCGTGTTCCCTGTGCCTTCCAGCTGACATTCCCTCCTTCCCCTGCCTGTGTTCTTGCTCTCCCATCCGGCACCCCTCCTCTGGAGGAAAGGCACTGAAGGAGAGCAGCCCGTGAGGGACCTCCCCAGTGAGCAGCCACCAGCAGCAACCCCAGAGCCCAGGTGACGGCCAATGCACCACCCAGGCCTGGCGCTGGACACAGGTCTGCAGGGGAGAAAGCAGCCCACGGCACAGCACCCACACAGCTACCTGCAGCCCTGAGAGAGACACATCTAGGGAGAGCTGTCATCTCCTGATGTTCTGCTGTATGTTTACAGGAGGAGCCAGCGGCCTTCCCTGAGGAGAACGATGAGGAGGCCAAGCAGGAATTGGAATGTGTTAGTGACAAAGAGCTGTCCCAAGGGGAAGCCCTCACCATGTACAACATCTGCGTCAGCCCTCTGGTGCCAGAGCTCTTCCAGGACGCCCGAGAAGACATCCGTCTGGAATCCAGCATCCACAGCAATGTGGGCACAAATGCGACATCAGAGGCAGCTGGAGACCTGCAGAGTGTGTCTCCTGTCCTGGCCACTGCCACAGACACCGAGCTGGCAGCTCCTCCTCTGGCTGGAGCTGCTGAGGGAGAGCAGCACCGTGCACCTCTCACTTCTGTGGAACAAGAGCAGAGGGAGGCACCGGCACCACCTTCCCATGGCTTTGACAAGGAGGAGGCAGAAGAAGAGGAGCGGAGAAAGTCATTGGCCCTGCTCAGCCCCACTGCCTTGGAGTTGGTTATGCAGGAAACAGCCAGGTGCTTTGTGATGGACATTGTGCATAAGGCTGTGGCTGCCATCCAGGCAAGAGCTGAGCAGGAAAAGGAGCAGGAGGATGTGGCCCAAAGCCACATGGATGTGTCAGTGGCAACAGTGACGCCAGTAACACTGGAGAACATCGAGACTCCTATGGCTGTAGAGCCTCAGGCAGAGCCCAGCTCAGCCCCTTTCGCCCCTGCAGCAGATGAGGCTGGAGAAGTCATGGTTTCGCCCGTGCCTGGAGATTATCAACAGGAGGCCGGCAGAGCTGTTGTCTCCCCAGCACAACATGAGGAGGAAGTTCTGGCTGCAGTGACGATGATCCCTGGGGCAGAGTCTGGGATATCTTACCTTGCACCTGGAGCAGATGATGAAGGAGAAGCAGCAGCTTCACCTTTGAGTCAGGGCTCGCAGCCCCAGGTGAGTGACACCCCTGTGACCGGCATTGGGGATCCCAAGGTGCTGGAGGCAACCCCAGATCCCAAAGTGAGTGTGTCAGGGGCATTGCTTGTGTTCCCGGTGCCTTCCAGCTGACATTCCCTCCTTCCCCTGCCTGTGTTCTTGCTCTCCCATCCGGCACCCCTCCTCTGGAGGAAAGGCACTGAAGGAGAGCAGCCCGTGAGGGACCTCCCCAGTGAGCAGCCACCAGCAGCAACCCCAGAGCCCAGGTGACGGCCAATGCACCACCCAGGCCTGGCGCTGGACACAGGTCTGCAGGGGAGAAAGCAGCCCACGGCACAGCACCCACACAGCTACCTGCAGCCCTGAGAGAGACACATCTAGGGAGAGCTGTCATCTCCTGATGTTCTGCTGTATGTTTACAGGAGGAGCCAGCGGCCTTCCCTGAGGAGAACGATGAGGAGGCCAAGCAGGAATTGGAATGTGTTAGTGACAAAGAGCTGTCTCAAGGGGAAGCCCTCACCATGTACAACATCTGCGTCAGCCCTCTGGTGCCAGAGCTCTTCCAGGACGCCCGAGAAGACATCCGTCTGGAATCCAGCATCCACAGCAATTTGGGCACAAATGCGACATCAGAGGCAGCTGGAGACCTGCAGAGTGTGTCTCCTGTCCTGGCCACTGCCACAGACACCGAGCTGGCAGCTCCTCCTCTGGCTGGAGCTGCTGAGGGAGAGCAGCACCGTGCACCTCTCACTTCTCTGGAACAAGAGCAGAGGGAGGCACCGGCACCACCTTCCCATGGCTTTGATAAGGAGGAGGAGGAAGAAGAGGAGCGGAGAAAGTCATTGGCCCTGCTCAGCCCCACTGCCTTGGAGTTGGTTATGCAGGAAACAGCCAGGTGCTTTGTGATGGACATTGTGCATAAGGCTGTGGCTGCCATCCAGGCAAGAGCTGAGCAGGAAAAGGAGCAGGAGGATGTGGCCCAAAGCCACGTGGATGTTTCAATGGCACCAGTGATGCCAGTAACACTGGAGAACATCGAGACTCCTATGGCTGTAGAGCCTCAGGCAGAGCCCAGCTCAGCCCCTTTCGCCCCTGCAGCAGATGAGGCTGGAGAAGACATTGTGTCGCCCATGTCTGCCAACCAGAAAGTAGCCAGGAGAGCCATTATACCTCAGAGAGAAGACAAGCAGGAAGATGCAGCTGCATTGAAAGAGATCCCTGGGGCAGACGGTCAGAAACCCCACCTTGCCGAAGGGGGAGATGCACAGACAACATATGTAGCACAAGAGCAGGAGGAGGCAATGGCACCACCTTCCCATGGCTTTGATAAGGAGGAGGTAGAAGAGGAGGAGCGGAGAAAGTCATTGGCCCTGCTCAGCCCGACTGTCTTGGAGTTGGTTATGCAGGAAACAGCCAGGTTCTTTGTGATGGACATTGTGCGTAAGGCTGTGGCTGCCATCCGGGCAAGAGCTGAGCAGGAAAAGGAGCTGGAGGATGTGGCCCAAAGCCACGTGGATGTGTCAATGGCACCGGTGATGCCAGTAACACTGGAGAACATCGAGACTCCTATGGCTGTAGAGCCTCAGGCAGAGCCCAGCTCAGCCCCTTTCGCCCCTGCAGCAGATGAGGCTGGAGAAGACATTGTGTCGCCCATGTCTGCCAACCAGAAAGTAGCCAGGAGAGCCATTATACCTCAGAGAGAAGACAAGCAGGAAGATGCAGCTGCATTGACAGAGATCCCTGGGGCAGGCGTTCAGAAACCCCACCTTGTCGAAGGGACAGATGCACAGACAACATCTGTAGCACAAGAGCAGGAGGAGGCAACGGCACCACCTTCCCATGGCTTTGATAAGGAGGAGGTAGAAGAGGAGGAGCGGAGAAAGTCATTGGCCCTGCTCAGCCCCACTGCCTTGGAGTTGGTTATGCAGGAAACAGCCAGGTTCTTTGTGATGGACATTGTGCATAAGGCTGTGGCTGCCATCCAGGCAAGAGCTGAGCAGGAAAAGGAGCAGGAGGATGTGGCCCAAAGCCACGTGGATGTTTCAATGGCACCAGTGATGCCAGTAACACTGGAGAACATCGAGACTCCTATGGGTGTAGAGCCTCAGGCAGAGCCCAGCTCAGCCCCTTTCGCCCCTGCAGCAGATGAGGCTGGAGAAGACATTGTGTCGCCCATGTCTGCCAACGAGAAAGTAGCCAGGAGAGCCATTATACCTCAGAGAGAAGACAAGCAGGAAGATGCAGCTGCATTGAAAGAGATCCCTGGGGCAGACGGTCAGAAACCCCACCTTGCCGCAGGGGGAGATGCACAGACGACATCTGTAGCACAAGAGCAGGAGGAGGCAACGGCACCACCTTCCCATGGCTTTGATAAGGAGGAGGTAGAAGAGGAGGAGCGGAGAAAGTCATTGGCCCTGCTCAGCCCCACTGCCTTGGAGTTGGTTATGCAGGAAACAGCCAGGTGCTTTGTGATGGACATTGTGCATAAGGCTGTGGCTGCCATAAGGGCAAGAGCCGAGCAGGAAAAGGAGCAGGAGGATGTGGCCCAAAGCCACGTGGATGTTTCAATGGCACCAGTGATGCCAGTAACACTGGAGAACATCGAGACTCCTATCGCTGTAGAGCCTCAGGCAGAGCCCAGCTCAGCACCTTTCGCCCCTGCAGCAGATGAGGCTGGAGAAGACATTGTGTCGCCCATGTCTGCCAACCAGAAAGTAGCCAGGAGAGCCATTATACCTCAGAGAGAAGACAAGCAGGAAGATGCAGCTGCATTGACAGAGATCCCTGGGGCAGGCGTTCAGAAACCCCACCTTGTCGAAGGGACAGATGCACAGACAACATCTGTAGCACAAGAGCAGGAGGAGGCAACGGCACCACCTTCCCATGGCTTTGATAAGGAGGAGGTAGAAGAGGAGGAGCGGAGAAAGTCATTGGCCCTGCTCAGCCCCACTGCCTTGGAGTTGGTTATGCAAGAAACAGCCAGGTGCTTTGTGATGGACATTGTGCATAAGGCTGTGGCTGCCATCCAGGCAAGAGCTGAGCAGGAAAAGGAGCAGGAGGATGTGGCCCAAAGCCACGTGGAAGTTTCAATGCCACCAGTGATGCCAGTAACGCTGGAGAACATCGAGACTCCTATGGCTGTAGAGCCTCAGGCAGAGCCCAGCTCAGCCCCTTTCGCCCCTGCAGCAGATGAGGCTGGAGAAGACATTGTGTCGCCCATGTCTGCCAACCAGAAAGTAGCCAGGAGAGCCATTATACCTCAGAGAGAAGACAAGCAGGAAGATGCAGCTGAATTGACAGAGATCCCTGGGGCAGACGGTCAGAAACCCCACCTTGCCGCAGGGGCAGATGCACAGACAACATCTGTAGCACAAGAGCAGGAGGAGGCAACGGCACCACCTTCCCATGGCTTTGACAAGGAGGAGGTAGAAGAAGAGGAGCGGAGAAAGTCATTGGCCCTGCTCAGCCCCACTGCCTTGGAGTTGGTTATGCAGGAAACAGCCAGGTGCTTTGTGATGGACGTTGTGCATAAGGCTGTGGCTGCCATCCGGGCAAGAGCTGAGCAGGAAAAGGAGCAGGAGGATGTGGCCCAAAGTGAAACAGAGGCACGGAGAAAGTCATCTGCCCTGCTCAGCCCTAAAGCCAGTAAGATGACACAACCCAAAAGAGACAGGAATTTCGTGAGAGGCGTCCTGCACAAGCCTTTGCCTGTTGTCTGCGAAATGGACGAGCAGCCAACACCAGCACAGGCCCAGAGTGAGGCACCAACACAGGCCAGGAGCCTGGGCACAGATAGACAGGGACCAGGACAGGCCTTTACACAAGGACTAGTACCACCACACGCCCAGAGACAGGCCCCACAAAGGGTCTCAGTTGTCGACAGAGCTCTGCAGGTTGTATTCAGGCGCAAAGTGAGGAAAGCACCTGAAGAGCATCAGGGAGAGGCCAGCAGAACCTTTGCCTCCCCGCGATTCTACAGGGATGAACAGGCAGTGCGTGCAGCAGCTCAGGACACCGAGGAGGAGCCAACTACATCATTTATTCCAGTGGCACCCAGGCCGCGCTGGTGGCACCGGTTGCGCCAGTCTGAGAATGCCAGGGCCTCCCCTACCTGGGAGACAATTGAAAGCCAACAGGGGAAAACCCCCAAGAAAATGCAAAAGTGGCAGCTGCAGTCACGACGTAACCTGCCACCCGTTGATGCCCATTCCATCACCTATGCTTGGGGAACCGCCAACCCAAAAGAAGGATTGCATGACACCAGAGATAAACACGTCCGAGAGCAACAACTATCCTTCTTCAGAAGGGCACTGAAGCCTCTGCGCAGGGCTTTCCACAGATCCTGCATCAGCCCGCAAGCGGAGGAATAATGCCCCACTGTCAGCTCCAGGCCCGAGGGAGCTGCGCTGAGAACGTCGTGCTGCAGCCTGCGCTCGCTGTGGACACTTCTCGGGCCAATAAACCAGATCCCTATCTCCCCAGTTCTTGCCTCTGTCTGCTCCAGCTTTTCCCTTGTGTCAGTAGCAGAGAAAGCTGCGGAGCGACCTCTTTCCTTGCAGCACTTCCCAGCTGCTGAGCTTGCAGTCCTGCTGGCTCTTGGCAGCACATGTTGGCCAAGTAGGAAAAGCTCATCCCGATGGGATGAAACAGTGTGTGATGCAGTGGCTCCCACGTCAGCTGGCTTTTGAAGCCCAGTGCCTGCTGCAGCCCGGTGACTGGAATGACAGGGGTGTAGAAGGGTTGGGAGGAATAAGGAGCAAGGCTTAGAATTGCTAAGGCCAGAGATAAGGGACGAGAGACTGTGATTCTCCTGCTCCTCCTGCACACGCAAGCTCTGGAGCAATGCAGGGAGAAGCTGGCGATGTTTCCAGAAGCAGAACTGTAAATGGACAGCAGATGGGTGACTCCACGCAATCCCCCCGTCCCCATCCTACAGCTTCTGACCAACCGAACAGGGGGGCTCTTGCAGCTGCCCTGAGCCATGGCCTCGTGTCCCCAGGGCTGCAGCAGAGGAACGACAGGGAGGTGGCCCTGAGGCTGCAGAGGTACTTGTGCAGGAATGTGCACACTGCTCTTGGCTTGTGTTTGGGATTGGAAAATCACCGTGCACTCCTGGCCACCCTGTGAGCAGCTGGCACACAAAGCTCCACAGTGCAACTCAGCCCACACGTCATTCTCATACCCATGGCAGCAGCGGTGCTTTCCAGGTTAGGAACATGGGGCAAGCAGCAGAGCACCTGCCAGCAATGCCGGCAGCGAGCATCAATTCCTGCATCAACAGCAAGTTCCTCAGTGTGCACTACAGGCCTCTTGCAGGCTGACTCCTTGTCCTGGGTTCAGCAGTAGCAGTCATTTTTTCTCCTTCTTGGTAGCTGGTGCAGTGCTGTGGTTTGACTTTCGGGCTGAGAACGGTTGCTGATAGCAAGTATGTTTTGAGTTACTGCTCAAATGTTTGGTTTGTCCAAGGCCTTTCCTGAGCTCATGCTCTGCCAGGGAGGAGGGGAGGCCAGGAGGAAGGAGAGACAGGACACCTGACCCAGGCTAGCCAAAGGGGTATTCCATACCATAGCACGTCATACCCAGGATGTAACTGGGAGTTACCTGGCAGGGCTGGAGCTCTGGGGGGGTGGAGGAGGTATCGGTTGGTGCTCGGTCGGGCAGGGTGGGATGAGTTATGGGTTGGTGGCTGGTGAGGTGTTGTATTCTCTTCACTTGTTATTGGCTTTATCATTATTGTTTGTAGTAGCAGTAGTGATTTGTGTTATACCTTAGTTATTAAACCGTTCTTATCTCAACCCATGGGGGCTACCTTCTTTGGATTCCCCTTTCTAACACTCCGGGAGTTGGGGGAGCAAGGGAGGGAGTGAGTTAACAAGCTGCGTGGCTGGTTTTAAACCACGACACTCCTGTGACACCAGCAGCCTCTGCTGTGCGCCCCTGTATGGAGGAACCTTTGAGCTGCTCCCAGCCCATCACCCCTTTGCTCCATCACCTGCTCTCCATCAGAGCTGGCTTTTTAATTCGTGTTGTGCATTTTCTGCAGTGGGATGTGCTGGGGGAAGTGATGGTCCTGTCCCAGTTCCTCCTATTGCAAAAGTAGGCATCAGCTTGTGCTGTGGTTTTTGGGAGAGGGGAACCTTGCCCAGAGAGGAATCATTCCACTTCCCAAAGAAGCCACACTCTGGTTTCCACTAACACTTTCCAGAGTGGCAGGAAGAAACCTGCCTCCAGGGTGCAGCAGATGCAGAGCATGAGCAGACCCACTCTGAAAAATGCTCCTTATTGGGTGGGTTGGTTGGAGCTCTCCAAAGGGCTCTGGAGGTTTCTGGGAAGTGAGTCTCAAAAACTTCTCGGGTTGTGCTCACTCTCTGTGACCACAACAAACTCAGGCTGAGAGTAAGGACAAGGGTGTGATCCCCTAAGGATGGAAACCCACACTGTGGCTAGTTGGAAATCAGAGCTCTCAGTTGTCTTGTGCAGCCAGGTCACAGGTAACTTCTCCTGGAGATAAGCTGGCCAGGGTAGCTCCTGGAATTTGGAGTAGAGCACAAGCCCAGACCTTCCCAGCACTGCCAGTGCCAGCACTGCAGTGCTGGGAAGTCACCAATGGGGTCTGAGTGAATGGATCTGCACCCAGGCAATGCCTTGGATGGAGATGTCTCTTCTCCTTGCAGGTAGAGAGCTTGAAGAGCTGTCACCTTGCTGCCTTCTGCTGATGATGGGTGCTGCCTGCAGGGCGCCAGATGACCGATGCTGTCCAGCCTCTTCTGGGCTCACCTCTGAATTGCTCAAAGTCTAAACCCCACAAATAGTTTTGTGTAAAACCCCAGACTGGGCTGTTCCTCTGCTGTCCTGTCCTGCTCCTCCCCTGGCACCGAGCACCTCCCTGGCAGGGCTGGATGTGGCTGATGTACTCCAGAGCTCCTGACCTCGCCTGCCTTCCTCCAGAAGCCATGTGTATTGGTTTAAATTTGCTTATACCAGCTGGAGGAACCCATCGGACATCTATTATTTCTAAGATTTCTCAGGAATTGAAAGGAGGGTCAACTTTCTTCTAAAGCCCACTCTCTTGCTGTAACACTGAGATGTCATGGGTATGTTTTACAAGGAAATATCCCCTTTTTAATAGCACCAATGCCCTTATTTTCTATCACAACTAATGGAACCAGCGGTAGAAACTCATGAGCAGCACAGTATTTGTGCTTACATTATCCTTACAAGGATAAACACTATTGCCCTCAGTTTGTATAGAGTGACTATTCCTGCTGTTTATAAGAGAGCACCTCCTTTTCAGGTGGCAGGAAGTGCAGGGTCAGTTCTGCTCTGCAAACTGAGGCCAACTGTACAATAACTGATATTTGCAGAGCCAGAGCCTATCAAGCAGCAATGCCAGAAAGCAGTTGTACTTCAGTTGTATTGCGCTTTCACCCCACCCAGAACATCAGAAGCTGGTACAGTCCCAGCTCCTGTTTGTAGCACCTCTTTCTGTACGGGTTCAGAAGTGTAAACCACATCCTTGAAATTTCAGATTAAATCCCAAGGAGACTGAGGAGTTTGCAGATGTAACCAGCATTAATTCAGTACATTAATTCTGCAGGCAGAAGAGCATCCAGTGTTCAAGTGCATTACAGCCTTTTGCTTATCCAAGAAGTTTTCTATAAGCTTGTGAGGAGAACATTGTCAACAAACATGAAAATAAAACCAACACAATCTTGGCTTGAGGAACATTTCCCAAAGCTAAGGATTACCATCACCCAGTGATGCAATATCACTTCCAGATGGTACCAGCATAAAGGCATGGCACATCCACAGCAGCTGTGAATGAGCTGTGGACCTTGTGTTGCTTCATTGTTTTCTCTCCCTGTGTCATAGAATCACAGCATCAACCAGGTGGGAAAAGGCTTTGAAGATCAAGTCCAACCTTAAAGTGAGAAGCATAATAGTATGTGTCCTGAAAGAGCTCTGCCACATGCTTGGTTCCCCAGGACTGCATGGCTACCCCTGCAGAAGCAGTTCTGACAGGTTGTGTTAAAACCCAGCCCCCTGTTTGCATGACCAGTACAAATCAGTAGATGTAGAGGAAACAGCTCCTGCACAGTGATCATCTTACCCTTTGCCAGTGCTCCAAGAAGATGCAGACAGGATCACATACCATACTAGATAGATTCACAGATGGTTTGGATTGCAAGATGTCAATTACAAGAATTAGGAATGTATTATTGGTAGAGAAGAATTGATACAGCTGAGGCAAAATAGTAAGATTTCTGGGTCTGAAAGCATGAAGCAGAATTATTTCTCTCTGATCACACCAAAGATTTCTGAGCTGATTTATTTCATAACTTATGAAAGATCAACACAAAATCACTGTTTTCTTTTCTTCTTCCCAGAACCATAACTGAAGTGGAGGCTGAGATGGAAGAAAGGTTGAACTCTGACTCAGTTTTCAAGGGCAGGTCTTTTGCTACATAACCCAGGAATTGTCTGAGTTTTCTGTTACGTTCTATGCTGCCATCATCTGGCTCTTTTCAGAAAACCTGACATTTTCCAAATCTCTGTTACCTCCAGGCCTGTTTTTCTCTGGGTAGGAAGCTTCAGTGGTTCCTGGGAAGGTATTTCACAGCAAGGATTTGCACTTGTCCAAACAGCAAGCTTCTCTCCAGCTGCCACACTCCCTTTTGGCTAGGCATCCAGCTCCCTTTGTCTAACTGAGCACTCAGGACAGAGGGAGGATGTTGATTTATGTGTCTTTTCACACTCCAACATACTGTTCTGATTCTAGCTCTTCTCAATCATCCAGCAGAGGTTTCTTGTTAGCAAGGCAGTTACTTTTCACATGCAAGCCACCAGGATCCTGACCATGTTCTCCTAATTCAGGGAACACAGACACCTGGTCATGGAAAACACCTTTCTTCCTACAGTAAATGGGTGTTCCCAGCTCTTCCAGTGATTAACTTCAATACAAACAGGTAGTTTACTTACCCTGAAGCAAATATTATCTGCTGCCTAACAGGGCAATGATAAAAGGTGAGAGAATCTTTCCAACCAGCTTACACTGATCCAAGGCCACACTGCTTCCAACAGATACAACCTTCTCCTCCTTCCCATTTGACTAGCAACCAGAGTACTGTGTAAAGCTTCAGAAACATTGCTCTGGCTAAAAACTGGATTTCTGATGGCTGGTAAAGTTCTCAGTGAACCATGAAAGCAGTGATGCTAATGCAGACATGGGGGAGAACGATACGTACAGTAAACTTGGCTTCATCTTCAGGCTGCAATACACCTAAGGAAAATCTTTCCTCTTTTTAGCATTTCCAGTCATAGAAGGGGGAAGGAATTGTTCCTCAGCTCCATTTAAACCTGCCCTGGTGCAGCTTGAGGCCGTTTCCTCTTGTCCCATCCCTTGTTCCTTGGGAGCAGAGCCCAGCCCCCTCCTGGCTCCATTCTCCTGTCAGGCAGTTGTAGGGAGCAATCAGGTCCCCCCTGAGCCTTCTCTTCTCCAGACTGAACCTCCAGGTCCCTCAGCCATTTCCATCACACTTGTGCTCCAGGCCCTGCACCAGCTCCATTGCCCTTCTATGGGAAATGTTGGGCATTTTGTTTATTCCCTGTTCTTCCCAGGAGCCCTCTGGTCTCTGTACATGCCAGACTAAAGTCTACTGAGCAAAACATGCTCAACTGCTTTGTCTCCCTGCCAAAGGATTCACCTAACCTGTTATGTAGGTAAACAGGAAGAACAGAAAAGCAGGGCTGCCTGCCTCTCAGCTGGCCAGCCACAGCCCAGTCCCAGTGCAGAGCAAAGACACCAAGCAGAACATTACTGTTGTACAGGAGCTGCAAACAAGCAAAGAGAGCACATCAATCAATGTGCACTTCTTGACAGGACACTAACTGATCGGCACAGGGAGACAACAACATGGGGTTACTGGGAGATGTTCCAATATGCTTCCCTACATTTCTTTTCCTGTACCATTGCCCAGGTGATTTAAGTAAGATAAGCTTCTGCTGGACATGTCCCTGTTTTTCACAATAGGGAGCTACTGCAACCAAAGGAGACTTTGGGGCCTGTAGTTTAGAATGACAAATCTTGGGGCAAAGCAGGAAAAAAGGGCATATTTAAACAGGGACTGTGAGGAGAGGCAAACCTAAAGGGAGAAAAGAAGAAGAGAGACTTGGTCTTAGAAACTTTAAGAGCAGCTGCTTGGATTTAATCCCCACAGCCGGGCCTTGAGAAAATCTACATAATCAAAACTGAAATTAGAGAGACCTGTCCTTAATGACCAAAGTAAAACCATGGCTAATACTGGATATGCAGAAATGACCACATATTCTGCACAAGCAGTAACTGCAAATGACAGTGTGCTGAAGTTTACAGGGTCTCTGTTTGCTGCTTAGTTTTTATTGACAGAACAGAGGTGGGACAAAGAAGATGGAGGATGTGACAGCTGAATTAAAGCTCAATTGGGAATTCAAATCTGAATTGGACCTGAATGAATGGAAGCAGGTCTTGTGCTTCCCCTAAAGAGCTTCACTGACCTGAATACAAGCTGAATGCCTCCCTCATGCATCCCAGCAGAAATGGGCTGAGACTTCCAGACCCATTTATGAACTGGCAGAAATGGACCTGGGCTTCCAAGGCTTGAAAGAAGTCCCAGTCCTATGGAAGCAACACCAAAAGCACATGCTTACCTCTGTAAAAATACCCATGTCAGCATGGTTAAACAGTTTAGGCTTGAGAAAATACCTTGCATACAGTTGTTTGCAGAGGAAATGCAGACAATTCCTTTATTGGCCCTGTATAGTATCACTGGCATTTATTTCTTATGCAGCCAATTTTCCTAGCCTTGACCTGTTTAACTTTAGAGCAAGTAGGAAACAGAGAAGCAGAAAATCATGTAGAAACATATGGCAAGTGTTCGTCTCTTGTGGATTAAACCAACCAAAGAATGCTTCATTTCATTTTTCAAGCAGGCTTTCTTATGTTTCTGGAGAGTGCTGATGCCCTGTAATATCTGAGCAAGATAGCATTAGGACCATACACACTGCACTCCTCCTTGCTTTCTTGATAAATAATGAACTCAGTGGTGCAGAAGCAGCACAACATGCCTGTATGAAGGCGACCTCAAAGCCCACTCAGCTGCTTCACTGCTGTGTATTAAAATCAATGAGTTTCTGCTACAAAAAGAAAGAGGTGTCCTTAGGTGGGAAGGAGATCTCTGATCTTGTATTGTAGCACAGCCACTGAGAGCCACAGAATCTACACTGCTTAGTCTCAAATAATACATCTCTTTTTAACAGGGGAAGCAAGGACAGGCTGAATACACTTACTATATCTATTGAAAGAGGGAATAGGAGACCTTTTCATTTGCATCTTAAGCACCTTCCCATTAGTAAAGACTGGACTGCCATTAAGACTCTTTTTTTCTCCTCTTTTATATAGCTAATAGAGGAAAAAAAATGGCAATATTGAATGCCAGGCAGCATCTGAGGCTGCTAACTCAGTGCTTAATGGATCTCAGTTACAGAGCCCTTATTTTTGTGCATGGGAACATCTATCTGGAGGTCAGCACATTTCATTAATATTTTTGATTAACACATCCTTCACAGTCGGTTGGAGCTTTTAATGCTCCCCGGTTAATGAAGTAACATCCTGAAGTAGCCATTAGCTTGGGACATAATACACATTCAAAATTGCTGTTTCATTAAGACAGCTCAGTTTTACCCCAGATCCTTCAAGGCTTCATCCAGCTGCAAAGAAGAGTTAGCAACACCCTGTGACACTAACATCACTTTGAAGCTCCTGTCCTGCCTAAGTGTTCCAGTGAGGAACAAAAGTGACAAGCATGTTTCACATCTGAAAAGCACATCAAGTACTTTATGAGCTCCACTCAAGCTGTTTGCTTGGACTGAACTTCTAACTGGAAGATACTTTTATCACAGATTACCTAAATTCCACAGAAGAACTTCCTAAAATCTTAAGGAAAGTCACTTCCTGGTTTTAGATGCTAGAGACGTATCAATCTCAGATACATCAGTGATTGCTAGCTTTGGCCATAGAATAAAATTACAAGTAAAAGTCAGAAAACCAAGATCACCTCAAAAGTGCTCTGAACTGCCCCATATGCTCCAAATATTCTCCTCTTACTGACGAGATTTGATCTGAAACTATTCGGATTTGACATCTGTGCACTTTCTGTCCCAGAGTTCAGTGTAGCCTACAGAGAACTCAGAGAAGGGGCGGAAGAAGCATCACCAGTTCAGTCTGCTAATGTATGGAGCTTTCTTTCCAAATGTAATGTGCCTGTGATTTATGCCTAAAAATCTTTGCCATGTCACTGATGCTGAACTTACTGTTTCTACAATATACCTTCCTCCGTCTGCAAACTGTCTCTGGTCTAATTTAATCAAGTTTAGCCTATTAATAGGATGACGTAAAGGGCAGTTATTTTGCTTATCTCATTAAACCCAGAAATTTGCTATACTGCCATGCCATTGAATCCCAGACAGTGGAGGAGCATTCAATTAGGACTGCATTATTCATCATTACTTACATTTAGTTTTCCTTTAGCCTCACTAGCTTCAATCTCTCTCAAAATACATACCACACAAAGAAACATGGCATCTGAAGGTCAGCCTCTATCACTTCTTTTGGGAAAGAGATTTCTGGGAAGGCAGGAAAGAAAATGGAAACGAAAATGTGTCCCAGAAGCCTCCAGGAACATTATTTAAATAAATAACCTAAATACAGTTGATTCCAGTTTCTCCAGTTACTGCAAAATAGACCCCAGCACAGAGCAATCTGCCATGTATTCAGTAAAACCTCAGACTGGGCTCTGGCAAGGAACTTATTTCCCTCTTCCTTCCTTCCTAATATAAAGAAAGTACAATTGGATGTGTGGGAACGTAATTAAGAGACACTTCCACAAGGACTTCCTGGACCAAAGAGACAGATACCACCTCTGCTTACAGGAGTCACACTCACAAGACAGAGGCCATGTACACATCAGCAAGGACTGGGGTTCACTAGAAAGAGAGCTGTGGAATGAAGCAGTGGGTGCTGATGACCTGACATCTTCACTGTGCATACCTCATAGGAGTTTACCTCAAACAAAAAGTAGGCAGGTTCCATCAGGGGCTGAATGCAGCTGGTGAGCATCAAATGTGCTCTTGGAACACATCACCCTCTTCAGTTTCATCTGAAAGAGATGCAGTAAAGCCCCCAAGACTGCTCCATGGTGTAAATCAAAGCATATTCAACAGAGAGAGGCAATTTGGCTTCAGAAGCATATTCCTGATCTGAACTAAACCACGGATCTAGACAGGGTATAAATTCTTCCATATAAGACCCTAACAGCATAATATACACAGGAATCAAATTCATTCTGTACTGTGCCCAGAGATGCATCCCAGAAAGTGGAATCAGGATGGGTGGTGCTGTGTGAGGCAAGGTGGTACTGTGTAAAAGACAAACAGGAGGGCAGGCAATGTTTTCAAATTAGAGAGTCTAATCTCTAAATTAGAGTAAAATCTGCTTTAGTATTTGAATCAACTGAGAGTGGCTCTGCAGCACGAGCCCCAGAGCTGAGCACCAAAAGAACTGTCTCCTCCAGTGGCTTGGGTGTTTCTGAGTCTCAAGTGACACAAAAAAGATCAAGGGTTTTTATAGGCTGAAGACCTGAGACACTCAGCTTTTCTGTATCTGGGCTTTGTCACACAGCATTAACCTACAGTATTTTGAGATGCCTAAACAGAAATAAGTTTATTTTTATTCAGACAGAAATGAAATATAGTTACAAAAATTAAAAGCAATCTCTTCTATGATTCTATTCTGTGCGCTCTGTAAGAGACTGGAAGACATGGATATTTGTTTGGAAACATTTACAACACACCTAAGAAGGAGGCAACCAAGTTAGCAGAGATTTCTAATTCAGTCAGAGCGGCCCTTCAGTGTTTCAGATGCAAGTCTGCCAGGCCTTCGTGTGGGAATGTGACACATGGGGGGTGACACAGTGAGGGTGGGTCACTTTCCTGTAACACAAAATTGAACAACATATTACGAAACATACAATTTAAAGAACAGCAGTCAGAAAGGTGATCCAGTGCCAAGTGAGACACAGCTCTTATCCACTGCGGTGGATCAGAGAATTGTAGGATCATAAAATCTCAGAATGACCCAACCTGGCCTTGAACACTGCCAGGGATGGGGCAGCCACAGCTTCTCTGGGCACCCTGTGCCAGCACTTCAGCACCCTCACAGGGATTTGCTTCTGCTTTAGATCTAACCTGAACTTGCCCTGTTCCAGTGTGAACCCATCACCCCTTGTCCTATCACTACAGTCCCTGATGGAGAGTCCCTCTCCAGCATCCTTGTAGCCCCCTTCAGACACTGGAAGCTGCTCTGAGGTCTCCACACAGCTTCTCTTCTCCAGGCTGAACAGCCCCAATGTTCTCAGCCTATCTCCATACGGGAGCTGCTCCAGTCCCTCCTCATCCTCATGGCCTCCTCTGGACTTGCTCCAATAGCTCCATGTCCTTCTCATGTTGAGAACACCACAACTGCACACAGTGCTGTAAGTGAGGTCTCACGAGAGCAGAGTAGTGGGGCAGGATCACCTCCCTCGACTGCTGCTCACACTCCTGTTGATGCAGCCCAGCACATGGGGGGATTCTGGGCTCAACACACACTGAAGCAGCTCATGTTCAGTTTCTCATTGACCAACATCCCCAAGTCCTTCTTCACACACTTTACTACTGCCTCTCATATCTGACTATGATCTTAGAGGTCTTTTCCAACCTAGGTGATTCTATGATTCTATGTGAGCAAAAAATAATGAAGCAGCCATCAGTGGCCCTGAGATGTTCAGTCTCCATCTCACCATGGTACTGCTTCTCTCTCCTGGCTAAACTGAGCAACAGGAATAAGGATGGTATCTTAACAGAGAAGGAAAAGGCATTCATTTGCTTTAAAGCTGTATTGGGTTAAAATTCAATAGCAGCAAGACTCAAAAGAAAGTAATCAGGAAAGTATTATCACATCTGTAACACCCTGTAGCAGTTCTGAGGACAAAATAATCTCTTCAGACAGAGTTCCTGAAGTACAGCAAATAATATTAAGGTAATTTCAAGCTACAAACACTGGTACTATATGAAGACAAAGGTCTCGATATGAAGTAAAGACAAAATGGTCTGTGGTCCTTAACATATATCTATGCTAGAGAGTGGTTCAGCTGAGAAGGACATGGGTGTATTGGTGGATGGCGAGTTGAGCAGAGCAGGCCCTTGAGCCAGGAGGGACAAAAGTGTCCTGAAATGCATCAGGAGGAGCGTGGCAGCAGGTTGAGGGAGGTGATTCCTTCCCCTCTGCTGATGCTGGCAAGGCCACATCTGGAGCACTGTGTCCAGTGCTGGGCTCCTCAGTATGAGAAAGACAAAGAGATGCTTGAGAGGGTGCAGTGGAGGCCACAGGGATGCTCAGGGGTCTGGAGCAGCTCTCTTATGTGGCCTGTTTAGCCTGGAGAAGAGCAGCCTGAGAGGATCTCATCAATGCAGGTCAATAGCTCAAAGGTGGGTGCCAGGAGGATGGTGCCAGACCCTTTCCAGTGGTACCCAGTGACAGGACGAGAAGCAATGACCATAAACTAAACTTCCTTAACATGAGGAAGAACTTCTTTATGTGAGGGTGTCAGAGCCCTGGCACAGGCTGCCAGGGGGGTTGTGGAGTCTCCCTCTCTGGAGCCATCCCAAACCCACCTGGACACGTTCCTGTGTACCCTGCTCTGGGTGGCCCTGGTTGAGCAGGGGTTGGACTGGGTGATCTCCAGAGGACCCTGCCAACACTGATGGTCCTGGGGGTGCTGTGATTTTTGAATATCCAAAATAAAACCTGTAGAGCACTAACTGTGTGTTCCCTTGTCTTTTGCATCACACAGACTCACATGAGTGGAGAGGAGCAGAGGGGAGACAAGGGGTGGGAAGAAAGGGAACAGGAGGAGAAGGGAGGAGGATGGGAAGGGCAAAGTAGCAAAGAAAGGATAAAAGAAGAAAAGATGGGAAGAAGTCAAGAAGGAAATGTAGGAGGTGGTACCATGACACAGTTCCCCAGCCTTCAGCCCTGCTGGCAGGAGGCCACAGGTCAGCAGTGAGCTGCCATCAGCAAAGAGCAGTCCTTATTTACAGTTCATAATCTTGACAGCAGGAGTCATCTCTGGGAAACGGGCTACGCTGATTGAAGCTTCCATCAGGCAGCGCAGGCACCATGGACTTGGACCAAGCTTGCCACACAGCTGGTGTTCCTGTGCTAACCAATGCCTGTGACAACCTACCTTTGCTTAGAGCACAAAACACAGAACAAGATCTCAGCTGGCTTTTGAATATTTCCACATCTCCAAGAAATCCCATGTAGAATCACACAATGGTTTGGGTTGGGAAGGACCTTAAGACCATCCAGTTCCAACCCCCTGCTTTGTGCAGCGACACCTCACTGTCACCCAAGGCTCTCTCTAACCCAGCCTTGAACACTGCCAGGGATGGAGCATTCACCACTTCCCTGGGCAACCCATTCCAGTACCTCACCACCTTCAACATTACCAGACTGAAAAGAACTGAAAAGACCATGGCTTTCTGGGATAGGTCAGAGGTTTACAGCCACATTCTCCAACCCCTGAAACTTCCACTGCAAGTGGCAATAGCCCTCCACATTTCTGACCAGTTCACAATTTCTCTGCTTCATTAGCTCTTTGTTCCTGACCCATCTATTTGGAGAAGCAGCTTTTCCAGACTTTCAATTTGTCTAACAGACAAGGGGTGATGAGTTTAAACTAAAAGAGGGAGATTAATGCTGGATGTGAGGAAGAAATTCTTTACAGTGAGGGTGGTGAAACCCTGGCACAGGTTGCCCAGAGAGGTGGTGGATGCCCCATCCCTGGAGACACTCGAGGCCAGGCTGGATGTGGTTCTGGGTAACCCGCTCTAGTTGAAGGTGTCTCTGCTCATTGCTGGGGGTTGGACAAGATGAGCTTTGAAGGTCCATCCAACCCAAACTGTTGGGTGATTCTATAGTACTCTCATTGTATCTCTAAGAAAATTCAGCATTCCTGATCACAGTAGTTCAGTTTTAGAATGTATTTGCTGTGATTTTTCCTGAAGACTCTCAACAGACCTCTTTCACTTACAAGAGTTCATGACATTTATGCTTATAATTCTTTGTAAAAAACAGCCCTTATCACCTGCCTTTTTTATCTGTCCAGAAATGATGGTAAATCACCACGACCTTTACCTCACTCACTAATTCAGTTAGGCTATGTCCAGAACAAAGGGCCACAATAAATGCCAAAGCAAGTGCTACACCCACTTATAAATCACACAGCCCCAATTCCCTTTTTTAACAAGTTAAATATTTACTAGATTATAGCCAGCAAACAACACATTAGGTCCCTCAGATGATCACTAATTTCTCAGAGGAAAAGCCTGTAGCAAGTATTTCTTAGCTCCACCGTGGACGTTTCTAAAACATATTTTTCCATCTGCTTTCCTTAAACTCACAAAAGACAGTTAAACTTCACCTGGATGGATATGTGCATTCCCAAAGCACACTAACACAGCATCAACAGGATTTAGCATCTCAGACTGGTTTTCTTCCAGTCCTTTTACCTTGTTGCTGATTGCAAAGGGGTCGTGGTAAATGTGACATCAAAATGCAGTCCTGCACTTTGGTTTCTGAACATCAAAGACAAAGAAGGTAAGATCTCAATTTCTTCACATCTATTTAGGCTGCACACCACCCTTAAGAAATATGGCTACCAAAATCTGTCTTTCCATAGTATTTTGATCCTGCTCTTCATTCTGTTTTTCTTACTAAATAAAACCCTGGTTTATGCTTCCCCAGTTATCTGGATCTGGATTATGAGGTTTTGTGCTTTCAGATGTGGGAGGAGAGGACTGAGAAGTATTTGTGTTATTCCATCATACCTTTAATGCCTTTGTGACAGTTCACAATGGATGAGTATCTATTTCAAAGTTAGAACTACACAAATCTTGAATATCTGTGTGACTGGACTATAGCTGCTCTTGGGAGATGGGGGAAAAAAGGACAGAAAGACAGGGCGAGGAAAAAGGAGAAGGGGATGCTGCAATATAGTTAAATTAAATCCAAGTGTTCTAAACCTGTTTCTGTGACATTAAAAAATATTAGAGAGTGATTTTGAACACAGAAGAAATGCTGTGGTCAGGGTGCTGATTTGGCCATCAGCAAAGCAGCTGTGCATAGCAGCAATCACAGCTCACACAGAGCTGTGGTGGTTTGGCTCACACAGATTGGGTGGTTTGGCTTTCATTTAAACCACAACTCTTACTGCCAGGACTCGGACTATTTTAATGACAATCTAATTAGCCATGTCTGGTTTAACCATTCTGGATACTCAGGAAAGGCATCAAAAAGCATTGTGAGGAGAGCCATCACTGAGAAGTATAAACAGAGACAGCTTTTGCCTTGCTTTGTGCATCCTCCTGGGGTAATGGTTGGACTTGATGATCTCAAAGGTCTTTTACAACCTGGTTGATTCTATGATTCTTTGGACACCAGAGATAAATGCAGCACTGGATTGCCTTAACCATGCCCCACACTGAGTTTTCTGCTGATTTATGTGATGATTCTGTATTCAGAGCTGTGTTCTCATGAAGCTCATGTTTGTCCGAACTTCTGAGTCCCAAACATCCTTAAATGCTAACTCCTGCTCAGCTTGCCTCACTCTCAGCACAGGTTATTTCACCTTTCAAACACTCTGGCACCTTAATCTTCACTTTAAGTTGCTGAAAGCAATTCCTATTTTTCCAGCGTTCCCTGTTCCATTTTTCAACTCCCCACTTTTTCTGTAGACTTCGCCTGAACAGATGAAGCTTCTTTTGAATGCAGGGGCCTGCTTTCTGCATGGCTCTTTACCTCTCTCTCACATCCTGTTTTAATAGTGATGCTCAGAAGATTCATTTCAGGTTGAACTCTCAGAGGACAGAATGAACCACAGCCTTTTTTCCCTGCTTTGTGATAAATTCCAACCATGGACATCCATACCTTGGTGCTGGTGTTGGTAGAGGCTTTAGAGAAATAAGCAGATGAACTAAGAACTGGTTTAGAAATTACCAAGTTTCTCACATGCTTTTTTAATTTCTCACTCATTTAACTGTACCTGTTTGTGTTCATGATTTCATCTAAATGATACACATAACTTATGGGGCTTTTCCTTTAATGTGTTTAGTTATAAATCAAACTGTTCCCATGCAGATTGCCATAGATTATTGTTTCTACCTGTAGAATCCCAGTTCCACTCCCAATCAACACAACCATGCACATCACATAACAAGTGAGATTAGCACATCCAGGGAGACCCGGTGAATGGACACAGAGATGAGAAAGGAAAATCAAAGCTGATGAATATGATGTGAATCACTGAGACACTTTGCTGGGCTCCGAATTAGCTGTAGGTGTGTTTACATGGCTCAGGAAGCAGACATCAGTGTTATCTTGGGTAAGTGAAGAGGTAACTGTATACACGTCAGTAGCCAAAAATGCAAAGATTTATAAAGGCTGAAAGTGTGAAGAACAAAATGCTGGAATTTCTAGAAACCATTAGCACAAATTTACCCAGATTACCATAAGCAGTGATTTCTGCATCCATTGAAAGGATTTTTGAGAATTGAAACAGACTTTGGGAAGGGTAAAAATAATGCCTGAAAACAGGGAATACTGAAACCAATTATTTTAGGAACAGTTCAGAAGGCAGCACAGCAAGGAAGATTAAACTGTCCATCTCTGTTCAAAAAGGAGGTGGCATCTCATAAAAGGTGGAAAATCAACATAATCCTTTTACACTTATTGTGTGATCAAACTATGGAACCTGTTGCCACAAGAGGGTGTTGAAATTCATGATTCAATATTAAGGAAGGGATTAAGTAGGGACTTCCAGAATTTTCAAGTATAATTTGGAGATCAGCTTTGGAAAAAAAATTATTTCATATTTCCAAATTCAAGCCCAATTTTGCCAGAGAGCAGTAAGGGATCCATGAGGGTAAAGGGAAGGACAGATTGATTATTCCTTGTATCAGTACTAGGCTGTGCAGTGTTGGGAAAGGGATAATAGACATAGATGCATCTTGGTTCTCTTCCAGGATGGTACTTCAATTCTCCTAGATTAGACAGTAGCCAAGAGTCCAATAAACTCTCCTGAATGTTCATATTAAGGGGGATAAAGAATGGAGATTAACATGAAAATGCACCATAAATGCTTCTGGTCATATTAAAATGTTGATTTAGTATACTTTCAAAGACTGTGGACACAGTTAGACTTGTTCTAACCTGTGTTGTTGTGGGGTAAGTTTTTATACAAAGAATCAAGAACATTGCTTTGCTGAGAGGAAAACCAGCACAGCAGAAAGAGGCTCTGTAGTCAGCAGAGGGAGTCAGCCAATTCCAGAAAGCTATTCAGCTATGTTATGAGTGGCCAAAATGCCCTCTGGAGATGCCCGTCTCCACTGACCAGAGACGGAATATAACACCTACCCTACATCTATAGTGAGACTTGGACATGGAATTGGTGGAACAATGTTCTCCCACTAACTTAATGTTGGTGTGTAATTTGTTAAATCTCAGGGTGTCTCTCAACACAGAACTGCTCTGCCAGCTCCCTGTGGGAGGCATGAAGCAGATGCAGGTTAATACATAGTGAAGATTTTCACTGACTCTAGTTTTAAGAACATCCCTCATTTTAAACAGCAGAATAAATTCCACCTCAGACACAGAGAAGGCTGAAGCCAAATTCTGGCAGCTTCAGCCCTACCAAGTGGCATTGATTTCTACATCCTTTTTCCTGAAGAAAGGATGTATAGAGTTGTCCCACATTCCTGTTGGCTGAAGCATCATGGCAAGCTCCTCTCAGAAACCCAGGACCAAGATGAATTTTGAGGTTTTCCAGTGTTTCAGCAGCCATTTCTCTTCCAACCTGTGTCAGGACACTGGTTTTTTAACAGCTGCTGGTGGGACTGTGTCAGAAGTGCTCAGGATGTGGCTATGCAGAGCAAAATGCAGGTAGCAAAGAGCAGCACTGTGGCCACCTGGCACTGTCCATATCACCTTCAAGCTGGGACTTGTATAAATCAGTAGCAGCCAGCTATGTAACTGATAGTGAAGTGTATCTGCACCCAGGGCAACAGGAGCCTGTGTGATTTCACTAGTTTAAGTACTTGGAAGCAGCAAAGAAAAGATGTAATAGGTCATGTCATGAAGGCCTGAAGGCAGAAGGGTTCTGGGGAGGGTAGGAGGGCTGGGTGCTGGGGGAAGCCTGGACCGACTCAGAGTGGCAGCTATAACAGCCTGTTTGACTGCAGAACTCAATTGTAGCAGTCAGCTCAACACCAGTCCAGCTGCTTCCAGGTAGTGTTTTCTGTAACAAACTAGAGGTCTTTGAATCAGGGTGAACACGTACTCACAGAATGTGGCTTAAGACTCAAGAGAGGTAGTTCTCTGTGTTTAAAGACGCTTCAAGTTTTGGAATTCCAGGGGGAATTCACAATCCACTATAGAATTACCGTGTCAGATTCTCCACTACTGCATAGTACCATGCACGCCAGCAGACAATGTGATTCCTAACAACCACTATGAAGGTGTAATTATAGTGGGAGTTTCTACATGTAGCACTAAACCTTTACCTACTATCATGTTAGAAAGATTTCTTTTGCTTATGCTAGGGCAAACACAGCTCCCTTCTTCCCTTTAATTCCCGCATGCCTTTCCCAAAGGCTAGATTGCAAGCAGTAAGCATGAAAGGGACACCACTAATGAGCAGCACCTATCTAATAGCCATTACCTAGGGAGATTCCCACTCCATCTGTTGACTGACAGATATTTCAACAGGAAGATTACCCAGATCTGATAAGGAATATTCCCATCACAGGCAGGTCTCATGCTCAATAGATGTTAATAACATTAGTCTAACATTTAAAGAGTGCCGAGCAGTACAAACAGGTTCAAGAAGCTTTGATTATGGATTCACCCTGACATAAATGAAATAAACCTCAGCAGTGCTGCCCTGATAGCTTAATTCTTGAATTCATCTTACAATGGACAAACCACATATTAAATGCAAAGTCAACAGAGACTTCTGGGCAAGTTAAATCATGGCAGAAGAGGTGAATGTTTTCCTGGTTTACTTTATAACACTCACCTTTGGCCTGTAATAAAATCCCTGAAATGAGCAGAGAAATTTTCAGGCACTTAACAAATAGAAGAGATTGGAGAGATCATTGATCCATCAAGCACTTGACAGCCCTGTCAGTGACCATTTTTATGCAAACATATAGAAGCTACCATAGAGCTCCTTAACTTCTTAAAGCACCTGCAGGGGGATGAGATATGAAGTGACAAGTGAATTGTCACCATTCCTACCAAGCAGCCATTTCTAGCAATTACATCGATACAAATATGCAGACAAAGTTATACAAACCAGTACTTTGTGCTGGTTTCTTCACTTGCTCTTTTTTGGCATGTGCAAAGCACATCTCCTTCTGTGATATATATATATATATATACATATATATATATATACATAAACAGAATGACAAATGATTCATTCAGCTGGTAATTAATTTCTATTTCCTAATCTGGTTTTTAAGGCAGGGAGATCACCATAACTCAATATTTAACTATGGAATCTGGTTTGTTTAAAGCTTCTTACAGAAAGTTGGAATATTTTTACATGCCCATTTACCTGTAGCTTCATTTCTGCTATTCAATTTTAAATTCTATTTTCTAATTAAATTTTATTTAATTGAGGCCTTTCTGAATGGGCAAACTGCCTGAACGATAACATTGTTCCATATACCAGATAAACCTGAGAAACAACTCAGAAGATGAGCATTTTATATCCTGAACAAACAACCCGTGCAACAATCTGGCTGCTGACTGAGGAGGCCTGAAAATAGTGACTAGAGAACTAAAAAGGACAGATTTGCAGGAGCATGAATGCCTGTCACAAGAATTACACAAGAGCTTTCCAGCTGGTAACAGACATCTCTGTCACCATGGCTGCATTCATAACACCTGACCACTCCCGTTACAGAACTGGATCAACCAACTAAGAACACGTCAGGACACAGGCTCAGGGATCCTTGTGCCTTAACAGCTGCTCATGGAGGTGGACACGTGGCCCCTGCACCGAGTTCTAAAGTTTCTGCTGATGACTGCAGTGGAATTTGGGTGTGAATCCATTCATCTTCCATTCCTTTATCTAGAATGCAGTAAGGCCAAGCCAACAATTCAGCTGTGGTTCTTCCTTAAATGCCTTCTTTTCCTGTTTGCCACATTTCCTTTTTCAGAAGGCCATCTCCTGTGGGCAATAAAGAGCTCAAGCAGCAAAATAAAAGAATAACTGGTATTTCATGAGGAGATGTTTAGAGCACTCACCTTTCTTCACATTCATAAATGTTTTTCTAGCCCACAACTATTTCAGAGATGTATTTGGGCACAAAGAGTGCTTTGATTCTATATTTATGGTAAGATCTTATTTCTTTGCATGTAAGGATTACAAATGTTTTCCATTTTCAAAGAGATAGCAGCACAAGTTGCTTCTCTCAGAAGAAAGTTTCCATTAGTCTGGAAACAGCTCATGTTGGCAATGCCAGCTGAGGAAACAGCAGTCTGGAAAACAGAGCAGCTGTTCTCTGAAAGAGAATGAAGTGAGAAAGCTAAAAAACCTTTGTCTCTGAGCTTGGGTTTGTCATCAACTACAGTTTCATTGTGATGGCCTCCCAAAAGCAAGTACTTAAAGGTATTAGTCTGCTAGGTAGACTAGAATGCCAAGTAGCTGCAACATGCTCTAGGTTGCAAATATTGTGAGTCAGTCCTGTTGAAACCCTAATGTGATGCTGAGGGCAGAGCATTGGGGCACTTCTACCATGGGGACTGTCAGGTGCAGAAAACACAATTTAATTCTCCAAGGGAAAAGCCATCACAAGGAATATGAAGCAGCCAGTGGAAGAAAATATGAACATGGATAATGCTCATTCTGGTGGGGATCATGCAGAGCACAGCAGAGTGGAGTGGGGTAGAGTTATTATTTTGTAAGGACAAAAGGAACCCTTTGAAATCTTTTGGGTATCAAGAGAGCTTTAAATGCAGTAATGGAAACAAGACACTGTCACTGAAGTGGCCTTTCCCCTACCTGATGATGGGCCTAAGGAGGATTCTCCATTGTTTTCAGGAGGGCTTCTTTTGTGTTTCACTGAGAACTGAGAGAAGGCAAAACCCGCTTTTTCACAACCCCAGGCAGGAGGGTGATGCACAGTGAGTAAAAAACCACAGTAAGCACAGCATTCCATTAGGGAAAATGTCTCAAATGGGGATTTTCCCGCAAGACTCATTACAGCTTTTCCACTAAGTGTGGGATTCAGTGCAGTCATAACTCCTCTGACTTCAAAGATGCCTGAGAAACGGATTTGGCCCTGGCTCTTTGGCAATGGCTATCTGGCCGAAAATGAAAGCTGAAAGACTCAGGAAACACCAGGGTAATCTTGTTTCCTTTTCCCCTGGTGCAGCAAGTGCAGAGCTGACTTCAGAACACAGGATGCTGTGTGTCTGCGCTGTCACTTGTCCACATGCTGCTGCTGGAAATCAAAGATTTAGCTTCTCAAAGAAGCTTCTTAGCAGATACTCCTAATGGCATTGCAGAGTAAATCAAGGTACTGAAGCACATTAATGCAGTTTGTCTTGTATTTGGGCAAGGGGCAAATATATTCCTCTACAGCCTTGATCCTTACCTGGCATTTCTCATAAAGATTCTCTGTCTCAAGGCAAGAAGCTTGACATTGAATCTGCCCAGACAGAGCTTGTAATTACATGTTTGGAATGATGAATACTTCATTTCTAAGTGTTCTTTACCTCCTCAGCCCCCGCACAGTAGAGATCACCATGCCCTAGGATTGCTCAGTGGTGTCCAGAAAGAGTCAGCAAATTCCACAAGAGAAGTTCCCTATAATGAGGAAAGAACTTTTTCTAATCAATCCTTGTATTTCAAGATGTTCTTTTACACAAACAAACACTGAACTGTATCTACCGACCCACATACTATTTTGCATCAGAATGAGATTTTAGAGATGCCTAAACTAATAATGCATGGGTGCTGTTTTGGGCCATGCACTGAGATCCATGCAACCCTGAGCATAAGGATGGACATAGTTTGTTCCCTAAGTGGGATTTTTGGTTGAAGTTGAAGGTTTTTTGTTTCAAACTAAAAAGGAAGAAATGACCTCTGAGAACTGAGCTGCAGTAAGAGGTGATACTGCCCATCTACACAAGGCTTTTCGAGGGCCTCCAGGTAGAGGGTAGATGCGGGTTATTATTCCTAGCATAACTTTGCAGCATCTGTCAAACAGAGAACGATACTCAGTCTTCCTTACAAAGCTGACGCTAGAGGGATAAAAACTGTATCCTCAGAAAGATACCCACAAGAAATGTGGATTTAGAAAGCTACAGCCAGGAGCCTATGAATGAGCCACTATGAATGCGTGCCACTGAAAATGACTTCTCACTTTCCAGTCAGTTTGGAGCATTACAAGAGTAATGCTCTTTTGGCTGGGTCCCTCAGCACAGATGAGATGCTAAGTTATTTGGCTGGTCCCTACTTAAACTCAAGCTTGCAATATCCAAGTGGATGCCTTAAAGAAATCACATTGTGCAGCCAGAACCTTCTTTAATGAATCTGATCTCTATAAATAATTAAAGCTACTTCCCCATCTCCCCACTCCCATGAGCAAACTTTGTGCTGTAACTCAGGGGACCAAAGCTCTTTGGAACCTCATGTTGGTCGATAGTGCCCAGAGCTGCTTCACAAACACTGACAGAAATCTGAAATAACTCTATCAAGGCTACACATCAGGTTTGGGGGACTTAAACTGGGTCTAAACTGGTGAACATAGAGGATCAGGCTCTATAAATTGAGGATCAAGTTCCATATAATTAAGTCCTAGCCACACCAAGGCATTAATATCAATTTCCCTATGCTGCAGGCTGGACAGATCACAGTCAGTAACTAAGAAGCGTGTTTAGTACTCACATGGCTCTCACAGCCACGGTATGCAAGCACCTATGGACACTTCTTTGGGAACCTTAGTTTCATCCAGCACAAAACCACGTGTTTTAACACATGTGTAAACATTTTTAAACACCTCAGTGCCATGGGTTAGTGGTGGCCTTGGCAGTGCTGGGGTAAGGGTTGGGCTTGATGATCATGAAGGTCTTTTCCAGCCTCATTGATTCCATGATTCCATGCAAAGGGAATTGCTGGTACCCTCAGGATAAAGGGTTATCATGTCAGAGTGTTGGAAGAGGGAGGACTCTCTTAGACTGGAATTCCAGTTCAGGGCAGTGTCTTTCTACTCTCAGAGTTTCATGCAATCTGAGGATTGTGTTGCTTCTACACTTGAGCAGCTGTGCCACCCTATGTTTACCTGTCATAACACAGCACAGGCTCTCCACGGGCAGTGCAGCCCCTGCCAGGATCTGACAAAACACAGACAAAAATCTCCCCACCCACCACAGACAGATGAGACCTACAAGCCTCAGCAGGTTCATCCCTGGAGCAAGGCCAGTTTCTGTGCTCCCCTTTTTGACAGTGCTTCTTTCCCACCAGCTGAACAAGTAATACTGGATGTGCTGTTTGTTAACCTTCCTATGCTCTTCTCCTACAAAATGTGATTGGTAGAGGTTTTCTCTGTTACCGTTCTTACCGATGCCACATAGACTCCTTCTCTATGCCCATCCTGTAAGTCCATCTCTTTGTCAGGAGGAAATACCAGCTGAGCAAGCCCTGCCCCATTCACAGTATGAGAGCTGAACTGCTGATCAAAGAGCTCTCAAGTTTTGTTGTTATATACCTGCCGATGGCCAGACAAAAGGGCAAATTATAGATGATGAATACTGCTTCTTTAGCAACTTACTTTCTCTTGGGTTAGTTAACCTTTCCCTAGTGTTCTTCATGATCTCTCATCCTTGTGATTTCTTCCTTGGTTTATGTTGTTCTTGAGGTTATGTTTAGATCTGTTACAGAAGTTCAAGCATCATCTATTTGAATGTTTCCAGAGGTGCTAAGGCACATGCAGAAATTAGTCATTGACATTAAATAGTACCAAAAGTAAAATGAAGTCAAACTAATTAAAAGCAAGGACTGGGCTTCCTGTATCCTGTGGATTTTTCTACTTGTTTATTTTTTCCCCTGGTCTTAAATACCCTTTCTGGCGTTCATTTTCCCCTCATCTCACTTACCGCTATTACTACGGCCCACCACCAGATATGTTCCTCTACAAATAGCCTATGTCTGCTCACCAAAATACACTCCTAATCTGTGTGTTTGGAACCACGATCTGCTATGCCCTACCTTTTCCATTAGATTTTGTAACCTTTCAGGCAGTGAAATATTCTGCATCTTTCCCTATTGTTGGAAAAAACACTATAGATACCATAAACCAGCCTACTGCCTAGGATAAATACAGACAGCTCAGCTAAAAAAATGAGTTATCTGGTTACCATCAAAGTGAAGGGAATGGAAGGCTATGTAAGTCCTGCTAGTTGTAGATGATCTTTGGTCACAGTAAACACTGAATCATGTTATTTAATGCACATTAAAAGGACATGTTTTCTAACAGTGCACTTCGCCTGGTATTGATAAGGTCTCTAACATGATCAGAAAATTCAGCTCATACAAAGCATCATGAATACAAAGCCAAACCTTTATGAAGGCTTCTTTCAGTTAATTTATAAGCTCACTATGGCACCATCGCCTGCCCAAGTGTTGGTAAAACACCTCGTGTGTCTGGAGCACAATATGCTTCACTGGTTTTAGAAACCCCTGCACAGACAGTGGTGAGTTCTCTGAATGAAGAGAGGCTATTTGGAAGGGAATCTGAGTTTGTGGATTTCCCATTCATAGATGCACACTTTGTCACGTATGTGCACACAGCTAGAGAGAGGTGTTAAGCCTTGTGCCTGGTACTGTGGCTTGTGCTGTACGTACACCGTAACTTACCACCACTGATGGCCATTTATCAAAGCAGATGGAATTCAATACCAACCAGAAGCTTGATTATTGACAAGTCAAATTTTTGCTTTCAAGAGCTAATAAAAGCACCTCTGAAAACAAGACAACTTGTGGTCACAAATAGGATCACAGAATGGTTTGGGTTGGATTCAGAGCTCATCCAGTCCAACTCCTGCAATGATCAGGGACATCTTCACTAGACCAGGCTGCCCAGAACTGCATCCACTCTGGCCTGGAATAGCAATTTACTGCACATAGAAACAGACTTCCAGCACTGCTGACAGGCAGAGGTTTTGCAGCTTTCCTCTGGTTGGAGCTCCCTGTCCCAGGTCTTCAGAAAGCTGCCTTTAAGTGTCACAGAACCCACCAAGCCCTCTTGAAAACCTGCCCCAGTGTGCTGAGCCTGTCACACAAGCAGCACGTTTGTAAAGAGCAACGTGTACTCCAGCAAACATCCTTGTCACAAAGGTTGAACTGAGGCAGTGATAGTGCTGTGATATAACAGAGAAGGAAACCCTGAATGTGAGGAGACACAGGGTCTCCTCAAAGCTCTGCTTACTGGCTGCATTTTCTGCTGCATACGAAAGCGGCCAGGGATTGCTGGACAAACTCAGTGGCAGCCCCTGGCTCAGGCTCTAGCCTCCCGGGATGAAAAATGCCACTCCTCATCTCCAAACCAAGTGCATCTGCTAATGCATAACATCAGCCTGGTTGTTGATTTAGTCAGGGCACTAAGATGAGATCTGAACTATAGCCCTCTGTGATACAGCCAGCCTGCTATATCCACACAGTCTCAGCATGCAAAGAATTGAGAAGTCAGCCAAGCCACACAGAGACATTTTCTGAGGTATTACATCATAGGCCAGCACCTTCACTTGGCAAAGCAACAGGGGCAGGTTGCTTTTAGCAAGCGCAGCTACTTGTGGAAAAGGATGGTAAGAGGAAACTGTTCAAGGGCAAATCACATTTGCTAAATGACAGCTCTGGTGTATTAGTCTGCCTCTGGGTCTGCACCAGCCAAAACCAATCTGTTAAAGGGTAAAATTATGGAAACCAGTAAGGCACAGCAGCCTGTTGGAACAGGATAAAATAGAACAGAAACACCCTTTGAACCATACCTCACAGTGAGTGCTTGATTCTGACTTCCAGGGTTTCCAACAGGAATCAAGGAGCTGTTTCAGTTCTCTTCTGGGCTGGGCTGCATTCTGATAGCACGGTTTTGGCAGTATTCCATTACTGCTACGGCTGGTTGCACTTGTTATTTTGCATGAACCTCTATAAAGCAAAAAGGCTGTTGAAAGCATTTGGGTGGATTTTTTCCCCCAACATTTATTTTACCAAACGACCAACCCTCACTTTAGGCAGATTCTGAATTCAGATCTCACCTAAATGGCTGTGCAAGGAGTAGTCCATGTTCAACAATGGCTCTCCCTCCCCATGAGTTTTCTCACCATTCTGCCCATCTGCCACATGGGAAACAGGAAATACACAGTGGAGCAGGAATGATTTTCCTGATTTACACAAACTCATTCACACTTCATCTGGGCTTGTAATTAGACAGTGAAAAGACAAAGTCCTTATACTCACATCTCATTACTCACACCACCAAAATAATGGCAAACCCAGTCCCCATTTAAAAATCACTGCTTCTGCATTAAAGAAGACACCTTAAAAAGTGCCAAGTTCCAAAAACCAGGTTGCAAGCAAGTGCATTCAGCAACTGTCACCACAAACCTATTGTTCTTTAACTGGTACAGTAGCACTGTAGATGCTAATACAACACTAACATCTACCTGCTAAACCCACCACCTACCTGTGACAAACAGCAAGTTCTCATGGGTCCGATCTTTCAAACACTTCTTCACGTAACGTAAAAAGTCAGAAGAAAATTGACAATAAATATCAGTAAGGAATATGTCTTCGTTGTTCTGAAATCAGCGTTTTCAGTTATGCAACAAGACATTTGCTTCTTGGATAACTTTACTTGTCTTCATTATCTAATACTGATTCCATTACTAACACTAATTTAAAAAGTGGTAAAGAGTTGAATATATTAAGTATAAATATTACAGGTGTTTAGTTTAAGGGAAGAGTCTTACTCCCACCAGCACTCTGAATTGTGTCTGTGAGCCATCAGGAAACTTCGTCTTCAGAGAAGAACGTGGAAATGTCTCATTCAAACCAGACAGTGCTGTCTGAGATAGAAAAGAAAGCTTAGGTGTTCTCATAACCTGGAAAATGTGTGGAAGAGCAAAGAGTGTTTCAGAGAGCTGGGATGATAGAATAGCTGGGGCAAGGGAATACCAGCCCTATGCTTTTGGTACCTTTATGGCTGTAAATGCCCAAACCAGTACTAATAAGTTTGGCTGAGCTTTTATTAAGCCCCTTTAATATAATCTAATTTGTCACTTTGTCCTGAAGATGCTAAGAAATTTGTCAGCTTTTGTCATAAGTTTCATCATTTTGTGTTTGCCACTGCTCCAGTATTACTGTCCATCCATAAAAAGGCCAAAGGAACCTGCTGGTTTTAGTCTGCAGCAATGGAGACTGCACTCAGACCTTGTCGCAGTTACTGCTTAATATCCATGTTAAAAAGCTGCTGGCATGCAGAAATTCCCACTTGCAACACCCAGTCACTGAATTTTGTTATCATTTCGCTAAAGCAAAAGGCCTTTCACTGTCAAATTGCTGTTTCTTACAGTGTTCCTGAAGAACCACTTAACGGCCTATGGAATAAGTTAAGCTCCTTTTGCAGAATAGAATTTCCATTAAACCCTTCTATCATTCTTCTCATAACATTCCACTCAGATTTTAGCATCTTTCTTGATACATTGCCAGCAAAATTGCACAATGCATTCCCCACAACAGTTATTCCCAAATACAGAGGAACTTCCATTCTCATTAGAACATTAACCATTTTAGCTACACGTTTGCTATCATCAGTTAATATTGATGTGATTATCCAGAATGACTCCCAAGATCTGCTCAGCACCATGACGTTTCAGGGCAGTTCCTTAAGTTGAGGAATTTCATCCTTTGTAAAGAGAGGACTGCTTTTGATATGGATGTTGGTTATGATCATACAGTCTGGAGTGTTCCAGATCACCCTGTGCCAGCAAATTGTCACCTTTACTTCTTAGCTCTCACTTCTCTGTTCTTGACTTGGCTTGATGTCAGTTTGGTTCCTAATGAAGGTAGAGATGAAAATAATGTGTGTACTTTATTGCCTTTCCCAGAAGGAACATCAGATTAGTGACAGGATTTATTTCCCATTTATTGGTACTCACTATCTCACTTTAATGCATTATTAGGTCTTGTATGAGCCTACCCAACACTTGGCCTGGAATTGATGATGTTAGAGTGACAAGCCAGAAATCAGCTGGGTTATTCTATCTACATCTTTAAATAGCAATGCACGTTTCTGTAAGGAGTTTTGAAATTTATGTGGTACAGGTTAAAGCAATGACTTCTGTGGCAGAACACACCTGTACTGATTGTACTAAAGAATGGTTAAGAAAACAACTACTCCTCTCCATTCAAGAGAAAATGACACCTTGCAAAGGAGAGAAACCGCAGCCAGGGCTTTGAGGCTTTGTGGAAGCAGCTATTACTGCCTTCGAGTGTCACAGCAGTTCAGATGGCTTCTTAGGACTCACTAGGAACTGTCACACTCCAATATGATGTGTACACGTATAAACTGTTTCTTGACTGTGTAGCATTGCTTGGGTTTCATTTAATGCAGGGCTATGAACACTAATTCTGATCCCTCATGGTGCTGAGGGGTGAGAAAATCCACAATAAACTAATTGTGGTGATCAACTTGTCTCCAGAATTTTATCAGTTTCTTCTCCTACATCACAAATCTCTCCTGCAAAGAGTTTTTACGTAGCAATAAAGAGAAGTTGTAAGTTGCTAACATTTTTGTACTTATTTTTAAAGGAACAAAGAATTTCAATGCCAATATGTTAATCTTCAAGCAAGAACTGATCAAGATACCTACCAGGATGACAGTACCAGATGACTTTGATTTAGGTTTTAGATACAGTTACTTTCAATCACTTCCTGTTTTTAAATGAGTGCCACAGATCAAAACACTGAGGCCACATACAGTTGTATTTAACAAGAACAGTCTTCCTACTGCAAAATGGTGCATCAAAATCTCAGCTGCTGTGAACACTGTAGAGTTGGTTTAGCTCTAAGCAGTACTGGTTCAGAATTATAACAACTGTGAATTTCTGCTATCATTTACTTCATGGCTCTTACATAGGTCAGCCTTAAGGAAAAAAAAAAAGAGAATCGCTTTCTTCACAGTACAAAACACACATGGAGCAGTCTGTGATTTCTGAACTGCAGAGGGTCACTGCCAGGGTCTATTTGCCACATGGAGGCATTATTGTCAGCAGAAAAATGAGAGACGCTGCTAATCATAGAATCACAAAATTATTTGGGTTGGAAAGGACCTTAAAGCTCACCCAGTTCCAGGCCCTGCCACAGGCAGGGACACCTCACACTAGAGCAGCTTGCTCCAAGCCCCTGTGTCCAACCTGGCCTTGAGCACTGCCAGGGATGGGGCAGCCACAGCTTCTCTGGGCACCCTGTGGCAGCGCCTCAGCACCCTCACAGGGAAGAGCTTCTGCCTTAGATCTAACCTGAACTTCCCCTGTTTCAGTGTGAACCCATCACCCCTTGTTCTATCGCTGCAGTCCCTGATGAAGAGTTCCTCTCCAGCATCCTTGTAGCCCCCTTCAGACACTGGAAGCTGCTCTGAGGTCTCCACGCAGCTTCTCTTCTCCAGGATGAATAGCCCCAATGTTCTCAGCCTGTCTCCATACGGGAGCTGCTCCAGTCCCTGCTCATCCTCTTGGCTTCCTCTGGGCTTGTTCCAACAGCTCCATGTCCTTCCTACATTTGGGACACCAGGAATGCACGTGAAATACTGATGAAGAATCCTTATGATATGTGTCCAGATAATGAGTCCTTGTATGGGCTGATAAAAGTCCAAAGGATAATAAAGATCTTCAGCTTTTCCTACATAACACTTTGTTATTGATATGAGCCTTGGAAAACAGAGTTTGCAAGGAAAAAGCAAAAAGCCTGATTAGGCAAATCTAACTGGTTTGCAGTTAAGCAGATTGGAGGCAGATGCCACCAAAGACCCCTTGTAAACTTCTAAAGTGCTGAGATTAACCCAGGCAGACTACTATGGCAGCCTACAGATAAAGGAGAATGCCTGAGATCTCCGACTGCTAAAGTTTATTTATCCCATATCCACATGGCAAGAAGAGGCACCTTATTCATGAACTGTAATCCTTTCCCTCACTTGGGATGATCCAGTTATTCAGAATGACTAAATGACAAAGTAATTGAACAATCAAAGATGTGCATTAGATCATTCTTATCCCACTTACAAGCCTGAAACTGAGGGTATATAGAAAACAGAGGTAACTAAATTAGATACCTTCTCACTAGTTAGGAGCATTCCTGTAAATCAGACAAGTTTGTTGGCTCATTACTCCGAAGATTAAGTAAGTAAATTAAAGGCAAAACTAGATATAAAATACAACCAAGAGGTTAATGTAGAATAATCGATTGTAGGCTCTTGTGAGCATATGATTCATTCAGAGGATGCACATAACTGTATAGGGAGAAGGGGAAGAACCAGGGCAGAAAGTGGATCTGGAAATACTGATTTAGCACAGGAGGATACATGGCAGTGCCTTTTATACCAAATGGTTTTGACAAGCTGTACTACACACAGCTTTTCCCTAAAGAGCTAGAAAATCACAAGTGGACCATTACTTCCAATGGAAGGTTAATCAGAGGAATTAAAGTAATTTTCTAGAAGAGAAAAAAAAAGAAGAATCAAGAGTAAAGATGTTTTGCTGATTCACATTCCTTTTGGAAAGCCCTGTGTAACCAGAATAAAACCCCAGTTGCTTCAGTCATGTTTAGTCTCTGTCCTACACATCTATTCTCGTATTGTTCACATTGTTTTCAAAACTGGCAGTTACATTACACTCAGTCCTACACAACAACCACCTTGTACCCAACCTAACGGATCAGTACAAAAAGAGTCTTTCCAGAATGTCCTACAAGTGCTTAAAGCTGCTCTGAGGGTTTCATAATTGCTTAGGTGAGGGATTCAAACTGGGATCGATTTTGCCTGCAGCCTGTCAGAGCAGGCTGTGCACCTTGAGAGCTGTCACCATGGACCCACAGAGGTAGACAGATTTGCTCAGGGTTTATAGGATTAATATAAAATAGGAAAAGGACCGGGGATTATGATAATGGTGAGCAGAAGTGGGAGGAGGAGGTGGAAGAGGCTGAGGCTCACCCAAGGTTTTTTGGAAAGCAGGTGTTACCAGGCTGGAGAAAGTACAAGCCAGCAGCTCAGGTGTTGCTGTTAGCTTTGCTGAAGCTCTCATAATGGTAAGGACATTTAAGGCAAAAGGCTGCAGTCAAAGGAATGGGAACTTGGAAGAAGAGTTGCTTCTAATCCTACTTGCAGCACTGTATGCAGTGCTGGTGTCCCCAGCATAAGAAGGACAAGCAGCTACTGAAGCAAGTCCTGAGGAGGCCATGAGGATGATGAGGGGCTGGAGCACCAGTCTTATTGTGATATATGATACACATCTTCATACAGCTGGAGAGAGGGTGTTTACATAAAGAGCATTCTTGAATCTCAGAAGAAAAGCATATACATATAAACTATTTCATTATTAACTCTTACTGGTGTTTGAAGTGTAACCTATGTGAAAAAGTGTTGACACAGATGCTGACACGTGGTGCTCCTTCAGGGAAGGGACAGATTACTGTGTGTGGTGCTCATTCCTTGGTTCTTCTCCCATTGCTGACTGTCTGTTGGAAACTGAGGATGTAGAACTTGTCATACAAGCACTGAGCAGCCATAAGATAATGTCAACCTTTCATCACAAGCCTGAGCTGCACTGGCCAAAAGAAGAGAACAGACCCACTAAATTAAAGGATGCTAACGGTGAACTGGAACTACTGTTCCTGGTTATTCCTTCAAACTCCAAAATTCACTGTGTCCAATCCAGTGACAATGATAAACAAGAAATGTGGGTTACATTTCTAATCCAAACCCCAAGAACCAGCTTCTTCAGGTCTCCTCACTGCACTGGCTCACTGATTATTGTTTGCACTGTCCACAGAGGATGATAAAATAGAAGCCTTTGATCTACCAGCAGTGTTTGAAAGGCCTATTAAGTCTCCAGAGGGAAGAAAAGTTTCCCCACATCATGTTAAACTGCCTGTATAGGTAAATTTATGTTCAACAGCTTAGTTTATCTAACAGTTTACCACCACTTCCCTTTCTTTCTACTCCTCTCTTCCCTTCTCCTGCTCTTTCCTTCTCCTTTGCACTTTCCAGTAGCCACAGTTCCACCCTCTGCCCTCCTCCTTTACTATATTGAAGCACCCCTCAATGATTTGACTCCTTAGCTCAGGAACAGCCACCGTGTTACTTGGTTAGCTCCCTGCCAGCTTAGTGAGTGGATTCAGCGAGCACACAGCCAAATAAACTGTGGGAATACATATCCAGGACTGAGAGAGGGAGGCAGGATGCTTTTCCTCAGCTCCACACAACCATTATAAACTTCTCATGTAGTATCACCCTAAGTGAATGCCAAGTAAAGAGTATACTATCACCCACTTAAGATTCGGGTGAAAAGAAGGAAGACAGCTACATTTTCTCACCAGAAAGGTTATGAAACAAGCCTAAAATCCTCACAATCAAAACAAGCCTTACAAGAAAAATAAAGGAAACAACATTATACCAGGGATTTTTTTTTTCTCCTAGTTAATAATCACCCCTCTAAGGTAAGGGGTTAAGTAAATATATGCTGCTATGAGAACCAGAAGTGAAATGTTTGAATCTGTTGCAAAATACAAGTAGGTGACACACTGTCACAGGCATCTGGATGACTGTTCAGCTTCAGCTGCTTGCGCTGCATCACTTTGAGCTCCACAGAGCACGCATCAGCTCGCCAGAGCCCCTGTGTTATTCAGATGACCTGCAGACAAACAGGGGACAGCTGAGATCAGCCTGAGTGACAGGTGAAGAGCTTTTCTCAGCCCCTGTTTCCAGATAGCAAACTCCTCACCAAAAGAAATAGGTCTTCCTCACTGAACAAAATACATTTTCAACATGTGTTATCTGCCATAGGTAATCTTATCAGCTCTGCTAACAATAGTTTTTGCATAATCTTATCACGTTTTATTATTTCCCATTAATAGCTGGAAGGGCTTATGGCAAACAAATTGTATGTGGGATATTTTTTGCCCACCCACAGCACAGGATACTGAGTATCTGGAGCACAGGAAGGATTGTCAGGGTCTGAGGTCATCATATTTTCACAGCAGCTTCAAGTTTCAGATAAATAGCTAAGCGCACATGCTCATAATACACGTCAGCATAAGATCTCTCATGGTCCCTGGACCACTGTAGTAAGGTAAGCCTGAGCCTGCAAGATAGCTGGGTTCATCATGTAATTCATGGCTGCCAGAAGAGTCACATTTCCTCCATCAGCTTTCTCCTCCCACTGCTGCTCCCCCAGCCAGAATACCATTCCTTCTTACTCCCTAATCATGGAATCACCCAGGCTGGAAAAGCCCTTTAAGCTCATCCAGTCCAACCCTTACCCCAGCACTGCCAAGGCCACCACTAACCCATGGCACTGAGGCCTCGTCTCCACGTTGTGTGAACACTTGCAGGGACGGTGACTGCAGCCCTGCCCTGGGCAGCCTGTTCCAATGTCTGAGCACCCTCTGGGGAAAGAATTGTTCCTCAGCTCCACCCAAACCTGCCCTGGTGCAGCTTGAGTCTGTTTCCTCTTGTCCTGTCCTTTGTTCCTTGGGACCTTGCTCTCTATTGAATCACTTGCTGAAGGTATCCTGAACTTACTCATTCTATGCTTTTCATTTTATGAAGCGGTGGATAACACCCAACTTGGGAATGAGATTTCAAGTGTAATGCTAGTGAGAAATGTCTGGTATCATTTGTAAGAACATAAGTAGTTTTGCTGCACAACTGTGTGAGGTTTCGTTTTGGGTTTTCTTTTTAATTGCTTTCCTGGAAGATGGGCGAATTCAATCAGTTCACAAAGCAGTCAGGGGAAGGAGAGTGGCTGGAAAATGTGGCTGGAAGTGTAGGAGGAGAAGGCAGCTATTCCTCTTTGCTCTGCTGAGAGCTATCAGATAAGATTCATCTCTTCTTGCAAAACACCTGAGCTCCAGTGCTCAGGGTAGAGCTTGCTACAGGCACAGGCTGGTTAGGCAGCTTCCCAGAGGAGCTGTGCCCATGCCTCAGGAGATGGGAATCAGCTGATGTAACCCACACAGCTTCCATTCTTCAGCCTGCAAACAAGAGGCTGGTCATCAGAGGAACTTGTGGAATGGTTTCACCACCTCCAGCCTTGTCCCTGGCTCTTCTGCGCCACCATACTCCCAGCCCCACCTGAAGAAAGGCTTTCTCCTAAGGAATTCCTTCTTCAGCTTTGTCCTCTAGTTTAAATCATCTATACATTCAGGGCTTCCACCAGCAGCTCTTGTACTCAGAGAAACCACTCCTGACACTAAATGGTCACAGAAATATGTCTGCAAGGTCTTAATTTTGCTCTGCAATCCTACTGAGGCTTATGAGACCCAAGCACCACCACTGTTGTCTTTGTGTCCTCCAAGAGCATCAGAATAACATGTCACACAACATACCTTACTATGGACAGCCCCAGGATTTGGCCCTGACCATGGGGTATTCACCTACTGAAAGACAACCAAACTACACAACAACTAATGGTGGTTCTCAGAGCCCTGCTAAGAATTCCCCGTGCAGTTGGCTGGGTAGGATTTAACTCTGCACTATTCTTGGAAGCATGTAGCTGCAGCAGTTGGTAACTGCTGGGTTGCAAGCAATGCATTCCACAACATGCTCAGGGCTCCGAGTCTGAGCACTTAAAGCTCTCTGCAGTTGCCTTTATTTCAGTTTATGTTTTGAAAAGCAAACACACACAATCCTATCGCATCTCTCAGCACCTGAACACATTCTGTTCGGAATCTCATGTTTAGTGTCACCACAGTAATTAAACTACTCACTGAAGGGTGGTTTTAAATGAGACAACAGTTTGTTAAAGCTGCTTTGTGGAGCCTCCCACTGGGAATGGTTTCACAAACCATTCCCAAAATACATGAGCCCAAGAACTGAGAAGTATCTGGGAACATGGAAACAGCTACAAAAACCCTGCTTAACTGATTAAAATATATATAGTGTGTATATATACATATATGCATGATATATAATCAATAGACTTTGACAAAGTTCACTGTGTAATTTTAGAAGACAGGGGCAGGATTATCTGTATTTAGCACAGTTTAGCACTTATAGCTCCACTGTGCACATAGGAAACACACCACGGAACAGAAGGTGCTGCACTCTAAAGTTTTCTACAATATTGGAAGATATCTGACCATTAGATTTATTATAAAATACTATTAAAATAACGTTTTAAAAACAATTGAAGGCAACAACCAACGACTCTTTCTTTAGTTTGATTTCAAAGACTTAATATATTCATGGTTATGAATAGCAACAGGAAGGGAGTTGTACCAACAGAAACATAATAGTCCCAGGTTTTTTTCCTCCCAGGGTGTGCCTCTACTCAAACTAGTAAAGAAGATAGAATTTAGCTTCATAAAACTGTATAAAACAGATACTCGGATGTTGTTTTGTTTCAGTGAGAGGACCCAATAAATTCGTTATGTTAAAGGACCTGCCTAGGAGGGAGTTATTTCTCCAGACCTGGCCTTCAGACAGAATGTCAATCCCTGCTGAGAGTTGGCAGGGGTTTTGTTGGGAGCTTCCTCTAAGAGCCTAAAAATACACCTTTTTTATAATTTCCAATACTGTATAATTGATGGAGGAATATGTGGCTTCTCCTTCCCCTACAATTTATCACGTATCTTTAGGCATACTGGCTTCGTACAATCTGGACTCTGACTAAACTATAACAGAAAGCATCTTAAATGTATTCACCTGATAGTGGTCAGGAAATCCCACATGCCATCAGACTCTCATCATTAGATTAAAGATTTGGTGACCAACAGAAACTGAGAGGCTATACAGCTGTAGATGTATGAGCCATGGAAGGAAAGCAAGCAAGTCTCCCGTAGACATGGTACACACAACTAGTCTGGTAGCTACGTGTACCCCTAGATGAAATATTTAAACATGAACAAGTACCTACAAAGACACCCAATACCTTTACTAATTACTATAGTTTTATGTATATTTGCATTATCTATTATTAGGTGTTATATATATGTATAAATATTATATACATATTATATTTATGTATATAAATTAATATTCTGGGGATAGTTGCTTTAACTTTGTCTCTCTAGATTATCCACAATTTAAAGCCTTTTGTCCCCATTATTAACATATATTTTTCATAAAACATCCTCCAGTTTAGCTTAGAATTTATGACTTGATGGATACATGTAAATGTCAGTTATAATATGAGAGAAATTAGGTCAAAGTAAAACAAATTCCGTGTGATAGGAGCTGCTTCTGTCTGGTAGTCTTCCCCTGGACTTCAAGTCTTTTATTTACTGAGGGCTAAGTTTTCTGTCACTGAGAAGTGTAACTGTCTTAAGCTTTTTAGGGAAAGACACCAAGTAATGCCCCATGATGAACCCCAGAAGAGTTCTTTGCCCAGGCAAAAGCTGTTTGCTGCTTATTGAGCAACATTAATGCACTGTTGACTGAAACAGCTGGAAGTACTTTGCAGATTAATGGTGAAATGGCCTTTGAAACCAACCTTGGAGACAGACAAACTTTGTTTCTTTGGGGAAATAACGTACAGCTAAAGAGAAAGGCTCCAAAAAAATTTGAGCAAGCAACTGCCCAAAGGCTTTAGTTGTCTATTTGTGTGCATTTCACCAGGAATAAACAGAAGTGGTTAGATCTTCAAATTTCTATTTTTGTTGGTTTATTTTTCACCTTGAAAATTCAAAACTTTGGTTCTGGTTGGAGAAGAGACCATTTCTCAGTCACTTGAGGCATCCCAGGCATAAGACCTCTCGATTGCCAGGATGCTGAAATAGACATTGTTAGTGAGTGGTCTTCAACAGAATTTCTCTCCTCTCCATTCCTCTGCTGTCAGAGAGTCAAAGGCTACGTGCAAACAGATGTATAGTGGCAGTACATTTACTCACTGTAAGAATAAACAATCTACTTTGATACCAAATCCAAAACACCCTTCTCCTGATTCAAACACAGCTATAGAAGGCAGCTCATCACAAAGTGAAATAATCACACTTCAGATAGTCAAAAAAGTGACTCATGAACATGATAACCACCTTTTCCAGAAAGTATAGGCCATATTTCTAACTGGTTACAATCTGGCCAACTCCATCCTCTTCAAACTCACTTTTTTTGAGAAGTGAAAGCTTCTTGCTCCTTACCTTTAATAAGAAGTTTCTTCTCAGAAGCAACTGTTTGCTACTACAACAATCTCTAACCCACCATGCATGTGTTACCTTAAGTTAATGGTTTATTTCAAAAGAAATCCCAGTGAAATGAGTCAGAGTAGAACTGAGGATGGCTCTGTCTGTAGAGGAGGACCAGGGACAGCCACTACGGTTCTCGATGCCAATACTAAGACTTTGCTCTGCAAATGAACAAAGGGACTTGCATTTCCAGCTGTGAAAGCGCTTCTGTAGTCTTCCTTCTAGATTCTGGGTCAGGATATTACCTTCTTCTGAATTCCCACCCACTTTTCTGTAAGAGTTCAGAACACAACTTGTGCTTTAGATTGTCATTATTACTCCTACATTAGGCACCCAGTGCAAAATGGAAATGAACAAAGGAAGAAGTGAAACCGAAAAGAATCCAACCTGTCTGATTCATCTTGTGATACCACAGTTTCTGCTGCATAACTCAGAATCTCTTCTACCAAAAGAGACACAGTTGCCCATTACAGAAACACAGGCTAACGCCTTGTTCTCACAAAAGTATTTTAGGTTTGGGTTTGGGATATTTTTCTTAAATTCACAGAATAGGGAGGTAGTTTCCTGGTTATATTTCTGCCAGGCATAAAAGCTCTGGAAACCCTTGTTCTAAGAATCCTGCAGACTGAAAACACAGCTGCTCAGATTCACTGATCTAACCCATAACACTGCAGATACTCCAGGCTTAAAGGGCAGACAAAATGACAGCTGGTCCATTTCTTCTCTAGCACATAAATCCTATTTAAAATAGGATTAAGAGAACTGCAAAACAACCTACTGAGTGAACAGCAAATCCTGCCGAGCAAAGGGATATGTATGATTTAAACAATTTAAAATGGGCTTTAAATACCTTCCTTAATAATGGCCACTTAACAAGGTAAGCAACATTTCAGAAACTATCTGGGGATTTAGGCTTGGGAAAGATACAGTATCTGCTTATTGGGTCTGTGGGGATATAACATCCACAGTAAGGTTTATAAAAGCATTTAAATAATTTTGGAGCATAAAGTTAGGAAAACATTTGAGATCATAAAAAATCAAGGCAATGTGATCCCATGGATTCTATTTTGAACTTGAAATACTGTTCTCATTTCATTCACTGAGAACGGAATCCCATTTATACCAGAGGACATATTCTGACCCAAAACAGACTTTCTAATTTCTGATGTAATCCTTTGCTGCTTTAAGTATTTTTAAGTATTTTGAAGTCCACAGACACCCTTAATCGTTAAGATTAACTTCACTGAAAACAAAGATGAGATAAATTTGGGGGGGGGAGGGGGGGGTTGGGGGGAGTGTGTGTCAAATATGCAATAAGGCAGGCTATTCTTGTGAAATATTAAACAGAAAGACTGTCTCCCTTGCAGCAAGAATCTATTTATTTAATTCAGTGCTGTGGTTGTACTTATTCTCAAACCCATAAACTGAAGACATTGCAATTCCCATGCAATCTGCTTCTTGATAGACCTCAGTACACTTGCCTTTGAACTTCACATTTGCTTTTATGTGGTATTGCTTTTAATTTTGGGTGCTGACCAAATGAAGCATATATTAGTATTTAAAATATAAATATTCACTGGAGAATAAAATGGGGTCTTGGCAAGTTTGAACAAAACCTCAGGGTGGATCACAGTAGGAACAAAACATTAATACGTCCTTAATCCCAGTGTGGAGTGGGATAGTTTGCTTGTGTATACAGATGAACAATGATATACTTAGAATCCTTGAATGGTTTGGGTTGGAAAGGACCTGAAGATCATCCAGTTCCAAAGATGGAAACTGAAATGAAATACTGATTCCTATCGAATGATGAGGGTGGAACTTCACCATCAAACATTGAGTTCTGTAATATGTTAGAATTTGCTAGTAATGACCCTGATTTGCCACCAAGGTTTAGGTCACTGATGACATATAAAGTAACACCCCTTACCAAATGCTGCTGAGTTTAGGCATCTCAATGAATTAGCAGGAGAAAAACCAAACATGCTGACTGACTGTCCTGTTGGTGTCCTCACAAAGACTTAAGTTACATGATACCAAGGGTAACACAAAGGAATTCCAGATTCACATTACGTATTTCTGCTGTTTGCATTCAGCTTTATCTTACCTGGGATTTTTTCCACAACTGGATTTTAGTAGAGGCAGTTCCACTTGTTTTGCAGGTTTCCCAGATGGATTTTGGGAGGCTGACTCCCACTCATGTAATTGGAAAGGTCAAAATATACACGAGCCCTTAAAGAGCATGGTGCTGATTTCAGAAAAAGTCCACAGCAAAAAAAAACCTCCAAGTCAGCTGAATGGAAATTCAAATTCAGCAGGAGAGCCACTGGCATTTCAGACTCATCTTGGTGACATTGAAATGATGATCCCAAAATCTTTACTTAGGCAAAGCTTCCCCCGAGTTCTAGATAGCTGACCAGTAATTGCACAGATTAACGCTTGCATTCAATGACAGACCTTATTGCTAAAAGCTTATTTTACTTTAAGTTAGCAGTTCTAAAACTTTCCTTCAGCTGTGAATACAGCTTCATCTAGAAAACTGAATTAAAACTGCCATCTCAATGAAACCCATGCCATCTACAGGGCTAACATTACAACACCTTAACACACACACAGGGTGAAATAACTTTCACGAAAAACAGGAGTACCTAAAAAGTTGAAAATGACCAGCATAATACACAAAGGAAAGAAAGAGAAATAGGAAAGTAATAAAAAGTTTATTCATACTATGGTGCTGGAAGATTCAGTTCTGGGCATGTAACAGTTAAAGCAGCAGTGGCACGCTAACTGAGCACATTAAAACAAAGAGTTGGCAGCTTCTGAAGGAAAAGCGCTTGTGCTCCACTGTTCCAACTTGTCAGTCAGCTCATGCCAGCACTCTCCACGTCTGCCTCTTCTACACACCCTCATTGCATGTGTCTGTCTGGACTGATCTGCTCATCTGTGTGGGGACTCTCCTAACAAGTGAAAAATTCTGCCTGCTCTCAGCTCTGGAATTGGATCAAATCACCTCAGCTTCTTCATAGCCTCACCAGGAGGCTTTTGCTTATGCTATCAGCCTGTTTTCCTTCACTGCTTGTCTGTTTCTGATTTCTAGAATGGAGGAAGCCGAACTGCTGAAAGAAAGATTCCAGGCCATAACAGTAAGTGCTTCCAGTTATAAATCTCAGTATTAAAATCAAAACACTTAGAAGGAGTATTGTGTTAATGAGCTACTGCGTGTTTTCTGAGAGTGATTTATCCCAGGACAGAAAGGGACTTATGACTGCTTGAAATTGTTACTTGTTAATTCTGGTGCATAGCTACTGCTTTAAGACAGCAAAGTTGCCTGTGCTGGCTTCATTACAGGTTGTATTGTGAATTCAGCTCAAGGCAGTGAAAGTATGTGTGCAAATCACTGCTGGCCAGTTTAAAATCCATATCACTGTCATCCCAAGTGAGTGTTTGCCTGAAGGACAGCAGGTCAAAAGGCAGCTAGAGAATTCCAGAACAAATCAATTTTTCCATTTCAGAACACAGAAGAGTTTTAGGTTTGCACTGTGGAATTCAATGCAGTTTCTGAATTATTGATGACCTGTTGTAAATATTGCTGTCTGGAAAGTAAAAAAGGATTAAGCAAATTCGTACCTGTCAGTTTGCAAAGGAAGGGAAAATAAAAAGGACTAGGTGCAGTTTGGGCTGGAAACATTGGAAAATATTCTGTTTCTCCTCTAATGAAAATCTGCTTCAAAGGATTTATTCTGTTTTAAAGGAGGGACTCAGCTATTTTTTAAAGAAATATAACCTAATGTAACAAAAATGGCTGAAGCCAAATTCTCCTTTGATTTGATCTCCCCTGAAACCTATTCAGTTACAAAAGAATTAAACTGAAACAGAAGTTGGCCCTTTGGAAGGAAAGGAAAACTGAAGGAGGATCACTGACTGACACAGCCAATCTCAAAAACAAATTATGGGAACAAAAGTATTTCTCACACTCTGAACATGACAGATTAGTTGTGAAACAAACACTACTGCCTGAATAATACGTTACTGGAACCAAACACATGGAGAGGGCAGAACTGGAAATCTGCAGGGTTTGAATAAGTTGGGGTTTAATTATGACACTTGATAAGAGCCAACAGGCTTTATCTGAGACCTGACTCACACCTGCAGTTTGGAATGATTTAGAGTTTAACTGCAGCGGTGTTTGAACCAGAGGCAAACCTGGGCTTTGTCACTAGTATATGGGCTCTAAAGGTAAAAAATGTTTTGGCACTCCCAAGAATTCCAGGCCTTGTAATGTTTTGCACTTCCTGGTATCCAGCAGGAGGAATGGGGCAGCAGACTTGCTGATGAGGACTCCTTTGAACATACTAGGGTTGGTGTCTCTGGCTGCATCTTCGCCTCCAGACAAATAGTGGAGAAGTATTGTGTGAAGAAACTGTGACAGCTTCGAGTGTCTTGCATTACAGGAAATTACATTTGGGTTCTGGCCATGACTTCATTTATTACACTTGCTGCGTAAAGCAACTATTTCTTCTCTACTTTCATCACTTGAGAGCATTAAATTGCAACACTTAGCGTATTTGTTATTATGCACTGCACAAATTAAGGAGCCTAAATAAGTTGAAGTTACCATCAGGTTTAAAAATCTGCAGTGCAGGTTGTCTAAGAAAAAAACATTGCAATTACAATTGCAAGTCACTCAGTGGCTGTGGGAAGGTTTGCCCCACACAACATACCTGGAATTTCATACCTACGAGATGTATGTTGTAAAGGATCTAAGAGAGTATAGCAAGGGGCACCCAGAACAGCTACACTTACACTAAAAACTTACTGGTTTCTGCTATCTAATGCTTGGCTCCTTCACAGCATCTGGCTCTGAGAGTGCCATTAGGGGCTTTCAAATTAATTTTCATGTCTTCTCTATGTAGCAAATTAAAAAAGGAAAACTTTATTATTGGTATTCTTATTCCAGAGAGCTTATTCCAGAGCTCTGGAAGGAACCATTTTTCTGTTATGTAGCTTCCACCTGCTGGTGGTATATGTGCAATAGAACAAGTAAGAAAAAAATCATATGCGTCCATTTTGTTAGAGAGGCTGTTGTGTCTTAAAATACAACAGCTCTAGCATTTGCTGTGGGCAACATTGAGGTGGAACAGCCAAAGAGGAACCTTAGGCTTAGTCCTTCATCAAATCCTCCATTCTAGAAGAAAACAAATCTGATAGAAGATGTAAACTGTGATTAAAGATTTGAATTATGACATTTCTGCTGTCTCGTGCCATCAGGCTCTAGTGTTCATAGCTTTACACAAGAGCCGTCAATAACAAAGCATTACCTTTGGAAAAGTATCTGAAAACAAAAATACATCAGCAAAAACATTAGCTGCCCCATTGGCTTTGTCAGTGCATGGCATCTGCCACAGACCAAGCAGACCAATATTGGTACCACTGTGGAACACTGATACAAACTAACGGACTTGGTACACAAGATACCTAGCAAGACGCTGCATGTGTTTCCCTTCCTTTCAGACAGATCCAGCTTAGAACACTATTCTTTGCTCAAAAGTCAGGAAAGATGCCTGCATCTTTTAATAGGAATGAAAATTAGGACAAAAGCTCAAGTCTTCCCTTGCATTGCACAGAGGGGAACCAATGAAGGTGCTCTTTTGTAAAAAGCGAACCTTGGCCACACTAACAAGAGCACAGTAAGAAAGGATTAGAGGATTTCTGCCAGCAACCTGATAACCTACAGGAGCAGAGTATGAAGTTTAGTAGAAGTATGGAATCCTTAGCTAGCTATCTAGGAATAAGAAATGACACCATCAGATGTGCCGTCAAAGCTTTGTTCAGCAAGAAAGGATTCACAGACAAAACAGCAGAATACACTGCAGGAAGTGTCCTAACAGGTTCCAGAAGTTATGCTGGCAACACAAGGTTCAAAGAGGCTCCTCATACATCTCTCCTGAATTTAACTTCTGGCATTAGACCTGCAGCTTTGATTAGCTATATAAAAGACCAACTATTTTAACCTATTTCATCTGGATAATTGTATAATCGATGTTCATTACCAACCAGTGAAATTAAAACATGCTAGAAACCAAAAAATATAAGCAGAAACCTTGAAGAAAAAAAAATACTGGATTCAAAAGAAACATAATAAAAAAGAAACAGGCAAAAGCTTCATTACTGAACAGGCTCCCTATTACACGTTTAACTTCAAGTTATTTGTGCCTTTACACTCCGATTTCTTTTGCACAGTATTTGTGTGTGCCACTTCTCATTTCAGACTGCCCAAACCCTTATTATACATCTCCACTTGTACAAAAGGAATATTTAAATTGACTTAAAATGTTTTTCATAGTATAAACAAAGTAAAAGTCGTTCTCTGGCTCAGAATCTTACCCAGAACTGTAGTAAAGAGAAAAAGCAGGTTTCTTCAGAATCGTAACAATCTGTATACACAAGCTTGTCACTCATCTAACAATGGGTTAGTTAAAGGCTATTTATACAAGGAGATCAAGAGCATTTCCTAGTTAAGGAAAGGTGTGAAGGTCAAAGACCAGATGCTATGTCACCAAAATCAGGACAGGTTGAGTAAACTCCAGCACAGCAGCTCTTGAATAGTCTCCATAAAGGGACAGAGCAGAAAAATTACATATCGTAGTGATCCTAAAGCATGTATTAAAGAACACTGGAAAAACTCAGAATCACTACAAGGATGAAGGCAGCATTTATCTTAGAGCAAGTATGTATCTTGCCTCATTTGGTGTATTAAAAAGGCAAACTAACTTCGAAATTATGAAGTACAGATGGTGTTCTTATTCAACAAAGTGTCCCTATAACCTGTGGTCCCACTGCTAATTTCTGATTTCCAGTTACAGTGAAGTGATTCAGCCACATACACTACAGCTCTTCCTGTTTCCACATCCCAGATCCTAGGGAAACAGTGGAGGACAACTCCCAGCCTTATGTCCAGCACTTCCTTACCAACTTTCCAGACTCCTTACACACTGCTGGTTCCTTCGGTGGGCCAAAAGGACAAGTCTCCTTCCTAAACAATACCTGTTTGAAAGCATACTCTGTGAACAGAACCCATAAGTAATCTGTTCCAACTGAAAGGAAAGGGGGATTAACCTCCAGACAGCAAATACTTCTGCACAAGACAAGATTATTTCCTTTGCTTCCCTAAAACATACAAAGAAACAAGTCCAAAAGCTGCCATGTTCAGTAACAGGATTGTGTAGCCTTGAGGTTGACCAAGAGCCTATTAATACAGCTTGTAAAAGTCACCTTCCTTTGGCATCATTTCTTTCCCAGTAGCTGCTGAGAACACAAAGTACTAAATCAGCATTTGGCCTCATATACAGGAGCCACAGGGACACTCCATGTGACAGCAGCTATCCAGAACCACAAGAGGCTCAAGTGTTCCCAGCATTTAGACTGTTCACCCATCATCTTTCTCCTATAATGCGTAGCAAAAAGGTTGAGGGTGGCGCTATAATAGATCAATATTATTTGGGGTTTTGCCTTCTCAAGTTCGGCAGCCTTTGCAAAGTCAAACATCTTCTTTAGTTGAGAGATAACAACATATATGAAGCATACTAAGTTCCTCTGTGTTCATCTTCACCACTAGTTGACTAGTAAAATAAATTTCTAAGTCTTTGTTTATCCCTATTTATTTCAGATATCAACCACAATATCAGCCAGATATCAGAGCTGGATTCACTAATAGCCCATTTCACTTAGCAATGTACCATAGTGCAGACCACGCAGACACTTTCCTCTCCTAAATGGCACATGGCCTGCCTTAGGACCTTCAGTCTGGACCCATTTCTAGCTTCATTTTGTATGTACAATTGTGCTCAAGGGGTATTTCTTCCTGTTTTCTTCCCTTACCCTTGACAAAAGTAAATGACTTTTAATTCAGCTCACTTCTTTGCGGTCATTAACATGTTTAGATGCACTTCAGAGAAGGAGTAATAGAAACCATACCTGCGTAAGACACATAAACTGGTGCTGCTAAGAATTCTGCACCAAGTGCTATGTAAGCTTTAAAATAAGGCTTCATTTGCATGGATTGATTTCTCCCTGCTCAACACCACTGGGTTGTTTTTAAGCAACAAGTTTTATTGTTCCTTTCATCTGTAGGACAAAAGGAAACTGCAAGAAGAAATTACACAGAAACGTCTAAAAGTGGAAGAGGAAAAAATGAAACACCAACATTTAAAGGTAAGTGTTGGATTTATGTCACTAAAGATAGCCTCGAGTTGTGCAGCACAAATAAAGGTTTGAGATTTGGGAATGCAAATCTTCATGCATTTAAATTGTGCTTTTACTATCAGATTTTCACAGCTTTCTGGAGTCTTGCCACAACTTCTTCTGACTTTAATAAGCATCACTCTTTGAAAAAAACAAGCCTACACTCAGGAGCTAATGTTATTTGATCACTTTCATGGCATAAAATGAGATCATAACCAGGAATAACTCACAGCTGTAAATTAAGCCTCCCATTTCAGACTGGGTGTGTTCATTCCTTAATTCCACTACAGCAGCCTCCCTCGGTGCAGGGTGCAGCACAGCCATGAGCTCTCATCGCACTTGTTTTCCTGGGAAACCAAAAAAGTAGAAATACAGAATCACAGAATCCACCAGGCTGGAAAAGGCATTTAAGCTCATCAAGTCCAACCATTAGTAGCCTATTTTTATTTGTAATAGCCTATTCTAATTTGGCCATAGCCTTTTGTCAGCTTGTTCAGACTCTGTGCTGAAATAATGATGTTCCTTTGTATATTATGGCCTGGTGGTGAACTCAGCATTACAATGGCCACATGACTAAGAAACCAAAAGATCCGTGTCTGTAGACACTTGAAATTGCATCGATTTCTACCCAACACCACCATTCTTTAAATGTCTAATGCAGCGTGCACTACATGTCATTTAGGGAAATGAGACAGAAATCTATACTTCTAGAAATATGCAGGACTTGGTATTTTACATACCCTTTTAATCATGTGAGTGGATAAGCAGTTTCAAGAAAGATATGTTGAATCCAATGCCAGGAATACGGCACGTGCCCTTGAGCAAAAGTGGGAAAAGCATATTTAAAACAGACTCCTCTTCAAAATAGGGACTTAATCCTGGGTTTCATCCACCCTCTTGAGTCAAGCCAAAAAAATGAGAAGTTGTGATCAACTAGCTCACTGGGCCAGGTAAGCCAAGGCAAAAGTCACTCATACTTAGGATTTATTGGAAGGTGACCGTAATCTTACCTACAAGAGGAGAATAACTTTTCCAAGTCCTGGACCTAATGAGCGGTAAATGTGACTCTTCCTCCACCTTAGTACATGGTTACATGAAGCACTGTAATTTACGTTCCAAGTTTCCATGCCTCTAACTTCAGAATGACCCTTTTGCCCTTCTTTTATAAAGGATAAACTGATCTATTCTAGACAACCAGCTAATCCTTACTGCTACTACAGGTCCAGCCCTAGGGCAACTTCCTTACTGATTTACTACGTGTCTTCAGCCAACACTAATATGTACAATGGAGTTAAAAAGTTAAGAAAAACAAAAAGCCAAAGCCACCTCACACTCAATCTGAAGAGGTTTCATGGAATTTTACAGAAGCTAAAACATCCCTGGAAAAACACTACTGACATGCTCTTCCTTTGCGAGAGGACAGAGGATGGGACTTGTTTGTTTGTTCTATGAAAAAATCATACACTTATCATACAGAAAGATTTTTAAATTAGAATCAGTCAGATTGCATGAGGCAAATCAAGGATCTATAGAGGAAATGATTCACTAGGCAAAGAGGGATCAAGAACCCAAAATGGAGACTATTTTTTCCAACTGAGTACTAAGGCACCTAATAGCAAATGTAACATTATTATATGAACATCTGTTGTTGATGCCCTAGAAGCCTTGTCTTTTAGCAAACCCATTTATGCTTCAGACTAACTCAGGTATTTCAATGGAGTCAAACAACACAAGAATCCAGTGGAGAAATTGCCTTAAACCAGATTTAGAACTCTAAAATATTTAGGCACTTCAGTAGATTTTATTTCTGAGGCTCATTTCCCTAGCTAGTCAGGTTGACTTCACTCATTTATACTCCTACTAGTTGTGTATGGTGAAATCTAGAGCTCTATGACCTATTTGACATTAACTCACACCTATCCCTTAGGAAACCATTGCAGGTTAGTAAATCTCACTGACACATGGATGTTCATGTTTGCTGGATATCACTATCCTGTTCCTCATTTTGTCCTTTATTCCTATTTATAACCCTTAGTGAAGGTTTATTAGAAGGGTTGTTGTTTGGAGGAGGGTGGGGAGGGTTTGGTCTTTTAAACTTCCTTTTCATAATTAGGAATCTCTGCTTCAGCTTCCCAAGGACTTTGCTGTCCCCAAGCTAAATTCTTACTAGAAAGAGACACCTGGGGTATCATAACAGGTCTTATTCATCTGGTAGAACTATACTGGAGAAGGAATATTTATAACTCACATGTGCACTTCAACCACGTGAAGCAGAGGACATGCAAGCAAATACATGCAACCTGTGTGGTTAGGGGTCCACGGGAACTGCAAGCAGTAACGGGGGCTACCAGTGAGGGTACAAGGGAAATTTCATCCTTAAGTCATTCTAGACACACTAACAGCTAATTCTTCTTCTTAATTGGGATCCTTCTCACTGACGCAACAAGGGAAAGGACCAGAGTTGCTTGAAAAGCATAAGCAACACTGATTTGCATGTGCTTTCCAAGACTTCTTCTAGTTTAGCTGATTAAGTTTTTGGTTTCCAACATGCCAGAACTCCATGACCACTATCTTGTAGGTGCTGGTTACACACCTTTTTATTCCAGGAGTTATCAGCATTCAACTAACATCATCTGTGAAAACTGTGAAGATGATTTATGCCTCCCCAAACATACCATAAGTTGAACTGCCATACTGTGGTAAAGCAAGACCCACAAATCCAACACACCTGCGTCTTCTAGCAAAGGAGGAATCTTGGAATGTTAGTCTAGCCTTGTTAAGGATCACAGTGGAGTTGTGCCTGGAGCACGTGTAGGACATTATTCATAGACGTTGCACAATATTGTCGCAGTACTCCTGATGTGACCATGAACTACAAAAGTGATGACTTTATATCACCCTGGTTATTCCAGGATCTTATCACATCAGTGTAGAAGTATCCCTTTCCCTTAACATAATGCAAAATGAAATGCTTTCATGTAATCCTGTAACACACACCACCTAGTACTGAACTTTACAGCAGAAGGAAATGCTGGGCAGCAGAAAGAACCCCACACCCCCAAAGCAGCTGCTCCTGCACTGGCTTGTACCCATGCGTCAGTGGAGCAGCCCTGAAACTGTCTTGCTCAGAGGCTGTTTCCAAACTGCACAATGTGTCACTCCTAAAAGTGTCTCATTAGATTTGAAAGATCACATGGCATTGAGTTGGGAGCAGCACCAAACTATTGGAGGAAAGGGCAAAAATAACGCTATTGTGTTTTGCCTGTACTGAAGGAGTTTGTTTTCTTGGGCCTAACCCTATACATACATGAAACTTTTGGTGATTTCAATGAGTGTTATCAGTTTCTGCAGCCACCAGTAGAGATTTTTGGAGACAGCAATGCTGCAATACTCCTTTCAAGCCAGAATTTAAAAAAAAAAAAATCTCACTTTTCTAGGAGCTCTACTTATTATTAAAATCTCATTAGCTTGATTGAAAAGGGAATTAAGAACCCTATTCCCTGCAACTGAAGAAAACAGGATTTTGTGGTCAGTAAGAGTTATGCCAGCACCAGCCTACATTCACCTACAAGATCAGGTAAAACCATCCTATTAAAGTCTGCATTTATTTCATTTAACCCTAAGACACAACTGCCAGGAAGTGCTGCTAAGTGATCCTACAGGGTCAAGGCTCAAGACATCAGTCTGGAGAAGCCCTTGTTGCCCAGAGATTTCCTAGGATCCAGTACTGAGATAGAGAATATTATCCCACAGGGCTAAAACAACTGGAAACACTCCAGTACTGTGGTGTGGCACAGAATTCCCAACATCCCTGTTTTAGCTACAGTTTCTATCACATCATGTATATCAGCCATGAAGCAAGCTGAAAATAGCCTTTAACTGCAATCTGGTCCTACGTGCATCCTCCTCATCAGCTGGGCGTCAGTAATAACATCATGTAAAGTGTACAGTAAACAGAAAAGTGGAGGAAGCAACGGTTTAAGTGACTCAAAACACAGGATGCAAGCAGGGATTCCAACAAGCACTGAGGTTAATGCAGTCTTCTCATCAGCACTGGGCACAGCTCTGCCTCAAAGCAGCCAAAATCCAATTTAACCTTCATCTACATCCTACAATTAATCAAACTAGATAGAGGAAAAAAAAAAAAGCCCTCAGAAAAACACATATGGAACTCAGGCATCTCAAGGAATCTAAATTACAAATGGAAAAGTCATGGTTAATGAAAAACCTTCTACGCATCCTTTTCTTCCCCTGTTGAAATAGTTTTCCTAAGGAGCTCTGACTCCCACTTTTTCCCCAAGGCAGTAACTGATTTTCTATTCCTGAGTTAGTCTGAAGGGAGTAAAAAGAGCACAGTGAAAGTTGCATGGTTTACAACCTCTAACTGCAAATAGGAACTCATCTCCAAGAATATTTTCTTACACTGGGAATATTTTGGAAACCTCTGTTGACTTTCAGCTGCCACCTTTCCTATTGTAAAGCAGCTAAAGGAAACAATCAGTGGATACAGTCTTATTTTTCACCATCTGAAAACACAGCTGAGAGGTTCAGTCACCTGAGCACATGTAATACCCCACTTACAAGCCACTACTGTCCAGGAATCACTCCACAGGTACTAAACGAGTGAGGACCTAAATACGTAAGCCCTGGATTGCCCCTACAGTAGCAGTTCTAAACATGTAGCACATCTGCTGAGACATGAATCCGAAGTCAGCTACCCATGCTCTGCCTTTCCATCCAGTCCCAATCTCAACACACACATCTATATAAATAGAAGTTTCCTTATAAACTCCAGAGATACCACTGCATTACTCACTCCCTAGAGATCTCTTCCCCCTACAGCCATACCTACTGAAATTTTCATCTCTTCCACCTCCTCCCAGAAGTTACGCAATGCCATGATCCCAGGAATCAGGGCTATTGAAATAGAATTGTACACTTCTAACTGGAGCCTTTTGCATGCATCTCATATGTGTGCTTTGATACAACTGTTTTGCTGTATTGTGAACAAGCACTCTACTGGATCTATTAATAGACTGTTACAGGTACTAACTGATTAGTTTCATCCTCTAGATTTTTATTGGGTGGATTAATGGGACATTGTTCTTAACTAGTTTGGGTTTAAGTCAATCTCAAAACACAAATGTTCCTTAGTACTTCTGTTTCAGTGGCGCTCACTGCTGTCAAGTTGCCTTCTGCTAGATACAGCACAGGAATGCAGATCACACCTACAGCATCAAGGCAAATACAATAAATGTTTGTAGAGCCTAACTTTTCAAGTACATTAACTTGTCTGTATTTTTCCCCATCAGAAAAAGGCCTTGCGAGAAAAGTGGCTCTTGGATGGCCTTAGTTCTGTCACTCCAAAAGAGCAAGAAGAAATGCAAAAGCAAAATCGGGAGGACCAACAACGAACTCGTGAGCTGGAACGTGACATTTTCAGGTAGGGCAATACCCCTACCCTTCTGTCTGATTTAAATGGTTCCTTCTTAAAAGTCCTACCTCATTTGGTAAAAAGACATCAGTAAGGCTAAATATAGGCAGTTTGATACACAAAGGAAAGCAGCTTTGTTATGTTTTTCAGTCTGATAAAATCAGGGAATGCACAATGGAAACTCCCATACTGTGAATTTTACGCACAATGAGTATCTTGCAGAATACTCATTTCTCAAATCCCAGGTATCCCTCCTGTGCTATACTCAGACATCATAGGTCAACCATCCCTGAGTTTTGCTCTGAGTTAGCAGTTGTTGGACCAAAATTTCATAACAACAGTAAGCAGTTTTAGAAGTTCTTCAGTTTCTCTAGGTCCTGCAAAGCCTTTAACACCTGACTTCTACCATAACACCACTCTTCAGAACAGTACAAGCCCTGTCAGTATCCTTTGCCTGATTTTCACTTATTTTCCATGCTGGTTTGTCCTCAGTTCGTTCCTGGGAGCCTGTTCTAGCAAAGGCCTTTTTCTGCCTTTTATTAGAGATGTTTCTACAAATCTCATTGCCTAGTGCCTGCCTGCCACATGGGGCTAACATTAAACTGCACACACAGCCTCACATACAACTCCTTTACTTACTGTGGACATAATTCTAGGTGCTTATTAGTACACTTAGCTTTTCTCAAATACCACAGGGCTCCATACACAATCAGCTCCTTCCCTGGGTCCAAGCATACCGACTGGTACTAACCAGTAGCACCCACAGAAACGGTGAAGTGTTCCCATTTCTTTAGATCCTGGAAAGTTTTGTCATCACTTTTTGAGGCTTCTTCCCCTATTTCAGTTCAATAGCAACTTCCTCCATCCTCTTACTCCACTGTCTTCCCATACACACTCTCTTGGCAAAGCTGTCACCCAGTTATCTCCCACCCACCTCCATACTCCATCTCTCCGACAGGCAGCATCCCAATGCTCGCTGGTCCTATAATTATGGTGACTTCTTACATGAAAGCACTTTTTCTCAACAAAACAGCTTTTCACACTCATCAGTAGAATTGACTGCAGTGGCAGGAACTCTAAGAACATCCCAGCAGGTTGTGATGATGAAGACATGGAAGAGTGCACACCCTATGACTGTGTGATCACAAGGAAAGAGCTGTGTAGGGAAGCTGTGTGACTGGCTCAGGAGCAACAAGAAAGTAGCTCCCCACCAGCCCACTGGAAGTTCAGACCCCTCCAACCACTGGGAGGATAGATTGGACTTTCAAATCCTTATTGTTTTTGAGCCTTTAAAGCTACCAAGTAAAAAACTTGGTTTGGTGTGTGGCTATGTTGGAAGAAGGATGCTTTTGTTCAGGCATAACCTGTGTTTACACTGTTCCAAATTCCTTTGACAACACCCAGGTGAAGAACAAGCAATGCTCTTATAGTGGAGATCTATCAATGTCTATGCCACTAAAAAAAGAAAGCTACTGAACTCCTGACATACTGCCTGCCTTAAAACCAGCAAAATCTTTTAGCAAGAAGTATACTGCATCTCCAGTACCTAAATCTAGTCTATCCCCCCATAACACATTTTTAGGGCTCTTTGCACCTGAGTCACTGTAATTCAGCTCTCGCAGCAATGCTGGCAGCAGGTCCCTCCTGCCCTATCCTTGGGAAGACATAGAACTCAGGATTAAGAATTAAAACTCCTCCTAAAATACTAGTTCAGAGACTTCAGCAAATAGGGTTGATTGTTTCATTCCCATGTCTCCCAGGATCCTGGGTTTGTAACTACAGCTGTAGAGTCTTTTGATACTGTTTTTGCAATTACTGTCCCGAATTTGTTGTCAGATCAGTGGCCTTAATTTCTGTTTCCTCAGAGACAAAAATTGAACATATGTAGTGATCTTTACTCCTCTGACTCTACCCATATCAATTTTTCCTTTCAGGTTACTAGAATTTATTTCTATTTCAAATAATCAAACAGTAACCCAAGCTGAAGCTTCAAACCTGAAGAACTCTAATTCATGGATGTAAATCAGCATCACAAAGGAATATTCCTTCTGCTATAACTCTAGATTGGATCCAAGAGCTGACAAAGGATTAAAAATTTTAAAGTTTATCTGAATTAGAAGTTTCCAGGTCTTTTAAAAAACACCCATAGGCATTTAAAGGAAGATTTCTAAATGTATCTTTGCTGTAAGGAGAGAGAAATTAAGGTGCCAAACCCATAATTTGTCCCCAGTTGCTTTCTGAAATCACAACATGAATCCTAGAGTAACATCTCAGCCTGTCTCTAGTTATGATAATTACAAGGAGTAGACACAGACACATTGTGAATGAAAAGATTGCACAATTAGTACCACATCACACAACCAAGAACATTGCACTAAACAAGGCTGAGGCTCCTCAGCTTGTACACTTCATGTATGTCTGAGTCTGTAACAGTGTCACTATAGACATGCACCTGCAACCTTCCCACTGGAATTTTTTGCCAGAGACTTGATTAACATTTAGCATATACAAACCCCCCCATTTCAGAATTCCTTTCCCATGTAGGTGGGATGCAGGGATGAGAGGTCTCATCTGTTGTGTTGGTTCTGGTTTGTGGTTTGCATTTTTGTTGGGGTTTATTAGGTTTGGGTTATTTTCTGTGGGTTCTTTCCCAATAGTGTCCTTTTATATGCCTGCACTTGGGAGAAATGTGTTAGGTAGGAATTCTTTTCCTGCACAGATTCAGTTAACTACAAGCACAAGTAATGCTTGTCTATCTAGATGCCTGATATTCAGACCATAAACCAGCCATTAAAATGCTGCTGCTAATGAAATTAAGTAAGTTTACTTGCAACTGCAGTGGAAAGAAGTGCAGTAAATGTTTGTAGTTACTGGACTTTCTCCTCTTATAAAAAAATATACTTTTTCCAGGAATATAAGGCAATTTGTTTTAATACACTTGTTTAATGAAACCTGTAAATGATTCCTCTTATTTTATATATATATATGTTGTATATATATATGTGTGTATATATATATATATATATGTTGTATCAACAAGAAACCAGTGAAGAGCGAGTGCCTTGAACCACTTTGCAGACAAATAGCTGAATGTTCTGGTTATTGACCAAAAATAACATTTACGTTATCTGTCCTATTCATCCCCTTTACATGTTAGAAGTTAGTGAGCCAAGGAAGCATGTCTTTGGTTAGGGTACAAGCTGAATGAAGAATGAGGAGCCCCATCTTCTCATTTAATCTTCAGCTAATAGCACTCATTCTTGACAGAATTAGTTGCTAAACAACATACTTAAAAATGCAGGAACAACTTTATGGTAACTAAGAGAGGTGTCCCTGCCTGTGGCAGAGGGTTGGAACTGGATGATCTTAAGGTCTTTCCCAACCCAAACCATTCTATGATTCTGATGGGTGTTTCCTAATGTGATAAATGATGTAGGCTGAGGCTCAATAGACTCAAGACCTGCTAAAGCATGTGACTCACCTCAAAACATGGGAGGACTTGCTAAACTGCCTTTTCCTCTCAGTCTGGTATGTGCCAGAGTGGTATCATCCTATCTGCTTTCCATCCTTAAGCTGTTTATTTTTCTTCTGGGGTGGCAGTGGTGCCAACTCCAGCAGATCGCTAGTGGCCAGCAGCAGTCAGGCATGCTCTGCAGAATGTCTTGATTCAGCTGCTGCTTTGGAGAGAAACCTCCAATTTAGTATCTCAGCTTCTAAAGTTCCATCTTCCATTCACACCTCCACACTACTTATTTCGCCTCTCAAATAACGAGCACTACTCAAGGAGAGGACAAATCTCCAAAGGGTTTAATAAAACAACTATATCATACTCCCATTTCTCTACAAAGCACAGCAGCACCATCAAAAGATAGTTTCTTATAATTGCTAGTGTAGCTGCCAGACCCTTTCAAGATATATACAAACTGTGATGTAACTTTATAAAATGTCGTTTATCTAGATGTTTCTAAAGGCTTAAATACATCAGAAAGATCACAGCCTAACTTCTCAACTGCACCAAGTCAGAACTCTGGGTTGAGTCAGTCTGAGCTCTACAGATTGCATCTTTTAAAAGGCTCTTTTCAACAAATACCTGTGTGCACACTCCCAGCATCCTCTGAAAATTAATCCTAAAATCTATGTCTATATGCAAGTATGAATGCAAAAAGAGATACTTATGGTGTAGATGCAATTCCCATTACAAGGGTATGAGAATTTTTCCCTAACTGCACACTGAGCAGTGAATCAGCCATGTTAATTACCATACACAGTGGGTGTTGGTATGGGTGTGAGAGTGTACATAAACTTTAATAATACTTCTCCTGATCTCCCAGATAACCATATAGGGTTTATAACCTTTGATTTATTTGGGGTTGTCTCTTCTCTTTTCCTCTCTCCACTCCCTTTTTTAAAACCTTTCCAGGATTTTTCCTCCTCTTCTTCCACCTGTCACCAGCAGTGTTTAGAGTCCAGACTGAAATAAATCCATAGTAAAAGCAAATAAGTCTTCAGTTCATTATGCTTCTGTGAGCTTTCAATGATTAATTTTCATATTATGATAATACTGCCATCAAGCCTCATGTAAAAATACATTTCAATGTACTAATCTGTAAAAAGTGCAGAAACATGGCACATGGTTATTGCATTACTTATATAGCCCTCCAAGAATATTCTTACAGTTTTAGCACTTATAACCAGTACCTTTGAGCAGGCTCCTAAGGGCACCCTAGCTTCTTGCAAAGCTTAGGTCCAAAGTGGGATCAGCTTTTAATTTTTACCTTTTTTTTAGCTTTAGTTTCTTCCTGAATGCTTTTTTCCTCAAATCTCAGTTCTGAGGTCTGTGATACCTTTGGGTTTCAAAAAAGAGGATATTCTCACTACAGATAACAGTCTATGTAGTATCCTATTATTATAGCTCTACAAATCTGAGTTTAAATAAGGCAAGAGCCACAGTGTTAATTCAGCCTCCTTAAGCAGTCACACACAAAGGACAAATAATGTTTCTCTGTCAGCCTGCATTCAACTTGTCTGGTCTGCTTAAAGGGATGACAGGCTTCTATTCTTACCATTGACTTTGGTGCAATATCATGGATCTTAACACATGTCTCTATGAGGGTTACAGGATATCATTACTCTATTTGTAACTGGCTCAGATCATTTAGTTGTAGTTCTGACTGATCTCAGCAACCAGTGATATTAGCTGCAGTTGCCTTAAGTCTACAGCCATTGGCTTCTGATGGACTTAAAACCAGTGGAAGAACTATTTTACTCCAATGTGGAAGGTTTTAAAATTTGCTTGTTTTCCCCTTTAAGTTAAAAGAAGTTCTTTCAAAAACAATCCTAAAAAGGAAAAGGTAGATAAACCAGAACTCACTTATATAGCACCTATATAAGTGAGTGCTATACCAGTAGTGACATAGTTTAGTAGTGGACTTAGCAGTACTTGGGTAAAGGTTGGACTTGATCTTAAAGGTCTTTTCCAACCCAACTGATTCTGCAATTCTATAGTGAGACATGCAGTTTAAGTCCCAGTCCAGAGTTAAATCTGAACTTGATCCTACACATTCATGGCAAAGTAGGACCAGAAGGAATCTACAGTTTCACAGCATTTCCTGATGCATGGAAAGTGATAAGCCAATTTCATATTCCAGCAGAATCTGTCAGGGTAAGTAGAATCAGCCCCACTAATGTGCATATTCACAATGCGTTGAATCTGCAATGTTGTTCTCTGCCTAGTATCAAATCAAAAGGAATTGTGATTGCAGATTGGAGAAGGAAATTGAGGCCCTGGAAAGAGAAGAAATGGAAGTCTCAGCTAAGGAAGAAGCAATTTTAAAGAAACTTAAGTCTGTTGAGAAAACAACAGAAGACATAATAAAGGTTAGTGCTATATTACTCCAGAAGTAGAATTTGTTACTCATTCATCATAATAACCATGGAAAGTGGAACTATCTGGTTCTGCTAGTAGTCATAAGTAGTGCAAGTAGTCATGAGATATTGTCCGAAGTGACAGGAGTTTAAATACAAGAGGAGTTGAGATATTATACTGTTCAAGTGCCCAAATGTCTCTGTTTGCTAGTTTATGGGGGTGGAAGAGCAATTCCTATCATTCCTCATCCATAGCACTGCCACCAACCAGCAGCTTTGCATCTCAGCCAGAGACAGATCTAACAGGTACCAAGTGAATACAGAGACCGAGTTATTCATACCCCTCCAGGTGATGTGCCCGGCTAAACTGCATTATGCTTTTTACCCCAAGTCCCTGAAGAGGGTATAGTGAAACATGACTTAATATTAGTCATTAGTCTTTGTCAAAATGTCATTCCAATATTTGAAAACCATCTTAAATAATCTCAAATAATATACTGATGAAGCCGAACTGTATAGTTCTACAGTTGTTCATACACACAGATGCTTGTTCTAAAAGATATGCGGGGAGATAAGTACAACAGGAAAGCCAAAGTAGAACTTTGAAGGGAAGTCTATGAAGGCAACCAGCTTAGGCCACACCATGAGGCTGTGTGACTGATGTTTTATGTCCTGCCTTCCCCTGTGTGCCTTGGAATCACACTGGCAAAAGAGACCTGAAAATTGTCCCCTTCTCCCTTGCCATGCTCTCATGGAGCAGGTTCCACTTTTAGCCCTTCTCACAATGAAGCTGTGCTTAGAAAAAGTTAAAACTAGCAGGTAAAGCTAGTTAACACTGTCTAGTTAACATCTTAAAACTAACTAATCACCTTTATTGTTAATGGTTCTCTTTCCTAGTCTGTGAAGGCTGAAAAAGCAGGAGTTGAAAAAGGTATGTTTAGTCTAAAAAAATATTTCCAAAAGGTTCTTTCAGAAGTCAGTGAAAGCATACTCATGTTTTGTGGGTCTTCTTTATTCAGAGGCAGACTACATATATGCCAGCATACCTGACCTGCCCAAGCATTTCAGGCCTTCCACACTGAGAAGTCCAGCACATGCTGCTACTGATGACGAAGAGAAGAGGAAAGGTACTGCTTATCAGTGACTTCAAAGGGTACCATATAGAATCATAGAATCATAGAATAGTTAGGATTGGAAAGGACCTCAAGATCATCTAGTTCCAACCCCCCTGCCATGGGCAGGGACACCTCACACTAAACCAATAAAATGGTTTGGGTTGGAAAGGACCTTCAGCTCATCCAGTTCCAATCCCCTGCCAGAGACAGGGACACCACACTAGAGCAGGTTGCTCCAAGCTCCTGTGTCCAGTCTTGAACACTGCCAAGGATGGGGCAGCCACAGCTTCTCTGGGCACCCTGTGCCAGCGTCTCAGCACCTTCACAGGGAAGAGCTTCTGCCTTAGATCTAACCTGAACTTGCCCTGTTTCAGTGTGAACCCATCACCCCTTGTCCTGTCGCTACAGTCCCTAAAGAAGAGTCCATCTCCAGCACCCCTGTAGCCCCTTCAGATACTGGAAGGCTGCTCTGAGGTCTCCATCAGCTTCTCTTCTCCAAGCTGAACAGCCCCAATGTTCTCAGCCTGTCTCCATATGGGAGCTGCTTCAGCCCCAGTCATCCTTGTGACCTCCTCTGGACTTGCTCCAACAGCTCCATGTCCTTCTTACATTGAGGACACCGGCACTGCACACAGTGCTGCAAGTGGGGTCTCACTTGCAGAGTGGAGAGCAGAGTGGAGGGGCAGCATCACCTCCTTTGACCTGCTGGTCATATAAGAATATTCCTATCAATTGAATCTAATACACTTTAAGGGAAAGATAAACATTACAGACAGCAATTCCTCCCTTCGTATCAGATACTTTTCATTTTCTATCCACGCTTAACACCTACTGGGCAGTAGTCTGGTTATTTTCTATCTCCTACAAAGCTTCCAAACTCATCTTTCAACTGCTGCTGTCCAGCACAGCACCATGGCCCACTGTTAAATCTGGCTTTCTCAGCCAAGTTACAAACACTGGCTCCTCAACAGTATGTTTTTCCACACAGAATTGGATCCAAACAAAAATGTTTTTTTACAACTTCAAGTTTTGACAGGATGGAAGGGGACATAAAATGAGGGCTCAATATAGTTGTTATGTTTGTGATATTTTCATGTGTTTGATAATTCTGACATTTATTCTCTATCACTATCAGAACTCTTTATAATACTCTGTGCAGCTGCTGCATTATCATTTTAAGTACTTGTTTCTTTCCACAGCATTGTTTGCCATGGAAATTAAAGTTGAAAAAGACATGAAGACAGGAGAAAACACAGTGTTGTCAACAATACCTCTTCCCTCAAAGGAGTTTAAAGAGACAGGAATTAAAGTCTATGATGACGGCCGGAAGTCAGTCTATGCAGTGTCCTCAAACGGCAGCACAACACAAAATGGGGTGGATGAACTTGCTCCTGTTGAGGTGGAGGACCTGCTACGGCAGGCAACTGAAAAAAATTCCCAGTCTCCCACAGAGTACCATGAGCCTGTGTTTGCAAACAAGTTTTGCAGGCCAGTTACTCCTCAGAAAGACAAATTAGTTCCTGGACCAAAACTGGAAGACACTCATAGAAGAGAGATGAATGGATTTAGCAATCATCAGACAGAATTCTTCTCCAAAACAGAGCCCTTTATGCAAAAGCATAAAGAGAATGGGCTTGATCTTCCAAAGGTAATACAGCCAAAATCACCCTCTCCAGTCCTTCCCCACTCAGAGAAGAATGTGCACATTAATCCTGAGAACAGGATGATACATAACGAAGGACAAAAAGCCATGCATGAGGAATTAAAACCTTCCCAGAATACCAGAGAAATACATAATGAGACAAGGTTTTCAAGTCTCTGCCATCCTAATGAAGCATCCCCTGCAACCCAAGGTGAGGAAGATGCTCGCTACAATGTTGTTCAAGCTGTGCCATGTTACGTGGATGATTCTGAACCAGTAACCATGATTTTCATGGGTTATCAGCGCATTGATGATGACGATGCAGAGGCAAACCAAAAATTATCACAATACGATGGGGTTATCCGCGCAGAGTTAGTTATCATTGATGATGATGACGAAGAGGATAGCAAATCTGAGAAACCAGCGTATCATCCCATAGGCCACTATAGTCAGGTTTATCAGCCACTGAGCAGGAAGCCCACAGAAGTCCCACAGATGAACACTGTGAGCAGTCTGGGCACAAGTCTGAACAAGGGACCCCATAAAAACTCCATCTCCCTGCGAGAACAAGAGGAACGCTTAAGCTCTCCGACACACCATGCTCATCTTCATGGCCAGGGATGTGGAGACGGCACTGAAGATCCCTCACTAACAGGTAACAGGAAAGGAAAATCTTGTCACTGCTGTTCACTCATGTAGAAAACTGATACTGCTCTTCTCCACTAGCAGCTGTTTCTCTTGATTTTGATTGTTTCATGGACTAATATGCAATCACTAATAATTTCTTTGCTCTTGTTTATTAACAAATGCCAATGTGCAGTTTGGTACTGGTGAATTATTTCGTCTTTAGCAATGTACTAGTTACCAGCTCAAAGTTTGGAAACCAAACTCTCTCAGAAAAGGCATTTCTGTAACCTTCAGAGATGCAAAGTTGTTCTCTTCCAAGTGACAATTAAAAGTTCCATTAACGCTACCCCAATTAGCAGAATTAGTTTTCATTTCTAGCAGGTAACTAGCAGCATTGCTTTTTAACACTGTATCCTCACTGGAATGTTTCTTGGAATGTTTCTTGTGTCTATCTGCATTCTAACCAATTCAGAGATATTTGCTCCTTAAATTGCTACCAAATTGCTCCTTAAATCAGAAAGACTGTTTCATGATGAGTTTTACTTAGCATTTCTCTAGAATCAGCATTGCCAGTCTTGCCTTGACAATGTTTATACAAGTTTTAGCACCTTTTGTTCATCTGAGTTAGGTATTTTTATAGCCTCTGAAAGACAACAAAAGAGTTTTCATTACTTCTGGTTAGTCCACATGGTCCATAGTGGTTTTTTTTTTTTTTTTTACCACTTTTTATATTCTATTGATATTGAAGGTGTCTATTTCTTACTATAAAGTTTTATAATAAAAAGTTGACAAACAATAGCAAGACCTTCCAGAAACACAGAAAGCGATACTTTAGGATTATGTTGCACTTCAACTTATACAACTGAACAGCACTTAAAATACATTTATAGGGGAGCAGATTTCAGACCATAGCCACATTCTGCTTCAGAGAAAGAACACTGGGCTTGAACTACAGGCAGCTCAGGGGTCCTGAACCCATGTTCTCTCCCCAGTATTCTCCAGACTATATTCTGAATTATTTTGCATTTTGGCAGTGGAAAAGTAAGTTTGGGTCCTGCCTAGAGCTCCATTGTCAGCCCAGCATTTCATTAAGTACAGGTAAAGCCGGGAGAGATGCTGGTTGCTGCATTACCTAAGGGGTATCAAGCATTTCTGCATCAGTATGCACTAATTAGGAAGAGCTGCTCAGTAAGCAATACTCTCAGTTTAGAGGAGTATCAGCCTTGTGCAACCATGCACACAATAGCCAGCAATTTCCGAGCAGTGCTTCCCAGCCTTTCTGATCAATGAGGCCACTGCACTGTTCCATCACTTGAGAGGACCTTTGCTTCCTTCAAGCACCAATTCTGCCATCTGTGCACTTCCCTGTATCCTCCAGGACCAAAGGCTGCTGCCAGCAGCTGAAAGCTGGAGTAGCTAGTACAGGCAAGATAAACAACTCCAGCAGCTGTTCCAGCCAATTATATTTTGGTAATAGTCCCCTAATTCCCCCATCACATATGTATAGGCATATAATGGAGAAGCAACACTCATCCGTTCACATCTAACAATCTTTGCTTATTTTTATCTCCTGAAAGAAGCATCTGAAATACCATCATTTTCCCCTGCCCCTCATAGGCACCCTCTAAACAATCTGGGTTCTCTCTCTTCTGCAGTTAATAGAAAACAAACACTGACTTTCAGGGGATGGAGATAAGTGTAAATTTAGCAAAGACATTTAAGAAACTGTATTGGGTCTTACCCATTTCATTACAACTATTCTACCATGGAAAAAATATCCCATTAGGAAAAAAATGGTTCCAATTAAATTAAAAGCAAATTTAAAAGTTTGGCAACTGCCTGAAAAAGGCACCCCAACAGTTAGCACTGCTTCCAAATGAGCGTTCTTAAGTGCCCAGGAGAAACTGGAACTAAGCCATATGCCTCTTTACCTCTCCACCTATTTATTGTCATTCCCTGGGACATTTTGCTCTGTGGAAAAAGCCAGGAAGTGACTCAGTTTTTCCCTATCAGTTCTTTAATCCTATTGTGACTTCTAAAAGGGAAACAAAACAAGGAAAGCCTCCTAAATCTACAACAATGTATTACAGAGTTGTTTCATAGTGAAATAAATTGTTTTCAAAGACAACCACTAGTCCAGCCCAGGAGGTTCACCCTAACCGCCACCAGTGAAAAGAGGGAGTCAAAATTGTCATTGGTACCTCACCATTCATTACTAAAACAACAGCAAAAATAACTCTCCAAAATGAAAGCTTTAGGAAACAATTGCAGCATTTGAACATTAAACAGGCATTAAGAGAATGGAAAGGAAGGAAGCACAGGACACACCTGGGCGATGATCCCTTATGTAACAATCTTACTGTAGCGAAGAAATGAACCTTCAGAGCAAGTTACGGAACAAGTTATTGATGGCCGAGGACAACTACAAGGCAAAGGAATTATTCCATATGCCAATCTATACAGAGAAATGTCAGATTAAACTAGGAGCTTTCAGCATGCCCCCAAACTGATAGAAAAGTAGGACATACCTCCTTCCATATGGAAGCAATTCTCCACTCACCATAGGCTTATTGCAGGACCAATATCTCCAAGTACATGCCGTCAGAAAACCCATACAGAGAGAAGGATGACAATGCTATAATTAGGGCACCAGTGGTTTGCATCATTAGAGCTTGTTTTCCTCTTTAAATTTCAGTCAGTGTGCAAATGTTTTGAAGATTCAATATTCATTAAGGAAATTAAAAGTCCTTGGGGAGAAACAAAGGCTAGACATAGTGGAATGAATAAGGCAAGAAAAACTTAAGCTAAACAGGCAATAAAACCTACTAACAGTGTGGAACAAGCTCTCATGGGGCATGAAGGTCCAAGGCTTTTAGCAGGTCTAGATGAGCTATTTTTTCTTCTTACCACTGGAAGCTGTGTAACCTTCAAACCCACATGTTTGTGTCAAGGAATAATAGACAAAAAAGTTTCCTCATTGAGAAAGATTCATGCACACCATATTTCTGTAAGACATAGAGCAAGGCAAAAAGGGACTAATGGCTCTCAGTAATGCATCAGACTAATTGTTCTCCCAAACCACAAGCAGGACTTGAATCCTTCAGAACTCCCTAGTCTGCGAACAGTACACAAGGTCTTTGTAAGAGCTAAGCTTAACATCAGTGGCCCTATGATATGAAATTACACTCAGATGCTTCTAAGATTTGCAACAACTTCAGCATTCAAAACAGCTCCAGTTGGGCATTTGCTGACATACGTAAATCAAGTAAACAGCTGCTTTGATGCCCCTGTCTCTCAGTAGAGGGACATGTGCAGGATGAAGGGACGAGAGATGCTATTTTGGGTGACTCTTCAAACGAAGAGGTCAGAGGGCTGGAGAGGATTCACAGATCAACTGCGTGGTGGGGGAGCTCTTACATATCAAACAGCAGCCTTCTATTGCTGTTCTAAAAATAACCTTAACATTTAATCTTCTGCCCTCCACTGTCACTTTCAAACTAACCCACACTATCCCCCATTGCAGACAATAGCCACACTGATGTTTATATAGATAGTAAGTCACTCTGTCAGACTTAAATCATAGGAATAACATTGACTCACTACACTGGGAAGACAGGAGAGTTGTCTGTGGACATCAACACAAAGGAAAAAAGGCTTCCAAACAGTAACAGCTCCCATGGAAGAGTGTAGATTAAACACAGAGTTTAATTATTCATGCATCCTTTGAATCAGTCAAGGACAATACCAGCTGTCTGCAATGCATTTGAAAAGGGAACAGTTAAATAAGCTGTGCTAATCTTCAAATAATAATACTGGAGTCATTACTTAATGTTTCTTAATATACCTCTTTCTTGCAAAATTACCAGAACTAATGCTTTCTACTGATTTCTTTCTATAATACTAAACCAATGCTTATTCTGCTGGATTAATCACTGGAGGTATGTGTAATTCTTCATTTCTCTATATGAAGATTTAGTGTCAGAAAGAGGAAGTTAGTCTGAAAATACAATGGCTTTATTTTCTTTTTCCAGCTCTGAGGATGAGAATGGCAAAGCTGGGGAAAAAGGTGATTTAACAGCTGTAATGACATGGATGTAAAGTTTGCTACTCAAAACAGCATAAAGCTAAGAAGAATTTCTGCAGCACACCTTTTTTGGATCAGAATGCTCGCTTTGCTCCTCTCTTTTATGCACCTGGGTTATTTTGCCCTCTGTATAACCCAGTGGACTTGAATAGACTTTTAGATTTGACCAACTGCCACATAGATATAAATCACACCCTGGATTTCTCTCTAAGTAGGGGAGAGTTACCCAAGACCATAAACAGAGTGTATATCCAAGTATGAAGACATGTGCATACCTGTTCCCACAGTCAGGAATATTCTGTTGCTATATACGTAAAGTAGATAAGCACCCATTTCCAAAGAACTTCACAGGACACTGTTTCATTTCCAAGTTTGATCTACCCAATTGTGATTGAAAATGCTATTTTGCTGGTAAGAGCATTGGTTAATAAAAAACTAAGCATGAGAGATGGGAGCAGGGAGAAATATAAATATAAAACCTAGTTTCCAAGCATGCCACCTTGGCTCAAATTTAAAGCATTCCTTTTTAAGAGATAACAAAGGACACTTAAAAAAAAAAAGAAGTCAGTTTAAATCTTTAGCTGTCTTCTAGAGCTCCACAGTCCAGACACCCTTCTCTTTTATATATGATCACAAAGCCATCCTCAGCGCCTCCTCCCTTCAAGACCATGAACAGCCTGACCTTCCAAGCACTGTTTCCCTTCATAGGTTGCTTAGAAATCCCTGTTTTTCGAGGAAACTGGTTTCCAGACAGACAGTGCCTGGCCAGGCAGTGCAGGCATCCCGACAGAAACACTGGAGTTGCTAATGGTTTGTCCTCCAGCATCAAGAGAAGCTCTGTTAGAGATGCAGCTGCTGCCAGGCACTGTGGCCCAAGGCTTCCATCAATGAGCAGGTTAATTCTTTCCACATGAGAGAGGAGCTGAGGGCTCTGAAAGCAGCCATAAGGTACAGTTATCCCTAGAGAAATAACATGCAAGTTGTATTTTTCCAGTACATAGTTCTTGGGGGTGAGAAAAAGTGCCTCCTAGCACTGCATTCTTCTACTCAAAGACTCAGTATGATAGGTCTTAACCTGGTTTTAATCACTGAACAGCTAAAGCTCAGGTTGTGTTATTCTACTATAGCTGACTCAAATTATGCACCAGCAAAGAAATGAAACAACCATAAGTTTTTTTGCTGGCCTTCCTTCTTTAAAAGCAGGAAACTAAAGCTACTACCTCATACTGAGGCAGGATGGTAGGTACACATAGCTGATGTGTAGCCTCTGAGTACTTGGTGGCTCCCAGTCTGAAGTGGGTAAAAATCTTCAATCTTAGGACCTGTCAGAGATGGTTACCTGAGGAGTGGTAGATAAACCAAATAAATATACCTGTATCACATTTTCTCTGTGTCTGTCCTGATGGGATTTTGTTACAGTAAGTTATTTTCCCTCATGTTTTTTCTGTTGTTTTGTTTACATCTTCTCAAGAGGTTCTTAACTGCATATTCCCAAAAGTGAGAGACTAGGAGACTGATACCAAGTAGTCACAAGCAGTTTTTGTAACAGTGGCTATGGATGGTCATCCCCTGCCTTCCCCAGTCATCTGTGCTATAAAACTTAAATGACCCGGCAAAGGGGACAAAAATGTGGTTGCCAACACAGTATTATTCAAAGTAGCTTCAAAGAGAGGAGACTGAAGAGAAACTTTACAATGGTGAATACGTAGCAAATCCAGAGGTGAAATTTGATAAAAATACAGGAAAAGTAATGTAAAACAAATAGAACCAACCCAAACACTACACAGCACAAGGAATTAAGTTGGTGCTATAGACCCCTTGGCTGGAAAGCAAAGTACCTGGGCATTGTTTTAGATAGCTCTCAGAAAATACCAACTCCATGCCCAGAAGCCATGAAAACAAAGAGGTCTCATTAGGGAAGACCTGGAAAACAAATCAAAACACAACTGCAGTATTTAATATTTAAAATTTGAGTAGAGTTAGGCACTCTATCTCTGAAGAGACAAATAAAGGATAATGAAGATTATCAGAAATGCAAAACAGCTAAATACAGCAACAATCACAGAGGGAGAGAGACATTAAGGCACAGATATGAGACACCTAGAGAAATGTGATAAAGGCAGGAAGGTAAAAACAATATAGAGAGCATTAAATGAGGATATGAAGAAGCAGGCTTAAACCAAAACCAAGCACTGTCTCACAATGACTGAGTAAATGGAGGGGACAAAAACATTAATAGTTTTTTTTTTTATAATAATTCATTGCATAGATAAAATCCAACCACCACAGAAGCTCATGGTCCAGCTGTAGTTTCTAGTGTAGGACATCCTTGCATACATTCTAGCAAGGGGCAAGGAGACCTGGCTGGAAAGAGAAGAGAAAAATATCATTGCAGTCTTGTTGCATCTCTTGCTTTAAGTACTCATTCCTACCGCTGCTGGAGTCAATATAGGGCTTAGGAGATCCCTGCTTTGCCAAAGGGCAATTCTGATGTCAAGTATATTGAAGCTATTCAGTTTGTGCCAGATAAATCCGAGCTGTCCCACACTAATACACCAGCTACATAGCAGCATGGATAGCAGATCATTCATTTGAAGGAACAGATGCACAAAATGGAGCAGTCAAGAGCTGTGTGCTTCTGGGAAGCAGAGATGTTCATCATCTGAGTGCTGCAGCTCCAAACCTTTCCTTGCTTGTGAAGCTCTGTATTAGAAGAACAGATTTACAAAAAGGCAAATCATATTTTTCACATGTTTCTATGGATGCCATGCAAAATAGCAATTCATCACTAAAGCCACACAATTCTTATGGTCCAGCAAAAGAAAAGTGTGAAACAAAGCAAAACCTGGAGTTCTTCTTAGTGCAGTATCATTTGTCCAGGATGAGTGTCATAGATACCTGGTTCAGTGGGCTGCAGATGTTCAGCTTTTGTGGTTTACAACATGTGAAGTCACTTTTGCACAGCACAAAGACGATCAGGAGCTATAGAGTGGTTGAATTACCTCAGGTATAAGCAAAAACTGATGGTAGCAGGTGTGTTTGGAGGAATTTTTCCTGTGCCCATTCTGCATTGCCACTTCCTCAGGTACGTGATTGCAACAGTATTGCCCTTCACACATATCCCTGTAACCAGACTTATGTAAGCAAAGAATTCCCCAGAATTATTAGCAGATCATTCCTGCTATTCACTTGGAGCCTTTTGTACTTCAGCCTGCGCCAAAGGTGTAAAACTCACCAAGATGTTAACTTCTGTATTGAAGTGCAGAAGCCTGCAATTTTTCCTCAATGGCTGCCATTCATCTTAGCTTTTTGGAAAGGGATGTACCCACTTAGAGCACAGTTTACACAAAGGAAGACAGGCTGTTCAAACAAAAGCTGAAGCATAGAGATCAAGCAAACACCCATTTCATCATATCTACCTGTATGAACCGGCTTGAATTTAAAGACTGAGTTTCTTAATAAAGCTTAAAATTTTCCCAAGTAGTTCATGCAGGAACACCTCCTGTTTCAGACATCCTTTACATGTCTCAACCTCTCCCTGCCAGATTAAAGGAAGCAAGCAAACTACAGGTGCTGTTATCTGACCAAGAGCGCCACATAGTGTCACAGAGCGTGATGGAAAACAGGCAGGAAACCTCTCCCAGGCGTCCCAAACCTGGGTAAAGCAAAACCACAGGCATTACTACACTAAAAACGAAGTCTTCATCTCATGAGGTTTATGAGGAAAACAGAGAACAGTGTAGATTTCAGTGTAAGGGGGAAAAACAAAGCATACCTTATGTACTCCTGCAGCCCGCATGTCAGCTACCAACATACTATTTCAAGCTGATCAAATTAGCAGTGAATTCCATTGAAATTGAGCTATTTGCTTCAGTTTTTATTCAAAACACGTGCAAGAAACATGGTTTGTGGTTAAGTCAAGCTTAGATGGCCAATATTTGGAGGCTGCACCTAACAACTCAGTCAAAACAGTAAACCACTGGTGAGCCTGAGCACAAGTTTCTACTTGACAGTGAATGTTTGCCTGGCTAGAAGAGCCCAAACAGAAACATGCTACTGTTGATTTGTCATCACAAGTTTAAGGTGAGAGTGAGAACACCAAAACCTTCTCAGCTCTTCTTGTAAAGAAGTTTTCTTGACTTCAGCGGGATTCTTTTATAAGCAAGGCACTGGAATTTCTTTTATGCACTATCATTGGAGAAAATGGAGTAAAATACAGCAGCCACCAGCGTCTCTAGAACCAAACTGCCTGTCACTCTTTTCCTGCTGATATCAAACACTTCCATAGACTTCTTCCTTTTTTTTATCCAAAAGAGTATAGCAGAAAGTTTGGGAGTCACTGGAATATGCTGACACTCTGCTTCCTCTTGCTAGTCATGCAGCAGAAGGGCAGGGCTGGTGCTGTGAACAGACATTACACAAGTCCTCCCATCAAATTAGTTGCAACACCACACAATATTGCTAGCCCTGGGAAGGAACAAGTTATTCAGAGCAACTGCCTATTTTGCCAACTTTAAAACTGGGTGGTAAAAGGAATTTTTTCTCTTCCTGAGGAACAATAACTTTGCATTACGAGGCAAAACTACTTTAACATTCAGTTTCAACACAAGTTTTTTCAGGAAGTGCTTAGGTAGCTTTAATTTATAAAACATCTCCAAAGAAAACAGACAATCCACTTTGCTGCTAGGCAGGATTATTCTTTCCTAGTTTCTAGTTGACAGTTTTTTCACACTACTAAAAGGGACAAAAACTTTAAGATATTTACATTCATGATTTAAAAAACCCCACTTTCATTGTCACATGCAAATGAAAACAACACGCAGCACAGCTATTGTATTACACAAAGAATCCAGCATTGCCTTTAATTAAAAAGCCATCAATCATGCCTTGTTTGAGAGATTTTCATCTGTAAACTCATAGTATACAAAAACAAAAGTCCCTCAAAAACTGAGCACTGGATGGGCCTGTGATTCCCAGACTTTTGAGATCAGAGTTCCCTGCAAATTAAAACAGACACAAACCACACAATTAGTCATATACCTTTTGCTCTTCAGCCTGAGGTTTGCTATATTTCTTCCTAATCCCCCTTTCCCAAGCTGCACACAACCAGCTTCCTGGAGGAAGGGAGACGATTTAACTTATACTCACCTGCAGTCTGCTGCCAACAGATCAGTCCCAGCTCTATAAATGCCCTCATGGTTAAACCAACTAGTCACTTAAGCAACCATAAAAGATCACTGATTACAAACCAACTTGCAGCTTTCTGAGTAGGACTCATTCCTGCAGCAGGCTACACTGTGGATTTGGGGAGACTGAGGAAGACAGAAATAAACAGCTTTAGTAAACAGAGAATGAATATTTTAAGAGCTGGCCACCAGGTAATAGAGATGTTGCTATATTACTCCAGGTCTCACTCTTCTGTCCAATACTCCAACACCTTCATTCCCAGGTAGCTTAGCAGCCCTAGCCTGAAGAAGTCTAGCACTGTTTGAGTTTTGGATAAGCACAACAGTGTTTACTGCACTTACACCACAGACACATTTTCTCTTTATGGTTTAGAAGCACTGAGGGGATGGGACAAACAGTACCTTGAGTGAGGCAAACGGTGCTCCTACTTAAAGGACTAAAATTCCCAAACTCATATGCTTGTGTGCATAAGTGTGCTGCTCTTAGAGCAGAGAGAATGTTCTTTGCATTTTACTGCAAAGACAGACAACAGCATTTAGCTCATGCATCATCTGCATTTGAGAGTTTTCCACTAAGTTGGTGGTTTAGTTGGTTTGTTTTTTAATGCACAATACTGTCACGAGCAGGAAGCCTTTACATCTCATGCCATTAGAACACAGTAAAGTGAACAGTTATGATAGAGTTCAGGTCAATCTTTTCAGTTTTCCCAATAATATTCATAAAAGGTTTAGGGAACTGTATCAAAAAAGCGTTTTCAGCATCTTCTCAGTTGTCTCAACCTATAAGCTTCAATAAAGTTCAATTACTGCACTTAAAAAACAAAGACTTCATTCCTTATTCAAGCAAAGCCTCCCATTAAAAGTCCCATCAGAACACAGCTTTGTAGGACTGCAGCATCCTTCTATAGGTTGGAATTCAAGTTTTTCCTGACACTGAGCATGACACACGTGCTGTTAATATGCAATTGCATCTTCAAGGAGATGTTGTGAGAGAAGTTATAACAGAAAGCATTCCTTGCAGGTTTAGATTCAACTGCACAAGATTTCATCACAAAATTCTCTATGACTTCTTTCAGATTTGGTTGATTGCTGCCAGAAAGGCAACGAGGAATACTATATTTCCACAGACATAGATGGTTAACACAAGCTGTTTAAACAGACGACCCTGCAAGAAAAGGGAAACCCAGAACACAGAAGTGTTGGTATTTTTATCATTTTGAACAAAAAAATCATCCCATTTTGTAGTAGTTATTTACAAAATTGTGACTTACCTCTGCTTCTGCAGATGTGAGTGACTGCAATATCTGTACTCTGTCGTACTCTATCACTTCAACTGTTAGTGGGAAGAAAAACAAAGTTTGCTCTTCAGAGGAAGGAGGGGGCTCATTTTTATACTGCAGAAGTCTTGATCCTGTGACTAAGTAACTAAGTCCTATAAAGCATCAAATTTGAAAAGCACTTGGAAGTCTCATTTGACATTTCATGACCTGTAACGTCACGCTCACAGCACAAGTAAAAAATGATTCTGGAGCTAACCTACAAAAAATAACTTCTGGACATAGAAATGACAAAACATTTTGCCTCTTCTGCTAGAGTGAATCATCAAAACACCAAGTTTTGAGCTGAACAAGAAGATATTGTTTGCTCTAAACCCTTTTCCTTTTCAACTGAACAAAACTAGATTTCATTAAGAAATATTTTCTATTAGCCAACATGAGAACCTTCACTGTTCAAACATTTCAGTTTCATTTCTCTATTTCTAGGAAGTAATTACTGCAGTTAAATTTAAATTTGTATCCTTTACAATCACTCCTCCTCTACCTGCCACCTTACACAGCCTCTTAACTAATTATGCTCTTCAATTCTGCAGATGTCTCATCCCTCTCTGAGATACAGGGTATTTACATGTGCATAGTCACCTCATCTCAGTGACACCAGCCCTGAAGCTAAAAATTCCCAGTGAAGTTACTACCAGTCTCTTCACGAGACTGGTTTACTGGAGTCAGGATTTCGCCTTCATTCCCTTGCTCACTCAAAATTGCAAGCATTTGTGCTCAGGTTTCTGATCATTTTGCTCATGCAATAGAGCCATTCATACCAGCAATTTGTCACAATAAAACACAGGTTACATTTGCATGACCTAACCTGGACTTTAGCTACTCACCTGGGATCAAAACCACAGCAAACAGTAATAGACTCTTGGAAAACACTTCTACATTTCAGTCTGCCCCTATCAGCTGTGGTTTGAGAAATAGGAGGCTGCTATTTAAAATTGAACAAAACCAACTTTTCTGGAACACTTTAGTCTTGAAACCTGGTTTACTCCCATATTGGTTTATACAGAAGATATGACACCATTACTTGAGGTTATGCCCTTCCAGCTTCCAAGTTAGAGGCCAAAGAACATCTGAAATTCAATCAATCCTCAGCACCCAACACTAGGAGTTTCACTTGTTTTTTACCTTTACGTATGAGACAGTAGCTGTGTATTTCCAGAAGAACTTCAACGCCAACATGCCAAGTTACAAAAGCAATCATTGTGTAGGTGTCCCAAGGGTCAGGCAGGTCAAGGGCTGTTAGGTTCATTCCCAAGAACATAGTCACCACTAGGCGGTAAAAACAAGATACAGGGACACTAAACATGCTGTGTTCTCAACACGTTTGGCAACAGACTTCCCACAAACTGCCTGAAACTGCTTGGGGAATGAGGTTAAAGGAATCCATGTAGCTCATGTATCTAAAAGCTTTTATTTTTCTGGCAGTGAGGGGGAAGGCAGGGAGAAAAGGAGAAAGCTAAGATACTTTTTGTCCTGTTCAGTGCCCTATCATATCCCAGTTATACAAATGCTAGCATTTGTGACTCTACCAAGAAGACTACAGTCACCACATTTGTGCTTAAACTACCTGTGGAAACTTGTTACTATTAACAGAATTAAGCTCAGCTTCTGGTCCTGCAAATTTCCCTTCTCCCATTAAATAACGTTAAGCTATATTGCTGTAAGGATGCTATCCCCAAGTCTTCCAAGGCAAAAAGAAATTACTCAAGAACAGGTCCTCATTACAGAGATCTCAGATTATTTTGGAATCTCTCTGGTTTTACACAGTCACTTCTCCCTAAAGCTGTACCTGATGGCCACTTCAAACTCATACAGAAGATGGCCAGCAAGAAAAGGAATCTTCAGAGATGCCTTGAATGGTTGCCTGTAGGGATTTTACATGAGGAACAGCCCAGGCAATGAATAAAATTCCTTTAAATCACTTAAAAAGTAGTTACAAGTATTACTCCTACTCACCAGCTAGTATTCTAGCTGCTGTACCAGTACTCCAGTGAAACCAGTTAAACAATTGCCTCCTACAAAACAATGAAACGCAGTTTCTTGATTACATAGCTGGGGCAGGGGTAAAAATATTTTAAAGACATCTTTTCAATGTAAAAATGATGTTTAAAGAAACGAGCATATTTCATTTCTGTGGCTGTAACTTAAAGAATTAGTTGTGAGTACCTTGGTGCATGATGAGATGGTCTGAAACCTGCCATAAGTGGTTGAAAGATTGCCAGTGCCATCACGGTACAGCCGAGATAGGGATGAAAACCTGCTTGCTAAACACAGGACACTTGTCTTTAATAACATATATACATAAAGATATAGAGAATACACCAAAAAGTTGATAATTTTATTTATGCTAGTGTTAGTAAGTTACAGTGGTAGAGCAGCACAGTGTTCAAACTGGCAGAGGTGCAGAACACAGCAAGGTGTCCTGCAGCTGGATGGAGATTGTACTCCTTGGCAGCATGAGATACTGGTAAGTCTTCCCAGGGTTTGCCCCACTGTTTTGTGTATTGAGAAGTTCTACCATTTGAAGAGCAGAGAGCAAGATGACTGTAGAAGCTATGCTCCACCCTCTTGATCCTCAATCCTGTGCCTTCAGGAGAACCCTATCTCATCATTCTTCCCACCACTTGTCTCTCCTCTCACCCTGTCTGTTCTGACCTTAACCTAACCACTCTATTCAGTTTCACTAGCTCTAGCTCATACCTGTGACCACACTCTCCCACCTTTAACTCAGATACTCTCTATGCTTTCCAATTTCTGGTATCACCCCACACCAAATATGATATAGGTGCCAGCAAGAGGTATAACATCTCTATCAAATTTTCCAGGCTAAGCTTAATCACCAGATACAGCTACATCAAGTCATCAAGCTCATCACAACACTTACTCCCATCAGGTTTGCCATGTCAGTTAGTTAGCCATCACATTCTCTCTCCCCTCCCAAATTCAAGTAATGTCAGTCATCAGTGAATCTCTTTCTCGTTCATTTGGTCCACCCTTTATATTTGAGTTAACAAACAAAACAAAAGCACACACTTACTTGGCTCCAACCTCCTCGGTAGATAAAAGGCAACACAAAAGAAATGCTTGTGAGCATTACTGTGGTCAACATAAGCATACGATGCACCTAGAAAAGTTAAGTTTGCTTTTAGAAACTTTACAGCTTTCTTAATATACCATTAAAGTACACTTAACATCTACAGTTAAAGATGTTCTTAGTGGTCTCTGTAGACTTTGCTTTTATTAGTAAAGTAGGTAAACTTTTGATTTGTAATTGTTCCATTTTGTAAGATTAGAAAAAGATAAAAATCACATCAAGTTTAATCTCCTGTTTCTTGGATCCAGTAGATTTATAGTTCTGCTTAAAATAAAGCTAGAAAATACAGCAAGAGATAGGAGGAGATTTTGCCCACCTGAAACCACATCTCCTTTCCTAACAGAAAGGAATGAGACCAGACAGGTTTGAAGAATCGTGCAACAATGACACCAATACTAACTGTGGTAATCCAAGCAATGAACATCAGTCCTCCTGAAAATGGAAAACAAGGAAAAGGTGAGTAAATTAGCTGCAAAGACTCTGTAACAGCTTAGTCTGTACATATATGGTCAGAATTTACCAGTAATAAGTTCTAATCACCTGGTTTGGACTACAGCTTTGTAGCAGTTATCTTGCTAAAGGAAGAAACATCCATAGAGAAGATAACCAAATTATGTCCACACAGCAGAACAGAACAGCTCTGGATATTGCGTGTTTCATATGCATCAGTACAGCCAGTACATAGTGGTGAGAGATGCATGTTCTGTCACCAACTTGGGCATGAGGGAATGAAAGGTGACATTTCCTACAATTTGTTTGACAAGCAATGAGTGATGGTTCTCCCATGGGCCTGCTTTAAAGTCCAGTACTGTGAGACAAAATACTCTGATTAACTTTGATGGCTCTGGACAGTCAGTTGAGCGGTTTCTCATTTCATATGAATTAAGCCAATATAATAACTAGGAAAAATTAAACCAGAGAAAAAAGTAAACAGAAATCTCTGATGAGGAGACTGAGGAGTTGGGAGCTGGGCCAGTTTAGCCTAGAGAAGACTGAGAGGGGATCTCATCGATGCAGATCAATAGCTCAAAGGTGGTTGCCAGGAGGATGGTACTCTTTCCAGTAATGCCCAGTGACAGTTTATGGCCAATTGCTCCTTGTCCTGATACAGGACAAGTGTCGCCTCAACATGAGGAAGAACTTTTTCATGTGAGAGTGTCAGAGCCCTGGCACAGGCTGCCCAGGGCGTTGTGGAGTCTCCCTCTCTGAAGTCATCCCAAACCTGCCTGGACATGTTCCTGTGTGCTCTGCTCTGGGTGGCCCTGCCTTGGCAGGGGTTAGACTGGGTGATCTCCAGAGGGCCCTGCCAACACTGATGATCCTGTGATGCCAACATTATAAATTTAAGAAAAAAGGCAAGTACAAGTTCATTTTCCTGGGCAAGAAGAATCTTATAGTGCTGTTCTTGAAAAGAAAGACTATTAATAACTTTGTCTTCACAGTCTCACATCTTGCCAGCCAACAGTACATACAAACGTGAGTGCCAGAAAGACGAGGAAATACCTACTCCACAAAAATGAGGAAAACAACTCTCCAGCCTCAGCAAGTCTGGAACTGGAAGACAAAACTAGAAGTTGCATCTTACCATGAGCCTTGATAAGTTGTGGAGACCGGGTACCTCCAATATCCTGAGGAAGGCCTGTGATGTTGTACATTCCATTGGTGATCAGAGGCTGTTGATGATGTTTGTGTATTACTCCACCTAAGTAGTAGCACAAAGTGGTTTATTTATGGCTGATGAAAGCCACTGCACTTGTAAACGTGCCCACTCCTTATTTATGAATGCAAGTCCTGTTGTTAACACTGAGCATAATCATACAAACTACATTTCTGACACACAAACCAGTAAGAATCTAAGATGTCATTTGAGCTGTCTTGCACACTTAATGTACAAGAACCAGCTCACCCCTCTATAGTTAACAGCTTTCTCCACTACAGGCACAAAATGTGAAAAATAACTCCCTTTGATGCTGTCCCCATTTTAGATGCTAATCTCCATTTTTAACAGTATGTGGCCAGCTCTCAAAAAGCTATCAGTTCCTACCACCAAGTGAACAGACAACACGTATATATAAGTTTAACTTCCAAAAGCAAACCCATAATCCAGTAAAGATGACTGGACTAAGTGACTCAAACTTGGAAACCTTACTTCAAATACTAACTCTCAGCTACACCCCATCTTACATAAGGGTTACTAACTCACGTACAGTTGTTCAAAGAAAGGCAACCATATCTAAGTCAAATTTACCTTCACTAGCTTCCCCATCTGCCAGAAAGATGTAGTAACTGGCATCCAGATTAAACCTCCCTTTGTGAGCAAGATGAACACTTCTTCTGAAAGAACACTGAAGAACACCATCTGCAAGCCTCCATGATGCATCCTCAAGGGCACTCTGTGAAACATGAGACATTCAATACGAAGTCTTTTCAGAATGTCAGAGTAATTGACTCAAAAAGTAACCAAAAGATAAGCAAAGCACCAAGAAAGAACACCAATTATTGTGGTGGAAGGGAGTGTGTAAAAATCTCTTGCATACCTACTCAGAAGGTACGTCAGTAAGTCAAAACAGCAACATAAGTGTTGGACTTATTAACACCAATTGCAACTAAAGTCTTAGCAAAGGGACAGAGTAATAAAGCACAAAGTTTCTCAGTAGAGCAAGCCCACACACACCTGTTTTTACTTCTAAATGTAACATTTCCTAGGAAATAAGTGTCCAACCAATCCCACCTTAAAGAATTATGGATCCACTTTACTATAAATAGCTGCTGTGCAAAATAAAAGCACAAAGCAGCAGCCCATCATTCATAACTTCAAACTTACATTGGTGGAAGTGTCTCAATTGTTTTCAAATGTACCTCTGAATCAAAAACAGGAGGACTTCTCCCCTTTAAATAGGCAGTGATGGTGTGAACACGGTGGTCCTGACCAACACACAGATACGCATCATCATCACCCTGGAGAGTTTAAAGGAGAAAGGTATTTATAGCCCAACACAAACAACTACTGGCAGTCTCCAAAAACTCTTTAACATATGCAACAAGACCCAAGACACATTTCTCTAGCTATCAAGCCACTACTTTCCAGCTTTCAAACACTTCAGTTTTAAAGAGGAATCACATCAAGTAAAACAGATGACACAGGCACATTATGATATAGACTTTTATTCCCACCACACACCAGGGTAACAGCCATATTATCAAAAGTTTATCTATAGTTCACTAAATTAAGCAGACAAGGCAGAGGTGGACAGTGATGCTACTTTAAAACTCTCTTTAGTTAAAAGTTGGATTTCCGTATAACAATGCTTTGCCTTTACAGCTAAGAACCAAGTGTTCATGCACTTGGGGCATGAATATAAACAGCATCTTCTTTGTGCAACAGTTTACAGATTATGCATTTGTCAAAAGCATCATCCCTTGACTTCAACACCAATTATAAAAAAGGATTTCTAAACACTGTTTCAGACTGAATGTAATCACTCTTGTACAAACAGTGATGAAATGCAAATGGGTTTCAGAAAGCATAGTGACTCAGCTTCTGACAGGTAAGGGGTTTTGGCGAGGTTACAAAGAAACATTGATCCAACCAGGAATCCCAGTGAACTATGGTGCAATCATACAGGTTGGATTCTGTCAAGACAGATCTCCACAGGGAAATTCTACTTCAGATAGCTAAAACTGAACATCCATCTAAAAAAGGCAACCTATGCTTCTGCACTATGAAAGAGAAGTCTCTCTTGTGACTAGCAACATTTCAGTTTTCTATATGCATGTTTTGCTCAAGTACTGTTCCATCTTTACTGAGACCACAAAAAACAACTAAAGCAGAACAGGACACTCACCATCCACTGGTCATGGGACAATGCAAATGCTAAATATCCTTCACTTGGACCACTCATTTCAATAAATACTGAGCTCCTCTCTTGTTGGAAGGATAGAAAAAAACAGGAAGCACTTTCAGGATCACAGTTTGAAGGGCTCCTAATGCAGAACTTGGTCCTTCCACAACCAGATGAATTAAACTAGATAATTAAACAAACAAACAAGTCATAAGCAGTGAGAGTTTCCCCTCCTCTTCTTCCCTTTTTACCCCATTCTACAAGATAGCATACAAGGAACAGCAATGAAATGCAGTCTGTCTACATACCAATCTCTTAACCCTCCCCTAAAATTACTCCAGGACTACTAGGTGAAACACTGGTGGGTTCCAAGCTGTACTTTGATGCAAGAAAAAAAAAGGTAAGCTTGAGAGAAACTTCCTTCAGTTTAGTTTTTAAAGAAGTAACAGCAGCTGCAAATGAGGGAGAAACAAAGGGAAGACCATCTTTTTGTTTCCTTTCTAAAGTAGGAACTCCACTGATACAGAAGAAGAAAACACAAAAAAAAAGCTTATTCTGGATCAAATACTGATGCTTGCTTAATTCAAGAATCAGTAATGGAAATCCATATCAGAAAGGAGTAACACAGCTGAACTCACTAAAGGAAATTTCTGAGCCTGCAGTTATTAAATAGGAAGTTACTAGTCAAAACCAGACTAAGTCTCTTTTCCCATTTCTCCTCTCAGGTATGCATAATATTTTCTAACCATTAAGTTCTAAGTGTTCTATCGATCTGAGCCTTGTGTGCCATGACATTTAACCTACACAAGTTCAGGCTACTCCACTAGCATGAGAGAAGAGCTGTCTATGTCCTTAGTCTCTGATATCTAAGTCACTCATCCATCACCTCTCCCTTTCTGTCAATAGGCTTTATCAAAGTGGTTTCATAAAACAAACATTAATTAAACATTGATCACAAGCATTAAAAATACTATTATTTCAGTTTATAATTACTTACTGGCTTTGATAACCAGGAAACAGGGTGTGAAGTTGATATAGCCTCTAATGTTGCATGCAAAGGTGTTGTTGGGGACAGTGCACTAGGCTGAGAAACAATGGGACCAGGAATCTTCACCCAGAAAGTCTTGTATTTCTTTACAACTGTGGCTCTTAAAAACAAACCATACACATGCTCGTACTGTACATCAACAACTGGTTGTTGCTTAAAAAAGGGAAAAAGGAAAAGCTATAGTTTGCACAACTTATTGTAAAACCCCCATCTTTAGGCAGGCCTCTACCATTTTAAGGATTAAGGTAGGAAAATATCTGAAATCTCAGTGGAAAAATAATATTAAAATACATGAGAGCATGCTCTGTCGGATACAAGTGAACTTTGCCACATGCATGAATATTTCAGTCTTGAAGAGAGTTGTATAGCTTCTATCCATTAGTTCCCCAAAACCTAGCAGGAGGATGTACATATCATTTTGTTAAGTACCAGCACAGAAAGAGTCTTAATGCTGCGTGTTACAGACATGAGAAATGAGTAGTTAACTAGAAATAGTAAAGAAATTGATTTCCAAATCCCTTTGTGCTCTCCCCACAAACATCAAAATAATCCTCTCCAAGTATTCCCTAAAGCACAAATCTCTGCATTAATGCAGACTCTGCAGCAAGTAAGATGTGTCCACTTTTCAGGCCATTAGTCCAAGGATACTTCTCCATTGCTGGCCAATACTTGACACAGCAATGGCACAGGTTTACTTACTTGCATTTTAATCAGCTAGAACTAATACTAGATTTACTTACAGAAACTGTACCCGTTTTGGTGCATCCCCAGGAGCAATCCAGTAAACTTTGATGTGTTTCTTTTTTGCTTTACTTGTGTGACTGACAGCTGAATTCTGAAAACATACACATACGAAGACTCACATACTGGATATGCAGGAAGGAGATTTTAGATAACACAGTTATCACAGGCCATAACTAACTTCCAAACCAACACTGCACCATTACATTGCACACAGGCACTGCAACCAGCTCCTCCTCAGTAAAAGTCGGCCACTGAAACTTATACATACTAACAAACTGTGAGGCTAAAAGGAACAACTAGAGGTCTTTCAATCCAGTAGACTCCAGTGGCAGTGTTCAAGGCCAGGCTGGATGGGGCTTGGAGCAACCTGGTCTACTGTGAGGTGCCCCTGCCCGTGGCAAGGGTCTGAAACTAGATGATCTAAAGGTACTTTCCAACCCAAACCATTCTATGGTTCTATGACGAGAGAGGCCCCTGCCGCATTTATGCTGTAATGGTGTGATAACACTGTATTTTTTTTTACAGTAAGATAACTGCTCCATGTTTTTGATAGTAAGAGCATGAAGAGACAGTGCAATGACCGTAGAGAGAACAGAACTAGTATCCCAGAGGACAAGCCCCAGAAGTAGACTTGGGATCAGTTATTTGCATAAGATAAACAGATCAGACATGGCACTGAACTAAGTCCTTGGAGCACAAAGGGCATAATCCAGACACCCCCATGGCTTTACAGCACTGATTAATGCATTAATTGGATGTCACTGAGCTCAAAGAAGACTACACAGGGTCTAATACAAACACCTCAGTGCCTGATGTCCCACTTCAGGACACTAAACCGTACCTTGGTACGGCCACAAGTCAGGAGCTGAGACACTCTCTGGTCAGCTAACATAAAAGAACCAAGTGCAGGGGTCTCCAGGTGCTCTGCATCCCGGGCTTGGATGAAGAAGCCTTCAAAAACTGGTCCAGAAAGACGAACTGAAACCAGAAGAAAATTTAAGGTGAAATATGCTCCAGAGGAAGAATGAAATATTTCAACCACCAGAAGCAAGCTATTGAACAAGTACAAGTATTGAATGACTGTTGAATGGATTGCCTGAGCAAGATTCAACTGCTTAGACAGATCTAGTATAACTGAATAAAGACAAGCTACACAATGAAACAGTCAGTTAAACTCCTCAGCTATAACTGACACATACCTTCTATGCGGTCCCCTGGTTTAAATTCAGTCCCATTCACTGTAATGGTGTGCTCAGGTGACAGTTGTGGAGAGCTACCATGACAGGGTATCATGCTGGCGCAGGCTTCTCTTACTTTTCCATTTGGATAGCCACCCACAGATGCATAGAAACAAATAAACATCCAAACAGCAAAACCAAGGCCAGGCAGCTCCATCTATAGAAAGTAAAGAGTTAGAGGCAATTGAATACAATACACATGTACATTACAGGTCACTGCTCATCTTCAAATGAGGGAGTTAAACACTACATTTTAAAATCAAGTTTTAAAAAGCATGCATGAAAAGACACCATCTCCAGCTGCACACTAATGTGTGTTTCTGATAAATGACAGACTCTGCAGCAATGCTCACAGATAGGATGTTTCAGGCCATCAAGGGTACAGGTAGTAGATGGATCCCTCCATACAATGGGTGAATTATTTCTCTCAATGCATTTTGACACAACTTCTCAAATTTCCTTTGCTTACACCTCTCTCATTCTTCCCTCTCAAAGCAAAAAATAATCCAAGTCCCTTGAACATCTGCACAGGACAGATGGATCTTAAAACATGTTCCATTGCTGTATAAAAGTCCACAGTACTGAGGAACTACACAGCTGGTATCAAGCCCACTCTTTTATTAATCATAGTTCCAAATTACACATCGTAACAGACTGCCCTGTGTTTCCACAACTCATGTTTGATCCTCATATATGACAAATAATTCCCAGACAACAAATTCCTCTTTCTGCAGGAAAACTAAAGTTGTCAACACCTGAAGTACATTTTACACATGCAAAAGAGTGGGAATTTGGTATAAAAATTTAGACAAAGAGACACTGAGGTGCTGGAGCAGGGCCAGAGAAGGACAATGGAGCTGATGCAGGGCCTGGAGCACAGGTGTGATGGGAATGACTGAGGGACCTGGGGGTTCAGTCTGGAGAAGAGAAGGCTCAGGGGGGACCTTATCGCTTCCTACAAGTGCCTGACAGGAGGATGGAGCCAGGAGGGGGCTGGGCTCTGCTCCCAAGGAACAAGGGTTTGGACAAGAGGAAATGGCCTCAAGCTGCACCAGGGGAGGTTTGGATGGAGCTGAGGAACAATTCCTTCCCCAGAGGGTGCTCAGGCATTGGAACAGACTGCCCAGGGCAGGGCTGCAGTCACCGTCCCTGCAAGTGTTCACACACCGTGGAGATCTCAGTGCCATGGGTTAGTGGTGGCCTTAGCAGTGCTGGGGCAATGGTTGGACTGCATGAGCTTAAAATAAAGATCTTTTCCAACCCCGCTGATTCTATGATTCTATAAAGATGTGCTTGCCTGTAGCAAACATACACAAGACTTCCTTTTCTTTCTTTTGGATACTGGACCTCCAGACAATTAGACAAAAAATATCATTGCTTGTAACACTCTGAATAAGGGAGCAGTATGCATGAAAAACATGTGGGGTAGTAAGACCAAGAGCTTAAAACAGTTATATGAACAGTAACCCCAGCATCCATCACACAATATTTTGCCCTGCCACAATACTATTTCCTATAGAACTGTGGTAATTATTTTGTTAGTCAGCACCATGCAAGGTTTACAGTTGTATTGTTCACAGAATATCTTAACCAACGAGAAGTGTTTGTATATCCACAAGGCCAGAAGAAAAGAGATAAACTTCTTTTCCATCCTTTGGCACAAGAAGCAGGTTATCAGCTCTAGTGGAATATATACAAGGCAAGTATGTCTACCTTCTGGAAGAGCCAGGCCCATTTTGCACCAAGGGATAAGAAGTATCAAGTTATGAAGCTTCCTGACAGAGCACGTGGACAATGAAGATAAGAAAGGCACAGACGCGTTTCAGACTAAACTGACACCTAAAAGGCAGTCAGATGAAGACAAGGCATGTCATTAGTCTTACACACTCTCCAAGAGCCATCAATATTATTTTTTCCAAACTTCTACATTCAGTGCTAAGATCCCACAATACCCAGGGCAATGTTACATTTGTTCTTCAACAAAATAGCTCCTCAGTGACTTTACATCAGTAAACAGAAAAGAATCAGAGAGAATGAGGGATTGAACAGTCACATTTCAGGAACTAGAAAAAAAAAAACAAAACGCTCCAACCTCAACTCCTCCTCCCACATACTCAAAATAACATGATAATATCATTAACTGCTAGTTAAAATAAGCCTTTCCTTCTAGCACAAATACTTCCCCAAACTGCCACAAGGCTCCATCAACATGATTTATTCAGGAGTTCAGGAATCCAACAGAGAGCTAAAAACTGTGGTTCAGTACAATGGTGGAATTCAAACAGCTTTTACATCTCCCAGTGAAATCTTCAAACCCAGCTGCCAGAAGAGATGAGGCTGCATACTGCAGAAACAAGAAGAAGAGTAGGCTGGTGCACTAGTTTAAGTAGCAGAGGATGTGGTAGGGATTTAAAAGGAAACAAGAAACATTCCTTGGCAGACTCAACTGACAAAAACTGGAAGAAGAAAAGAAGCAGAGATGAAAAGAATGAAAAAGGCCAAAATCTGGAACTACTGTGTTGAAGAGGAATTTTGAAACATTTCTGTTTTAAACAGGGTTAACTATACCAGAGCAATCTTCTCTATGTACCTCCAACAACGAGAGCTACATTCTGTAAAGAATAGTAACTTCCAGATTCAAATTTAGCCTTCCTCAAACAATACATTCAGTTGCTTTGGGAAGTCTTTCCTTCCTTAATCTGGAAATATGTCAGGGCACTCTCTGTTCTCCACTTACACAGCAAAAGAGGCAGATGGAAGATGAAAAGCCCTCTTATAACACCAATCACTCTGTGATTCAAGATTCATTTTGTACTTTTAGGAAAACACCTGAAGTGTTACTGGAGGCAAAGCAGTACAATAAGCCAACATGCTAGACAACGTCAAGCTTTAAGAAATTTTTCCTTACTTCCAGATTGAAGTGCTCTGGACTTTAACTCAAATACCACAGTAAACCCCTTTTATAACACAGTAGAACTTCATATTTAAAATTGTTGTTTGGAATAGTAAAAAAAAATAGAAGTTTGCATCCACTCATCTGCTGCCCCTAGGATCTCACTGCATCTCCTTACCCCTTTCAACAACATGCACACAAACCCTCAGCCTTCAGGCAAGATCTTTTCAAAACAACCCTCAAACCAACCACAACAAACAAGGAAAAAAAGGACAAAACCAGAACATACAGGAAGGAAAGTAGAGGGGAAATCCAAGGAATGTGCAGAACTTCCTCATATAACAGGTTAAGATGTCTCCTTTAGCTCTAAGAAAGGACATGTCACAGGAGCATGAAACAGTGTCGTGCCTTGTGAATGTGACAGGCTGGCCAGAAAGGAACAGTGAGTCTAGAATGCTGAGCACATAGCATTAGGAGTTCAAAAATGAACATTATTTGAAAAGACACTTAAGGAAGTGGTTTTTAGTTACACTAATAAAACAGCAACAAGCAATTCTGAGAAGTGACAAAAGGTATCTTTATACTCAGCCTGAAGATTATTTATATTCATCCTTAGCCAATAGAGCATCTGCTTTGCTGAACAGACAAAAAGAAACAAAAACCCAACCAAAAAAAGACCCCAGCAAAACCAAAAACACACACCAAAGTCAGCCACTGGCAAGCAGCAAATCACTCCTATGTAAAACAGTCACTTCCTTCTGTAAGGTTATATGGTTTCCTCTTTTCTCTTTGGAGTTCTATAGCCATGATAACATAACTTCCCTCCAAGTGATGCAGTCAGGATTGACTGCATTTTTAGACATATAGCACATATATTATATACATGACACCACAGTGCAGAACAGTTATTGAGAATTAGAGGAGTAAGTAGCTTTAACATTCCAAGAATTACACACAGAGGTAAAAGAATACAGGTTTGTAATAAATGAACATACAATAAACTGCAGAATATACCACTGCTTTCTGATATTCACCTTTGTAGGAAAAGCAGAGAAGACAACTAAATCTCACAACTACACCCAGAAGTACAACCCAGAACAAAAAGGGGTTTGATTAATGTCACAATGAATCAGCAGACCTCTGCAAGATCATCTTTTCTAGATAAGAACATGACAAACTGCAACAGAACCTTAAATCACCAACTATTGCCATTAAAGCTAAGATTCAGAATGAGAATCTACGTTAACTCTGTTTTTGAGGTGTGTAAGCTGTGGAACAGCTAGCCATTACCTACAGCATTTGAAAATACTGTGTTTCCACTAGAACTTATTATAAATTGTAGGTTTGTCCCTCTTGACAGATTTTGCTTGCAAGTTGTATTAAGCAGCTTTGGCTGTAGTGGTTTATTTGTGACCCTTTAAAATACAACTCATTGGTGACAGCCTATGAATTCGCAGACAGTCCAGTTCCCTGTACTAAAGAGGAAGGGGAATCACTGACTTCAGGACTGAAGGATAACAATGTTAAATATAAAAGCTAATTCCTAAAGCAGTTTTCAGCTGGCAGCTCTCCAGCGTTGTTAACTTACTATGGTTTGAACTGCCTTGAAGAACAATAGGGAGTTTAAGGATTTCTGCACATTGATCCAACATAAATGCACTTCACTGAAATGCTTGTATTAACCAAGGACCTGAGAATATCCATCATCTCCTTCCTCTACCCTGCCTCCATGCCAGCTGCACCAGAGAGCATGCAGCAGTAAATGTCCTGAAGCCATAGGATGTGCTACAAGCATACTCCATAGTCAGAACACAATCACATAAATGTGATTTTAGTCTTGTACTATAAGCAGAGTTTTCAATGTTATATACAACTAGAGACAGTATCAGATGCAGGAGTCCTTTTCATATCCTACAGATCTACTAGGGCACACCACACTGTTTCACAGTATCAGGCAGTTAGTCAAACTGCTGTTCCATACCTTGATTTGGAATGGAAAAAATACTTCAATATTCATTAGTTTGAGGCATGACTGGAAATTTGTTATTCTACTCCTCACCCTCCCTACTTTAATCTTCAATATAATACAAAACTCACACCCACTGGCACAAAAGAAAGCTTCAAAACAAGTTTGTTCTAACAAACTCCATCATCACCTGTAATTCTGACAGGATTTCAAACTTCATGTTTCTCTTAGGGTGCAGGGAGGAAAAGAAAGAACTGTATACTTAAAACCATTTATAATGCAGCTCTCTAACAGAAAATAAAAATATACAGAGCAACAGTCATCTTCTCATCACACTTTCCTAACTTGTGCAAAATGCTTTAGAAGGAAGTTAAGCTTTTCCAAGGAAGCTGAGTAACTGGAATGTCCATTAATACTTACTTCATATGGAATTTGATTATAACTGTAAAATTCAATTTCATACAAAGATTGCTCAATAATAAAATAATCTGAAATTTCAGACAAGCATTTCTTGAGCCAAGTTGTTTCAGATGTTTGCTGGATAGGTCAGAACTCAGGACAGAAATAGAGCTTTTATAAGCACCCTTTTTGGGGGGAACTTACATTGCATACAACCCACCAGAAATTTGGAGGAAAGTCATGTAGAAAGAGCAGAACAGGGGTCCCAAAGGTACTCCACATATGGCCAGTTATTCCAACAGTAGTGGGATGCAGAACAGCTATTTGAAGTAAGAGACAGCCAAAAAAATCCCACTGAGCACCTACAACAGCTATGCCCAAAAAAATGAACTAGAAACAACCATTTCAGTTAGTACGAATGGAAATGAAGTAGCTATATTTCATACTTATGACAGGCCATAATAAGATGAGAACACCTCTGTGGTAACCCAAACATTAATGGTTAAAGGCCAAAGTAATTATCAGTATACAAGGGAATTTACACTCCTTATTACACCTCACAATCCTACTGTGACTGGATTTGGATAAAAAGAGAGCAGCAAGTTACTCCCTCCTGTGATGAAAACATTCCTTCAGTCCCTGCAGGTCTCAGCCCTGGTAGCCTAATTCTTCAAGAGCACAATGTTCACACAGACTCAGGAACTCCTCACAGAAATCATGTCAGTTTTTAACAGACCTTAGCTGCAAAGTACGAAATCTAAAGCTAGTTTCAGAGAAGAAAAAGAGATGAGAGAAGGGGTAAGGCAAACATACTGCCAATTCAAAAGACAAAAAACTACAATGGCCAGAAGCTTTCTTGGAACCACCATTAGCCAAGAGTGCAAGCAGAAAATTAAAAAGCCATCTAAAGGAAAATAAGGTGTATTAACAGAATTGTGCCATGTATCTTCAGAAATACACTCTTACAAAGCAAAAGTGGGCTGCCTTGCTATTCAAGAGTCACCTCCCCTCCAACTTCAGAGGAAGAGCTTGGGTTAGCTTCTGCTCATTTAAATGTGGTCATAATCACAGCAGTGGGATTGAGCAAGAGCAGAAAACAAGTAGTGCTCACATTGACAATAACTTATTACATTTAAAATACAAACACTTCCATATCCCCAAGATGACAAAACATACACACCTCAGCCTCTTGGTCCTTCTACTCAGGAAACATCCAAAGAGAAGTTCAAGGCTTGTCTGTTCCCAAATCAGGTTTTGTAACAGTTCAAGTGTAGATATTTACCTCTCAGCCAGTACTTCTGTTAGAGTGAACAAGTCCAAGTAAAACTGACACTGTCTTTCTAATCGGAAGACAACCTACATTACGTTGGAACATCTTGCATCTAACAGCATTAACCTTTATCAAAGCCAGGATCACAGGGAGTTTGAAAGAAGAAGCAGTACACACACCAAAAAAAAAACATTTCTAAGTGTTCTTTACCTCGAGCACACATTTTATACTGCTCCCCAAGCTCAGCCCATGAGACCCTACACATCAGCTGAAGTGCATGAGCTGGAACAAAGCAGGGACCCTGCAGCTTCCTTTGCTTTAGCAGACATCTACTTCCACAGAGCTCAGGCAGTTTCATATTAAGCGATTATTTTAATTATCTTCTGGCACAGTTAAGGAAAAAAAAAAACCTACAAAAATAACAAAAGAACCACGAAGTCCAACCACAGCTTTTAAGAACTTCTTCCTGAAGGTAGAAGTTGGTACAAGTTTGCAGCTTAATTTTAAAGCTTATTACACATTTACTCCCTACCAAAGAGACACATTTTTACTTTTAGAAGCATGAGCAATCTTACAGAGGAACATGGTAATTTTGTCTTTTTCCCATATATCCCACCAAGAATGAACAAGAGGCAAGGATTTTACCCCGTTCAGTTTATTATTTAACTTTCTGTTAGGCACCTGCTCTGCACAGAATCTTTAAGCCTGCAACCTTGCAAACTTTAAACTCTATAAAGAACCCAAAGTTACAGACTGATCTATAACAATAAGCAAATCCAACTACAGGATCAGTACATTTACTGTCACAGCTACCACACAGCTATTCCGTACACACATTGATGAAAAAGCAAAATAAGGAAGCAATATTCACATAACATTAAGAAACAAACACTATACAAGAGGAACATGGCTGGGGTGGTTTCCAGCCAAAATAAGCCAGAGCTTACCTTTTACTCATTAAGGCAAGCAGGCTTAAGAATTTTCCTTAAAGCAATTCAGGACTGCCCGCATGCAAGGCAGCTTTAAAGGTGCTTTAAAAGTTTCACAGCTACTATAGACACTCTATTAAGCACACCTAGCTTTCAAAACGCCTACAATCTCCACACTTTGAGCATTTCCTAAGTTAGTCTAAACGCGGCATCCTGCAGCTACAACAGCCCCATCCACCCCCCACCACTGCCCGCAGGGAAAGGCAACGGGAAAGGAGGCGGGCCCGGCAGGGCCAGCCCCTTCCTCTGCAAGAGCCTGCCTCCTACCTCTCCGCTCAGAAAGCTGGAGTACTGTGACATATGGTAAGGGCACGTCGTTCCTATACTGGCTCCAAACGCTGGGGGTGTTGATAAATGCCCTGGTTTTGCGACTAGAGTCTTGCCGCTGGGGGTGTTACTGAGAGATTGTCCTTACAGACGCTTGCTAAACTCATGTGCAGTGCTATTCGTGTGCCTAAAGGTGCTCCCATTCACAGGCTTGCAAAATCGGGTTGTTCTCAAGAAAGCAAATAAGTACTGGCTGTAACTGGGGTCTTACCTGCTGAAACTGCAGTTACTCACACAGGCTTCTGTGAGTTTGGTTTTATTTCCTCTTGTTCCTAGTCCTCTATTGCTCATAAAGCGGCAAAGACAATTATTGAATAAAAATACCATGGGAATTTTGTCCTGCCTCAGATTAGAAATACCCGTATTTTCTTTAAAATCACTTCTCCACGAAAATGGAACTTGCAAATGCTCTGTTAGTATTCTACTGATTTCTATAAAAGCAGTATTAACCCTAGAAGTCATAATATATATATGAGATATATTTAACATGAAAAACAATAATGAACTACTTTACCTAGCCATACAAATGACTTGTTTGTTACACTCCTATTATCTTGCTTATGAAAGTCACTGGGAAGCTCAGACTTTCACTGATCTTACAGCAACTGAACTAAGTTTACAGCACCTGAAGAAACACAACACATAATCAATAGCTTAAAATGAAATATGGATATTTCCCCCTAGCTGGGGGGAGTGGGCCGTATAATTAGGTTTATGAATGAATATTAATGAATGAACTAATGAATTTATGAACTTAACAAATAACAAGTTATTAATAAGGTCACCAAAATATGAAAGAGTTTGACAATCCTAAGCCCAAGTACATCCATGCTTTATTAAGTGCTTGTGTGTTTCTAATTCATATATGCTGATTAAAAGCGGCCTTCCTTGCAGATACAGTATTAGTATGACAAATACTAATATACATACATTTACAGTATGAAAACTCTAGTGACCAGAGTGATCAACATTTTTGATGAACTTTAGATCCTTAATTTACAAAGAATATAGTGGAATCAATATCAAAATACTTTTAAGATCTTATTTTAGGGTCTTGGTTCATGGGCAAAAAGGGGTCTCTGAGACATGTTAGAAATATAAAAATACATATGGACATAATTTCCTCATTAATACCCACAAGGAGGGATGAAGCAACAATCCTGCTGGAAACTATAATCAGAGCTTCAGGAAAAAAATCATTTATCTGTGAAAAGTAAGGGAGGGAATATTGGTTTGCTTCTCATTTCATAGCTTCTCTTATTTCAGAAGGTGTTGGCTCTATTGCCATACAGCTATAAAGCAAGAAAACCAGGAAAACACCAAGAGAACCAAGAAAAAAACAACTGCTCTTAAGTACAGAGTATGAGTACCTATACTCCTCCTGAACTGGCAATCATCTGTCTGTCTGGAAGGACTTTTCAATCATATTGATATCCTTAAAAGAAAAATTGTTAGCAAGTTTTACAGCCTTAATGAAAATATTTCTATGAAAGAGTACTGCATGCTGACTTGTGATGTGTCAACAGTCAACATGTATCAAGGAAATAAAATGCTGTGAGGGTGCTGAGACGCTGGCACAGGGTGCCCAGAGAAGCTGTGGCTGCCCCATCCCTGGCAGTGTTCAGGGCCAGGTTGGATGGGGCTTGGAGCAACCTGCTCTTGTGGAAGGTGCCCCCACCCATGGCAGGGGTTGGAATGGGGTGAGCTTAAGGTTCCTTCCAACCTAACCTTGTTGAGGATTCTATGATTAGGATATACGAACCATAAAGAGTCCACAGATGCATCTTCTGTGTGAGTGTTCTGCAATTACAGTTCTATCAGTATGTTCATAATAATTATGAAATTATTGCAAAGCATTAGTTTCTATTTTAACCAAAGTATCAGAGACAAAGAGGTCTGGGAAGTTGGGGTTTTAGTTTCCTATAAGCCTGAAGAGAAATAAAATCATGTAGCCTGCTACTGAAATATGTCAGAGGATGACAATATCAAGTGGCATATAAGCAACATAATATCTAACATGAAAAGAAGCTGATGTCTTTTTTTGCATAGTTTGTTACAGAACCTCAAGGAAGAAAGTGAAAGCTTATAATTTGGAAAGCAACAAGGAGGCTTCATGCCAAGTACATAAAGGGGAATTTTTGTTCCTTAAGAACTGAGGAAACAATTAAGTAAAATATATAGCATTTTGGAAATGAAATCTTGCACAGTTCAAGGTATATACTGATCACTGTGCTATTTTTTAAGCCCAAAGTAATATGGAAAACAAAAAGTCATTGAAGTTAGGTCTGAAGAGGCCCCATGTTATTATGTGGTTCCTTGTAATCAGTTTTCCTCTGAGGTATTAAGCTAGCTATACAGCAAGACTGTGGTCTTTTGGAAGATCAGTCCTTGCTCAAGGTTCATGTATGGTGCACAAGACAAATGGTTTCTCTGTGTTCCTGGAAAGATTATCTCAGTAAAACACTACTTGAGCTTAAATCACGTGATGTGCAAAAAGGCTGCATCCCTATCAGATTGTCTTGGTGATGGGTAGCTTGGATCTAAGAAGTTTTTGTTACTGCTGCTTTCTATTTTGATATATTAATATGCATTTGAAAAAGTGCATTTAGACTTGGCCCAATACATGCGGGATACTGGTCCTCCTATGAAGACACCCCACTTCTGTGTATCCTACACTTACAGGAACAGACTTTTTTCAAGCTTTTTCAAGCTTTTCAGTATCATCATCTTAGCTAAATATGTATTAGGGAAATAATAACAATAATATTAGATCGGAAAACTTTTTCCTACCAAAACAATTTGCATATGCATTTTTTTCTCCAAATAGAGGAGAATGTTGAGTCGTTGAAACAACCCTGACCATCTAAAAGGAAATAAATGTCCCAGTGTATCATCCTTAAGCTTCCTGTTTCATACCAACTGACTTACTCTATTTTGTGGAAATAAAGGATACAAAATAGATACATATATCAAATAGATACATGTATCCCACTGACCTCCAGAAATATCCTTTTTTGTGAATGCTTCCCTTGGTCTTTCTTCCTCTCTGTTCATCAGCCCCTTCTACTGTCACTGCTTTTACGTTGTTTTATGTCACGTATAAAAATGAAGCCTTAGAATTGTATTTATACGACGATACTTGTTTATCTAGAAAGAAACCCTCACTTCACAGCTTTCAGCTGATTCCCCTCCCCAACCACCTGGTGGCATTAGCCACTAAGTAAATAAGCCTTTGCACTCGACTACGTGGAAGCTTCACTTTGGTGTCCCGGAACACCAGCGGCTGAAGTACTTGCGTCCTAGTTTCTACCCAAATGTGTATCGACTCTGACTTCAAGAGAATTCCTTCCAAAAACTAACGCCTTGCATATGTGAAGTAAAAGAATGAAGTTTGCTTCCGTGATCCCAATTTGAGCCAGGTCTATGCAGGTGCTATGATGCAGTGACAACCTGCCACTGGCTCTGGAAAAGTCTCCACTTTCACTCAGTTCACAGCACAATCAAATCAATGGATAAAGGAATCCAATAAAGTAATTTTATATGGGCCATCACTTTATCTGATGCACATTGCTGACGTTTTATTTGATAAAAGTACTGAACAACTCACTTTCTTGAGTTTTCTATATTTTACACCAACATAGGAGAGTTGTGAGAAGGGTAAGAGAAAGATTATTTCATCACAGCTTTCAAGTCCTACAAGCAGCAATCCTCACTTGATGAGCACAAGGGAATACGAAGTCAGGTGTGACCCAGTCCAGAGATGCTACGGAAAGCTGCCTCCTGCAGAATCGGGTTAGTACATGGTCTCTGTGCAAGCTGGTACCTTCGAAATTTCAAGCCTTGGGGGAACCTGCTGCATGGCACCTGAAGTGACACAATAAATATGTCACAGACACACTTGGAGGCAAAATATCAGTACTGTACTACTGTAGGGGACAGTGATTCTTCTACCACCAAGAATCAAGCTGGAATGGAGAGCTGGAGTTTGCACAGAGATAAGATACTCTGAAAAGCTGGGCAGCAGCAGCAGTTTGTCTCAACATACAGCAGTAATTCCTAGCTCCTATGAGTACACATAGGAGCTGCTGCTCAGCTTTGGGCAATCTACCTCTGATCAGCAATCCTAAAATCAAATACATGGGTATCTTACATTAAGTAAGAACTTTGAATTTCTGGTAGCAGCAATTGATGATGGCTCAACTTTAAATGTTGATTTAGGTGCACTGATTGCTATATAGCAAAAGAAGAGCTGTCAGTATGAATTTTAGCTCTGTAGTGAAAACCTTTAACTTTAGAGTGCAAACCACTCTTGCATCACCTTCCCTGCTCATGCTTAACTTGGTGATAGAATGCAAAAACATGTTGAAAAGGGGCCTGGGACTGAACATGACTTGGCAATGAGAAATCAGGGATTTCCAAGGCATGAAGATGAGGAAGAGATTAAAATTATCTTTTAAAACAAATGCTTCTGTAGTCATACATCTGGTGAAATATTCTCCTGCTGCAACACATTACAGCATGGTAGACTGTTTAAATTGCTATGGCTTGAATTCTATCTGTGATGAATGATTACAAAGCAGGCATACAGACCCCAGTATTAGCTTTCAGACAACCTCAGGTTATGTGGGACTAGTACATAGTTACTTCTTCACTTAAAAATCAGATGCCAATTTCATACAACAGACATAAGTGCTATCAGTTGTTTGCCATTTGAACTTAAAGAGCTGTTTCAGTAAAATTTAAGGATTATCATTTTAATGGACCTGGAAAATATCCATGGTAATATCACTGTAGTTTGATATGTTAGGAAGGGGCACCATAAAGAAAACGGACTGTGCAAGAGACACTCTTTAAATATTTATCTTTGAGGAGGAAATATAAAACCAAAAGAGCAGATCTGCCTGATAAAACTACGAGAGCTCCTTTAAGAATAGATAATCTGAAGTCTTAAATCTCAGCATATATCACTCTAAATGGAACAATTTATGGGAAGATAAAAGTGCTGGTAGTGATTCAGCAAACTGGTATAACATACTATCCTTGTAAAACAAAAATTGTCCCAATATGCATTAATTTCTTCTACTCTTAACTAAGTTAAATGGTATAAGAATACCATCCAGACACTTAGTTTAAAATGTTGTTTGCCAAGTCACCACAATTGCAGATTATTAATATCAAATAGATGTGATGCTGTTAGCTAAACCATACGCAAATAAATCTCAAGCAATTATGTGAAAAGCTCCATGTAAACATAACAAAATTTTATTCTGACCTCTTTAAAGACAAATGCATTAAATTGTACAAGCTTCTATTAAAAATTTATAGCAGACTAACTTTATATAGAAGTTAAAGCAGAAAGCATTCCTTTTTTAAGGCCACACAGTAAAAGAATGGCTAGACTGGGATTAAAAATAAATAAAACTGTGTCTGCAATCCAAAAATTCCTGATGACACCAAGTTCATCTTTGAAAGGTCAAACCAACAGTGCCAAGTAACTGGAGGAAAGGGCATTTACAAGTTCAATAAGAGCAAACTGCACACGCTAGTGTCCTAGCCTCTCCATCTCATTTGATCTCTTATTTATATAGACATTTTTATTCCAGCCTACTAGTTATTCGCTGCCTATCAGGCTAATGCAATCTGTTTATCTATTTAAAAGGGATTAGAGAAAAATATGCTACAGGTGACTACTTCAATGTTCTGACCAATATTTTCTCTTAGTACTAGATTGTAAAGTCCAAGGCCATGTGTAATTTCCTGCAGGGCACATAACATGTCCAAGAACAGCATTTGCTTTCAGCCACTGCATAGGAAAGCTCTAACTCACAGAAAAGACTTCAGTCTCATCAAATTGCGGAGAGAGTTTTAAAGAAAACAAGCTTTCTTTAAAATCAGTGTTGCATTCCTGGATGAGATCTCTCCACTAGAAGAGGACAGCTGACAGAAGGGTCAACAACTCTGAAGCTTCCTATTGTTTGAACCACAGCCCAGTGTTAACTCATGAATTTACAGGTCATGGGTGTGGGGCATTGAGAAAAACTGTGCTCTCACTTTAAATGTTATGAAGTCTCTTACTCCTGCACACAGGCCAAAGGAATCTGCATTTAATTTTAGTTAGCTGTTCAGTTAAGGTCTCTCTCTGCTAGTTGGTTTTTACTGTTGTCATTGGGAGCTATTGTTCTGTTATTAAAACTAATTATTTCTAAAAAAAAAGAGTACTGTTATGCAAGTACTCAAAGTTCCCACACTCTGCAGTCATAACCTTTAAAACAGGCATAAAGCAATATGACATTTGACACCTAGTGAATGGGCTCCCCAAAGTGTACCGAGGCCATGGCTAGGGGAAGTGTTCTGTAATCCTGTGATGCAAAACAGAAAGTGCGAGGGAAGGGAATACTAAGAAGATGAATGTAAAAGAATGGAAGAATCTTGGTACAAATATGATTGAAAAAGCTGGGAAATTATTTCCTGATAATGACATTGATATGGTATCCACTCTTACTTTGAAGCAACTATTGATCTCTTCCTGCTATGGTAAATCATATCACGCACAGAGAAACTGCAAACTGAAAGTAAAATGGTACTGTCAAATCCACCATTTAGATGCTAGTATAGCAAATTCCATGATTGATTGCTGTTGGCTGTGTCCTACACAATATCTACAGTGCTAAATGGTAGCACTTATGCACTGATGTTTTGCTGGTGTGGTTCCCATATACAGAAAAATTGCTCAGTTTATGTCTGCTAACACAGGCCAAAGTCTGTGAGGGATGTGTCAGCATAAGAGGTGATGCTGACAGAGAAAGGATTAGAGCAATCTGCTCTGTTTTCTGATTAAACTTCATAAACCTGCTATATTCATTCAGTATCGTTGTAATGGTAATTTTTTTCATATTGAATTGAAGGCAAATGAAATTATACTGTTCTAGTCACTAAGTGATTCAACAGTACTCGGGGAACTTTTTTGCTGTGTAATGGATCGTGTCCTTCGTTTAGGCTGTTGACATCTGTTCTAGCTACAGCCACAAGTGTTGATCAAAATAACTGCTTTAGGATTTGGAACCAGGAGGTTGTGTGCTAGTTTGGTTTCCTAATGATTTTTGTCTTGAGTAACTTCAAAATCCTTTTTCACAAACTTGGATACATTTCAAAACATGTCTAAATGCACAGTATAGTGGAGACATATTTTAAAACTCAGTAGCAGTGGTGAAATTGCCTTCAGTGGTACCCTTTGGGGTTTTTCTTTTCATAAGGTATTCAACATGCACTTTAGAGTAACTATTAATGCAAAGGACTTGGCTACATAGGCATTATTTGCTCTTCCTCTCTTAGAAGCATTCACTGCCTAAGCAGCTCAGGGAATTTCTAAATCCCACAAAAACAGAATGCAGCAGGACAATAGAAAACCTGGAGGCAGACTCCTGTATGAGGCTCTGCAGCAGAGTCACTTCTGGCTGCTGAAGCCTGTTGAGCACAACTGCAAAGAGATGGTCCAGATCTGTTTCAATTATATGTCTGTTGTTTTTATTCCTAAAACTCCCATATCTGTTGGAGCATCTTGTATTTCCCATTCCTATATCTTCTTTGCTAGGACACATCCTAATCAGAGAAAACAGCCAGCAAACCAGGAGAGGTGGGCTTCTGCTAGGTGCAAGTCTGTCCTTGTATACAAAGCACACAGGCCTGAAATATGAGTAGGAAAAAGTGGGGCAAGGAAAGACAAGGAAGATGGGAGAATCCTACTGGGCCCCCAGGAAACATCAATGTAAAATAATCCAGATTGAAAGTATCACTTCTGAATCTGAATCTGAATGAGTCTCACTGAGGTGAATGTTAAGGGAACTGCACAAACACACAGGGGGCTTTTTCCCCCAGTCTCTCTAGGGACTCTAATATTGTTGGGGCATAAAAGCTGACATATTCATCACTTACACCAACATGAAAACCTCTCTCAACAATACCAGAAAAACGTGAACTGTAATGAGGAACAAAGAATTGTTCAGAGGGAGGAGCAAGTGAAGGAGGGAAGGCAAAAAAACAGCTACCAAAAGGTAACAGACTCAGTCTGAACTGGGTGGAAGTGCCTCCATGCATACATAGAATCATAGAACAGTTAGGGTTGGAAAGGACCTTAAGATCATCCAGTTCCAACCCCCCTACCCTGGGCAGGGACACCTCACACTAAACCACGTCACCCAAGGCTCTGTCCAACCTGGCCTTGAACACTGCCAGGGATGGAGCATTCACAGCTTCTCTGGGCAACCCATTCCAGCGCCTCAACACCCTTAAAGAATTTCCTCTTTATATCTGACCCTAACTGCATCATAATCAGGTGAACACGTTGCAGTAAAACACAATTATAAGGCTATGCATGGGATGACTGAAGTAAAATAGTTGTCAAAATTGTTTTCCAGGCTCCTCCCAAGTCCACAAAACACTTTGAAAATAAAAAAAGCAACAAACAGTATAACAACATCGTGACTGTAAATTGAGAAGCACTGTGGTGGTGGTGGTGTTTCATTTCAGGTAGTTCTAGGTAATAAAAACAAACTGACCTTCCGAAGCTGCGAGTGGGGGTGACCTTTGCAGTGGGATGCAGTCAATGACTTAGGTGGTGAGAGGCCTGGAGCAACCGTTCCAGGTATTCTGCAACACAATGCAATGGGAAGGGCTGTCTGGTGATCAGGATGCTCCAAAACAAGGCGGGTGGGTTTTGAGGTTTGGAGTGGTGTTTGTATTTAAAACCACCTTACCTCTTGCTCAAAGAGAGATCCCCGCAGCCCCTTTCCACACCCTATATATAGCACTTAAACACTGGCTGACACCATGTTTGCTTCGCAGCGCAGCCTGTCAGACAGGAGCCGGCCGCTGTGTGCAGCGGCGCGGCACCGGAGGCGGCGGGGCGGGATCGGCCGCGGAAGCCCCTTGGAGCGGCATTTCCATCGCCGCAAGGAGCTACTCCAGCCACTGTTTAAAGCCACGTTTCCCTCAGCGGAACGCCCGTTAAAACACACGGAGCGCTGGCCCGAGACCCCGGCGGTTGGCGATCCCTCATGCCGTGGTGGGGGCTATGGCTGTAAATGCAAGGGCTGTGATGGGCTCCCCGCGGGCCCTGGTGTGCTCCGAGGCCTGCCTGGTGGACAGCTCAGCCCGCCCGCAGCCGCACCGGGGACGGACGTCGCCCCTGAGCTAATTCTCCTCCCGGGGAGCGCTTCTCGAGGCGGGGCGGGGCGGCCCTAGCCCGGCCTGGCCCAGCCCCGCACCGCTGCCGGGGCGGGCACTGGGCTCTCGCGGGAGCTGCGCAGGCGCCGCCCGTCTCCGTGCGCGGCCGCGGCGGAACCGATAAAGTTTGTGTCAAGAAAAGCAAGGAAAAGAGAAGGAAAAAGAGCGGTCCTGCCGCCGGCGAGTGTGCAAGTGCCTGCCCGGGCCCGCACCGCCGCTGCCTCCGTCCCGACCCGCCCCGTCCCGGCTCCGCTCGGCCTCAGCGGGGAGCTGCGCCTCCGCCGCTCCGCGGGCCCGCTGGTAAGTATGGAGGGGGGATGAGGTGGGCGCCGCTCCACGCAGACAGCGCGGCGGTGAGGGGCCCGGCAGTACCGGGGCGGGCTAGCGCAGTGACAGGTGTCAGCCCTGCCCCCCGGGGCTCTGGCTGGGGGCCGGGCCGCGCTGTGGGACGGGGAGCGTACCCGAGGTGCTGCCGGCGGCGGTGCCCGGCCAGGGCTGGGCGCCTCCCGACAGCTCCCTCGCACCCTTCTCCCTGCCCTGCAGCGGCTTGTCCTTGCGCTGCCCCGGCGCTGGGAACATGTAAGCGGGAGCGTGAGGCGTGGCCAGCGGCCGCTGTCCCCCGGGGGTCGCCGCTGACCTGTGCGGGTTTTGTTTGTGTTTCCTTATGGCAGGGCTTGCTTTTCCGTCCCCGAAGTGAGTTTTCTGGTGCGGGAGGAGCTTCGGGCAGCCGGCTGCAGCCATGCCGGGCGGTAAGGAAACGCGGCTGCTGCACCTCGGCGAGATGGAGAAGCTGGACAAGACTCTTTTCAGGCTGGAGCAAGGTAGGTCGGGGCCAGCGGTCTCCTCAAACACTGCCTGCTTCTTCTTCTTCTCGCGGGGTGTCCGCGGGAGCTCGCCACCGCCTTCGGGCAGCAGTGGGAAGGGAGCTCAGCCTGCGGTGGGGTTCGGGTTTTGCTGCTGTCAGTCTCCAGGGAATGAAGTGCAAAGCATTTATAACGTACTGACGTGACTCCAGGAAGCCTTTATAAATCTAGTGTTTATCTGCAATGTGTTATGTTGCACCCTTTATAATTTTGAAATATGTCAATAATACTGATACCTTGCAAAGTCTGAGGGGACATTTCAGAATACGGACTCTTTAGGTCCTCCTGAATCTTAAATTGCCTGTCAGGTGTCTTAGAGCTGTGCTGTGTTAGTGTTCTGGCTGCTTGCTTGTCAGAACTTAACGTTCTCTATCTCTCTGAAAGTGTTCTTAAGTCTATTTAGAAACACACCCCAAAAACCCTCTAAAAACCCAAACCAAACAGGAAACATCCCCACTAGTTGGTCCACCATTATGCTGCTCAGCAAATTCAGACTATAAATCTAAAGCTGTCTCTAGAAACCTTCTTTAATGATGCAACGATTTTTACTGCTCATGAAATTTTGTGGGTTTTATCACTTCATGTTACTGATATAAGAACCTAATATCAATGTGGCTTAGTGGAGGAGTAAGATTTTGGCTCTTAGGAGTAAGGCTTCTCTTCAACTGTATGGATTTCAAAGTTTCCTGACAATCTGAGCTAAGGAAATGTCAGTAATGAAGATGTGCAGAGTTAACCCTAACCTCTGTTTTTAACTCATTATGTGAGTTTTGTTGGAGGGAGTTGCACATTGCATGGCTATCAAGGTGCTCTGCTGGTGGCAGTCACTGAGAGGGCAGAGCTAGTTTTAAGCACAGCATTCTTGATGTCAGTGTAACTGTTACAGGAAATAAGATATCAATGGCATATACCCCTGTCTTCTAATTTTAGTAATCCCTACAATGAAATGTCAGGACAGTGCTGGGGGGAGGCTACTGAGCCTTACGAAAGTGATTTTTTTGTGTTAAGATTTTTTTCCTCTGTAAATGAGCTTCATCTTATGTGACAGACATAAAGATCCTAAAACCACTGCTTTACACAGGGGGATTTGGTGCAGTGTGATTATGTTAGTAAGAGGAACTGTGAGCTTGGTGGGATTTACATATAAATGGATTCAGATGAATTGCTCTTTTTCAAATTAAGATAGTGGAACTTGCCATTGTTAAGGGTTTTTTAAACTTTATAATTAGTTGTCTGTGTATTAAGAACTTTCTCTTTTTGCAAATCCTCAGGTTTCTTCCTAATTTTGTAGACTGCTCCAGCTAGTAGGTGTTTCACTACAGTTAACTACATGGCTGGCATGTAATCTAGTCAGTTACTGTGCAAGCGCTTACAGCTGTTCCAGTCACTTGAAGGGGCCCTGTACTTAGCTATGCATACGATGGTGGCCCTCTTCCTGAAGATGGAAACTGATTCTGAAACCTACTGACTAAACTGAATAGCTCATTTCCAGTTTAACAGACTATACTATGGGTTTAGTTCCTAATAATTTAACTTAATTTTGTCCCCAACATTAGTATCTTCAGCCTGAATACTACTCTTTCTATGTGTGTGTGACCTGCAGCAGGTATGCAAAACCCCCTTTGGTTTCTTGAGCTCTCTGAAAGTTTAACCAACTTGCTTGTGTGCTGCAGATGACACAGAAATATATGTCATTCCAAGATTAAAAGCATAAGAAATTTAGCCTTGTTTAGTGAACCCTCAATTGAGAAGGAAGGGATTTGAAATATTTTCTGTTTTGAAATGTGTTCCTAATTTTTTTTCAGATGCTTTCATGGGTCAGCTTAATACATGGACTTGGGAAACCTAAATTCTTAAATACTACATAATCCAAAATCTGCATAAAAATTTATGTAGCCTGATGATTGTTTTGCTGAATCTTGTTTTTTAGGCTTTTCATACAGCAAAGAGGAACAAATGGGAAAGGAGTTGAATAGTACTATCTATATAAGTAAAGGACTATATGTAACATGTGCAAAGAACAATGTTAAGAAAGTAGGGAGAGGTGATGCTGCAAAATTACACCATTCTGCAAAATTCTAGGCAGATATGTTCATGCCCTTTCTTAATGTCATATCAAATAGTGATTTTTAATTACAGAATATAAATATTTTCTTGATAAAGTGGTTTTTATGTCTTGAGGCTTTGAACTACAATTCCGACTGGGCCCAACTCTTCAAGGCAAGCCTGTGACTGTGTACACAAATTATCCAGCTCCTGGAGAAGTATTTGATCGCCACAAGTTCAGGACACTATCGTGGCATAATCCCACAGGAAAAGAAGATGACTCTGACAAATACTGCAAGCTGGATCTCCAAATTTCTGGGTCATACCAGTACTATTTCAGTCTTGGGTAAGCAAAATTATATACTTGCAGCTGGATGCAGTCTGCTGCCTTGGTTTACTCTTTAACCTGAAGAAATCTCAGTTGAGAATAAAAGCATTTTTTTCATGTATTTTTCAAATTGCAATCATGGGGCCTCTCTGAATCTGCTAGTGAAAGGCAGTAGCTGTGGTGCTTATTCAATACTTTCTGATGCATAGATACTCTGGAGAATATACAGAACAGGCTCTTGGTGAGTGTTGGAGAGCCAAGCCATTTTTACAAGTTTTCAAAGTCATCAGCATTCTGAGTACTTGGATGATTAATTCGTACTTCCTTCATTGACTTTGAAAGTTGTTTTCTTTCTTTCTAGAAACAGGTTCCAGCATTCTTTACTTCCCACTCTTTATTTCCTTCTTTGTTTCAACAGGACAAGTGCAGAAGATACACCAGTATCTGTAATGATTGTAGTTGGGTATTATGAGTTCAGTGGTCTAATTCCCTTAAGCTTAAAAGGGCATTTAGCTCAGGGTATCTTCCCAAAGATGTTGCTCTAAATGGAGGTCTTTGTACAAAAGATGGGCAGTCTTGCTTTCTTTGTGTCTGTCTGTATCCCACAAGGAGGGAGAAGTACTCTGCCTCAGAAAATAACAAGGGCATCTCACTTTTGCAGAGAGTATAAAGCTCTGTATCCCAATTGTACTCTTGTAAGCCTAGTAGAGAGATGATGATGCCTAAGAAATGAACATCTCTTCAGTGTCTCCTCTTCAGCTGCTGTCAGTCCTGTTCCTTACCTCCCCACAGCCACTGTACTGGGTTACTGTGATTTTGAAATCGTTGTGCTTGTTGAATTCTCCTTCTGAAACTGTCTGGCACAATGGATGTTTACCATACCTATGAAAATGTTTGGGTTTTTTTTTTCCCTAGAAATGAAAAAAGTGGCGGAGGTTACATCGTTGTGGATCCTATTTTGCGTGCTGGGGCCGATAATCATGTGTTACCTTTGGATTGTGTTACCCTCCAGACATTCCTCGCTAAGTGTCTAGGACCGTTTCATGAATGGGAGGATAGGCTTAAAGTTGCAAAAGAAACCGGTAATGCTCAGACATGTGTTAAAGGATATACTTTAATCTTCTGATCAAAACCCAGAGTTACACTGAAGAGTTTCAGTGGGGACAGCTCATTTGTTCTTCAGTTTATAGACTAAATATTTCCCACTAGATTCAATTCAGTTAACAGATTTTGTGAAATGATTAAAATATGTGAGGAGGTGTAAAAATTCAGGGATTTCCTAAGATGGGAAACCTCACTTGTTTTATTGGTTTAGGTTTAAGATAGACTTGGAAGTTTGTAGAACTGACAGGGTTAAAGCTGGTGTTACATAGAATTTCAAGGGGAAGATTTAGATCATTTTACACTGTTATTCCAATCCCTAGCTTTAAGTACATGTTATAACTGTGATTTATTATGCTGCTTTCAATTCCCTTTGGATGAAATCTGTTTTTTTACTAAATAAAATGCTTTTTTAATATGTAGGTTACAACATGATTCATTTTACGCCACTGCAGAAGCTTGGACTATCGAGATCATGTTATTCACTGGCTGATCAATTAGAAGTAAATCCTGAATTTTCAAGCCCTAATAAACAGTGCACTTGGAGTGATATAGGAGCTCTTGTGGAAAAGCTGAAAACTGAATGGAATATGCTTTGTATTACAGATGTAGTCTACAATCATACTGGTAGGATTTTTTTTGTGTGTGTGTGTTTTATAACCAGATTAGTCCTATAATTGTATTTCATTATTTACCTTAACTTCACCCCCTTGAACTCATCTTTTAGTAGCTGTTTTAAGAAACTTACTTGTCTCTGCCTTTGAATATCTCAAATCCAGGACAACTCTCTACAATTATAACTGATATGTCTCTGTAACAGTGTAAAAGAATTTATTATTGTTAGTGAAATGGTGAATAGACCCCTTCTTAAGAGAGAATTAATGAGCTGTTCATGTGTCTGTATTTTTATAGTATGGTTATTTTTATGATCTGCAGTGTGCAGCTCCCACATAAATGAATGGCATCTGCAGTATGAATTTTTTGGTGAACATGAACTGAGTACTCTCTTGTTAGACAGGAGATTATTCTTGTAGCTGCTTAAAAGTAACTGTCCAAATTTGGATATAACATGCAGACAACAAACAATAGGGACAAGAGGCTGGGATTAAGTAATGGAGGAAACATTACAGCTCAGTTTGTGTGTGTGTGAGATAGCTTTGTTTTGGGGGGGTTGGGGAGGGAGATAGGGTGAGAGGCTAAGCATATATGAGCCAATGCACTGAAGGCTTTACTTCACTGCTTGAGCAACAGTGAGTTTTCTTCAGTATGATCTGATAAAACTTACAGTACTTCATCATTTGTAGATTTACTGATTATTTGGATAAGTTCACCTTGATTATGTTTATAATGCGCTTGTCATTTTACACTGCAGTCCTAAAGATCATACTTTTTCATAGCAAAGTACAACAAATAGTTATGTATGTTTATGTTGCAGTCCTTTGAGGCTTACAAAAACCCTAGTAAGAGATACCTGTGAATTTGAAATGTGCTTTATTTGCTTTAGTTCTTTGGTGTTGACTGCCATCCAATATTATCAGTCTGTGATGCAGCGTGGGCCCTGTGTTTGCTGTATCTGTTTGCTGAGAAGTTACTAAGTATAGTTATTGACTCTGTGTCTGAGGAAATTTTAAGTCAGTTAAACATGAGGCCTTTTAAACATTCTCCCAATTTCAGATCAAAAACTTCTTGTATTTCACCAACTGGGAAGTCCAGTTTTATTAACATGTGCTCAAGATTCTGTCATCTTTTTACTGTGTATATATGCACGCTGCCAAGGAGAATGTTTTTAGGGACAGAAATACCTAACTATTAGACTCCAAAATATGTCTGAGAAGAAAAATGTCACTTTATTTGATTACATTTGTAGAAGGGCTTTTTCAGGTTACATTCAGAGTTTGAAGTAACCTTCATTGGGATGGATGATTGATTTGTACTATGATAAAAGGTTGTTTAGGTGTTTAGAAGTCTCCTAACAGGATGGGAATATGCCCGGGGTCCTGACTTAAAATCATTAAGCAAGATCTGGTTTGATGCCTTTGTTTCCCGTGTTCACACTTTTAAATTCCTATTTCTCGGCCACCTTTGTTTTGTAGAATCAAAACCTCTTGATTTACAACTGACTCCAAACTTAAACATGAAATTTGGCATAAACAGAAGCATATGCTGAGAAATGTGTCAGTAAGCAGTCAGAGCTTTTGGGGGTCTTTTGAAATAAGAAAATAGGCAAGTAGTTTTGGAGGTTCTTTTTGTCTGGATCTCAATTAACTTTACTTTGGTTTTATTGAACAGCAATTTCTAGTAGTTAAATTAGTTAATTCCTGCACATTAGGGTAGTTTAATAGCCCCATTTAAATGGAAAAGACAAAAAATGTGTAGGCAATTACTTAGAGGGGATGATGGGTACTTGCACATTGTTATTAATTATGCAGAGTGTCTGCATTAGAGCTTAAGTTGTCTCACATAAATCCTCTAATGCTGGTAATTCTCGCAGCTCATGACCCCTCAGCTTACAGTGGCTGTATCTGTTAGTAGTCCCTGCTTTCTAGCTGAGACCACTGTGTAAAAATGGGAGTGTTTCCCCTCTGTATCTGCTGGAAGTCAGGCAGCTCACTGTCAGCATTAAGCAGTTAAGATGTTTGGTTTCCATGCTGAAGTGGAGAACAGGCTGTGTGCACAGTGGACATCAGTGGGAGTCAGGCTTTGATGGTAATGTGTCTTTTAGGCTCTAGTGAAAGCCAGCATCTGTCGCCTGGCTTGAAAACTAAAGTAGGTGCATGTACTAATGTTAAATATAGATGCACCTTTGGCATGTTACGCTGAGTAGCATAGATAAACTTGCAAACCCTGGCTGGTAACTGGGTAGATGTATCCTTTTAGGGCTGCCATTTCCTTTGAGGTGTTCAAACACCCTCCCATAAGAAATACTGTGTTTGCTGGCATTTAATTTTCACCAGGAGATGGAAAAAGGAATGTCACTTGGGTGCTCCTCTGAGCTTTCAGTGGCTATAATGAATCACATGAAGTAATAAAAATGGATTAAAATAAATTATATCTTGCTTTATGCTTCAGAAGAGGCTACTACTGTATAACTGGACTTTAACACCTGAGCAAATCCTACTTTAAGCTCTTGAATAATCACATCAAACACCTTTTCTCAGCTTTATAAATGGGAGGAAAAAAAAAGTCACCTTGGGCAATGAGCAAACTTAGTTTATACAACAATGTCCTTTGAAAAATGTGAAATACAGTCCTTTGAAAAATATGAAATTATTTTCTTAAATAAGAATGCAACAGCCTGTAACAACCTGAGCTCATTGTTGCTTTAGGCAACTTTAAAATAAGTAAGGTATTTTTAGTTGTAGGTGGCATTTGAGCCAGGAAGATCTTAATTTCCACCAATGGTTTGACCTTATAAGCATGGAATTTTGCCATGCTCATAATGGTCTTGCAGGCATAACGTAAGAGTGTGCTCAGAAGAGCTGGTTGTATTATAGACTGAGAAGGGATTCTCTTTTCTTTCCCTTTAACATTTTTGTTTGAACTTCCTTGAAATAAGCAAATTTGGGGTTTAGGTGCTCACTGTCTTCTATAATTTGGACACATTAATGGCTCTTCATGTTTCTAATATTATTTTTCCCTCGTGTGAAGTAGTACTTCTGTTTTTTCTCTGCTTTTCTGGCACAATGGATTAGTAAGATGTGGTCTATGAGAAGTGATTATCAACAAAATAATTGTAAACCCTGAATAAAAACTGTATTTGTTCGTATGCATTCTGTGCTTTTCACATTCAGTTTTCCAATTGCAGATACCCAAAGGCATATATAAAAATTATTTTCAGTTGAAAAGTGTTTAGGACAGTTCCAAAAATGGACACAAATGAACTCCTGGATTTTTTTTTCTTCCATGTCATGCTTTCAAAATCAGAATCCTCTCTGCTATACATTCATTTACTCATGCTGCGACAGGCACACTACTGTCTATTAGAATCATGGAATCAGCCAGATTGGAAAAGTCCTTCAAGATCCTCAAGTCCAGCCGTTCCACCACTAAACAATGTCAAATACTACACCCATTTTCTAGTGAAGGCTCATTGCTTTTCTGATTTAATTCTTAATGTCCAGTGCATCTTCTGGTGTTTGTTGATAACTACAAGGGTTGTTTAGAACAGTCAGGTGGCATGTTTGAGCTGAACTAGTTTTCCCTTTGTGTGCACTCATCTTCCTGTGTAAGTCTCAATGGCATTGCTGCCCACTAGTCTGCTACTTCCTATGTACACAACAGGCTCACAGCTAATCCTTTCTAAAAAGCTCATTTAACTACATTTTTCATTCACTTTTTGGGCAGTGTGTGTAAAACTCTTGCTCTCTGGCTGTGAGTGATAGGGTCAAGAAAATTAAAACCCAAAAAAATTGAGTAATCTTAAATCTTGGTTTGGGATGCATGTTTAGCTTTTAATACACAAAGAACATTTCATGGTCATTGTTTGATGTATTTCCTGCAACAGAAATGTGATTTTGGTTTTTTAGTGTTTAGAGTTGTTGGTACTATTGTATATTTTATGTAACTATCAAGGTTTCTCTGTGGCCTCTGCAACTATTTGTTGCAAAATAATTGCTATCAGTAATGCACACCTGCATAAGACATGGAAAACTTTAGTTGAAACATGAGCTAACTATACATGCTGTGGTACCTTAACTTCTTGGCGTTAGGATGTTTGCACAAAACAACAAAGTGTTCAGTGTGTGTACTTACTTTGTTTTCTTCCTCCCCTCCCTTTCTGGAATAAGCCACTAACAGCGAATGGCTCAGGATGCATCCAGAATGTGGCTATAACCTTGTAAATTCTCCTCACCTGAAGCCAGCTTGGGTATTGGATAGAGCTCTGTGGCACTTAACCTGTATGGTGGCTGATGGAAAGTATACTGCTAAAGGGGTCCCTCCCTTGATTGAAAATGATCATCACCTGAATGTAAGTGATTGATAACTAAGTATAAGCTAATGAACATTATAAATAGCTGAATAAACCTGTAATATTTCCAAGGTTGTGGAAATGCATTACAAGTGGTGCATACTTTACTGTTATATTTAATGAAATAACTCTACTCCTTTTGTCCTGAACCATTCATATGAGCACTTAGCTTTTCTTAAGTCTATCAGTTATCAACATTATTAACTAACGTGATTTTTATCTTTATAGTGTATCCGTAAAATAATATGGGAAGATGTGTATCCAAAAATTAAACTATGGGAATTTTTCCAAGTGGATGTTAACAAAGCTGTGCAGCAATTTAAAACCCTTCTAACTCAAGGTAAAGTAAGAGTATGTTGCTGAAGAATGTGGATTATGTATTTATAGTACAAGAAACTTATAGGTAAACTTAACAGTAAGCTGGAGAGCAGAGTAATACCAGTTTTTTTCTACATGAACAATCTGTCATGCAGATTTAAGCAGACAAAAATGCTCTGAGGGCTAGTGAAGCCTTTGAAAACTTTGCACCCCTTCAAAGCCTTTATCTGCCTTATAGTAGAAAGAAGAGTTGTGTCTCTTTAATTCCTATTTCTGTGTTATGGTGAATACTCTTTTTTTTTTTCTTTTTTATCTTGTTCTAAGGCAAAATGAGCACTAAATCTGATCCAAATCAACATCTTCAAGTAGTTCAGGACCCTGATTATAGGCGGTTTGGCTGTACTGTAGATATGAATATAGCCTTGGCAACATTCATACCACACAGGTATTGTATTATTGATTACAAGTTAAAATTACAAGTGAAGTTAAATTTGTAAAACCAAATAAATTGAACTATTTTCAGAAATGGGAAAAAAAGAATTTTTTAATTTCTTTTAGTTATACATAGTGCATATTTAAAAAAAAAACTATTTAAATTGCTCTCTGCTTTCAATGTCCTGAGAAGCAATGGACCAGCTGCAATAGAAGAGTGTTGTAACTGGTTTCGCAAGAGACTTGAGGAACTGAATGCTGAACAACAGAGACAAACTCATCACCATCAAGAGCAGGTCTTATAATTACTTGTGTTGTAATGCTGAATTGTTTTAAATTGCAAAGAAATGTAGGAGTTTCAATAATGCCTAATTTAATCACTTCTAGGCTGTCAATTGTCTTGTGGGCACTGTGGTTTATGAACGACTGGCTGGTGGTGGTCCTAAGCTGGGTCCTATCACTAGAAAATATCCTTTAGTTACCAGGTACATATCTATTTCTTTTTCTTAATTATCAGAATCTTCCAGGGAAAGTGATTTCAAAGTTCATTAAAAGTATACATTAATACCTACAAGTGTATGTTTTGTTTCCCCATGGAAAAATACTTCCTAATGAACTGTCTTTTTTAAGCCACAGTGGTAACTTATGTTCAGGACATGAAACAGTATTCAGCACAATGAAGTCATATGTAGTGGAAATCGTTCTTGTAGGTGGAAGAGGGGTGAACTGGGAAAGCGTACACCTGTCAGGTTTTACGTACTTGAGACCATTCATGTATCTGAAGAGCTAAGACTTTAATTGTATGCTACTAGCTAACGCCAAGATAGTGGCAGCATGTCTTTTCTCCTTTAGGGCATGCTACCAAGCAGGAAGCTCTCCATCACTTATAGTCTAGTCTGTATCTGGTTTATCTGGTTTATTTAACCAGTTCATAGCAGATATTTTTATTTCAAAACCAACAAGTTTCAGTTTAGGTTACTTTATGTAGTTGGCTTGTTTTATTTGTCTGTCTGTTCTGTAGGTATTTCACTTATCCATTCAAAGAGCTTACAGTGGAGGAAGAAGAAGCTATGATACATCAACCAGATAAAGCTTGTTATTTCATGGCACATAATGGCTGGGTTATGGGAGATGACCCTCTTAGAAACTTTGCAGAACCAGGTTTGTAAACAAACTTTGAATCATCCTATAAACCTTTTGATATTCTAGCCAAAGCAGAAAGGGTTTTCTTTAATGTACCTTTTTTTCCAGGTGTATTCCTGTGAAACTGCAGAATAGCAGACAATTTACGGCAGTTTATTTCCCATTCAGCATAGAGATCAACTATAAGAACTGGGATTTGAGGTGCAGTTTTGCAAGATTTGAGAGGGAAATAACCAGCTTTCTGCCACTGAAATGGGGATATCCTGCCTCCCTGCTTTTGTCATTGTCTTTTCTGCTTACTTTGTACTTTGTTCCAACACCACTGCTTGTTTGCATTTCCATAAGACAATGGCAGTGGCGGAAAGATAATGCAGTAGAAAGGTGGATAGTGTTTTACTGCATTAGTGAGCAAAATGTGGATACTTGAAAGGGTCACTTAGTGGCAGTCAAGAGATGACCCAGTTTATCCAAATTAAGAATGCAAATTACTTGTGAAGGGTATGAAGGGGTATGAAATAACCATGCACTAAAGTATTGCATTCTAACTCCTTTGAGGGCAGCACTGATATCCAATAAAAGCAAGAGTAACAACTCTAGTTTTCAGAGTAGGCATTCACTTTGTAAACTGAATCAAAGGTCAGTTTAATTCTGATCTAAGAGTTACAGTCTGTTTTAGAAGCTCATCTAATTGATATTCCAGAGTGCTCTGGAGTTTGCAAATGCCTTACTTTTGCAAAGTAATCTACAGCCCTTTCACTGGTTTTTATTTACTGTTTAATTTCTGTTTGGGTTCTTTTTTTTAACCTACTTCACGAGGCTGAAGATAATACATGTGTCAAGGGTGGGTTTTGTTCAGTTGCCTTTCGGCTAATTGTCCTTTCTTCTGGCAGACTTCTCTGCCACCTTGGGCTTTAGTTAGCATACATAATCTCTGTTACTGAGTTTTCTCTCTTGGAATCATAGAAACACAGGATGATTTGGGTTGGAAAGGACTTTAAAGCTCATCCAGTTCCAACCCCTGCCACAGGCAGGGACACCTCGCAGTAGAGCAGCTTGCTCCAAGCCCCTGTGTCCAACCTGGCCTTGAGCACTGCCAGGGATGGGGCAGCCACAGCTTCTCTGGGCACCCTGTGGCAGCGCCTCAGCACCCTCACAGGGAAGAGTTTCTGCCTTAGATCCAACCTGAGCTTCCGCTGTTTCAGTGTGAACCCATCACCCCTTCTCCTATTGCTGCAGTCTCTGAATGAAGAGTCCCTCTCCAGCATCCTTGTAGCCCCCTTCAGACACTGGAAGTTGCCCTGAGGTCTCCATGCAGCTTCTGTTCTCCAAGCTGAACAGCCCCAGTTGTTTTCACAGCCTGTCTTTGTACAGGAGGTGCTCCAACCCCTGATAATCCTCTTAATTCATCTACAGCTTTTTGAGTGCTTTATACTTGTGTTGTATCTTTGGTTTGTGACACACATTACTGAACCTGAGAATATGTTGTGAAAATATGATACATAAGGTTACAAATATAGGACATGCAAAACTATCGTGGCTAGTTCTGTAAATGGCCCTTACAAAAATAATGATGTTCATCCAAAGGAAGACAGTTTTTCTGTCCATGTGGCTGTGTTGCCATTCGTGAAGATAAAAGGTCAGCTGTGTTTCAGTGAATGCTTTTTGAATTTTTGGTGAGTTACAGTCCCTGCTCTTTACTTACTAGTTGCATACTCTTGTTCATCTTTCATTGTGTAGGCCCAGTCAGTAAGGTGTCCATAATGTGAGCTTAGGAAATCAGTGTGGCTGAAAAGCCATCTCTTTGCTAACCCAGGTTTACTTTTCAGCAAGTTTCCTGATCTAATTCAAGCTTCAACGACTAAAATAACTTGTGGTACATCAATATAGCTGGCCTGGGTGTAGCAGAAAGCAATGAAGTAGCTACATCCTACCCATCCTGAGTGGTGCTGACCCTGTTCATACTTTGATCAGGTTTAGATAAGATGAATATAAATAGACCTTCAGAAGACTGATGGCTCTAATGCAATTGTATTTCTCTTACGTGGCTCTATATATTGACATCTCCATGTTTGGCCTGGATATTGCATGTTGCAAACAGTGTGGGGTTTTGGTGTTTGGTTTTTAAGTGATATTGCTGCCCTGTGATTTATGTAGGCCAGAAATAATTTGTTTTAGATCTGACTGATATTTCTTTGGCACAGTTAAATCTCCATAAGTATGTTCTGTGAAGTACATTACAGATGAACTTGGATTTAAAGATTTTTTGTTACTGAATGCATTAAAAAGAAGGCAAAAAATTAGTATGTGAAACTAGGTGAGATGAAGAGTAAGTATTTTCATACACACAAAAGCTGTTTAGGAACTTTGTTTATTTAAGTGCCCTACCAGCCTCTAAGTACTTTGGAAATTTGCCTTACAGCATCAGTCTGCTGGTAACAGAAATGGAATCTGAAGCTGGGGCTGTGGCAGTTTCTATATGGTAACACAGAGAGATGCTTTTCAATTTGGCTGGTGTAAACAACCGAACTATTGATTCCCTTCATTTGTTTGCTGCCTTTTTCTTTTTTTTTTCCCCCTCAAGTACAGTTTTTGTACTCCTTTGAAGAATTAAAACTAATTTTATTTCAGTTTGAAGAATTAATATCACTATAGAAGTTTATTCTCTTGGAATACTCTGAAATTGTGTGTCAGTGTAGACTACGTAGATTTTGAGTTGATACAGTTATTGTTAGACTCTTTATTCTTCATCACAGTGTTCTTGGAAATGAAATCTCACATTCTGGTTTTGGTACACGTTCTGCACTATACATATATGCTATAATGAATTTATTTCCCTTGCAGGTTCAAATGTTTACTTGAGAAGAGAGCTCATTTGTTGGGGAGACAGTGTGAAGCTGCGTTATGGTAATAAGCCTGAAGACTGCCCATATCTGTGGGCTCACATGAAAAAATACACTGAAATCACTGCCAAATATTTCCATGGTGTTCGTCTTGACAACTGTCACTCAACACCCATTCATGTAGCTGAGGTATGTAAAATTAGGCATGTTTGTTGTAAAGCAGGCTCTGCCTTTGAACTCAGTCCTGCACCATTGCTGTGGAATTTGCAGGATCTACACAGCAGAGTTCAGGTGTGAATGAATCTTCTGCATAGCATAAGCAAGGTTTCTTGACTGGTGATGTTGGGTATAGTTTCAGCTCTGTTAAGCAGGTCATAGAGTGGTGTAGCTATTGTATCTTTTACTTCTCTGCTTTATCTGAAATACTACACATGCAGATGGACCTGACTAAACTTTCCCTCACTTAGCTATGGACTAAGTGCAGTGACTGCCAGGGTGCAGTATGTCAGTTTCAGCTGGGGTCATTGCCAAGACATGGTTCAAAGTCTTAGTGTGTCTTTGTCATACATATTTTTGCTGTTCCTGAATTAATCAGGAAGAGGTTTATTTCCCAGAATTGAAAAGTTGGGCAAGAAGTTGTCTGGCAGGCTTATTGCTACGATTAGTGCTTCTTGTTTACTACAGTGCTGACTTCGTCCAGACATTGTACTTTGCTAGGAAATGAGCTTTAAGTGGAGTCTGAGTAGTACAGCTTGTCAGTGCATAGCCTTAGCTTGGTTACAGAGCTTACCTACATCTATAAAGAACTCTCTAAAACGAGTTGAGTTGCACACACAGGAGCTCTTAAGTGCAGCCATTTCCAAACTTCTGCCATTCTTTCATTTATTGTTACTGGGTTTGGAATGGTAACTGTGAAGGCTAAAGCTGAAGTCTTTACAGGTATCACTCTTATCCAATCTTTGTCTTTCCATTTTGAGCTAAAGTTTTGTTTCAAACCAAAGTTGTAATTAGCTTTAGCTCTTAAAAAGAATTTGCTAGAATGAATTGTAAAATACAAATGTGCTTGTATCTATCTTAACTGTTAGGAATTTCTTTAATGGACAGCATATGAGTTACTTAAGTTTGGTTACCATTCATGTTCATGATTGCATATATATAGCTGACAATGGATGCCCTGCATTAAAAATGTATTATGATCTATAGGAGATGCTAGCAACAGCCAGATCAGTCAGACCTAATCTTTATGTGGTAGCTGAACTCTTCACGGGCAGTGAGTACATTGACAATATTTTTGTCAACCGCCTGGGAATTACCAGCCTGATCAGAGGTACAATAAGCAGATGGAAATGATGTAGGATTGTCATGTATGGTTTGGAGGTTTTAATGTGAAACTAACATTGGTATGCTTTTTTTTTTCTTACATATCCATGTTTTTTGCTTATGCAATTACCTTTTCTTCATTTTCTATTTAACTTGCCTGTGTTTTATTCTACTTCTTGATTTTTGCTCATGTTTGTGTGTCCTCTTCTATGTAACAACTTTTTTGTTCCTTAATTTTGCCTGTTTATCTTTGCTGCATGGCATTTTCCTATTGTCCACTCCCTGCCTAGCTTTGAAACTTGTCCTTTTTTGTATCTACCTTTCCTCCCTTTCTGTGGCTTTTTTTGGCTGTGCTTTTTGCAGTACATGCTGGACACAGCTAGGAAATTGCGAGCCAATTTGTATGTAGTGGCTGAGCTGTTCACAGGAAGTGAGGAGCTGGACAATATCTTTGTGAATAGGCTGGGCATTACCTCCTTAATAAGAGGTAGGCTTGCTGTGTGTGTGCTGTGTTCCCCACAAGAGATTATAGATGACATAAATGCTTGTTCCAAGGAAAAGTTGCTTCTGCATTATGCACTATGAATTTCATACTCTGTGCAACCAGAAGTACATTTTTTTTTATTATGACTTCCTTGATATTTCAGCAGAAAATACAGTACTAGCTGTAAAAGACATCAAGACATCCTGCATCAGTTTACAGATGGTTAAATATTTCCCTTATTCTAGTGAGGGAAGAGGTTGTAGCACATTTGTGCTGTGAAAGTGCTGCATTGTGTCTGACTTCTGTTGCATGAGTTTCTTAAAGCCTGTGAGGAACAGTTTCAGATCTTTTTTCTCCCTCTTCTCTCTTAGCTTTCTCTACCTTAATCTATGACACTGAATAGCTCAACAATGCCCAGGTTGCACATTCACACTGGAGCAGATCGTTGTATGCAATTTTTGTATTTTTTTAATGATTGAACACACCAAAGTAACAACTGTGAAGTGCTGCATTAACATCTTTGTGCATGTTTTACTTCCTGGTAGTTACTCTTATGCAAACATCTACCTGTTTTGTTCTTTAGAGGCAATGACTGCTTATAATAGCCATGAAGAGGGAAGGTTAGTTTATCGTTTTGGAGGTGAACCCGTTGGCTCTTTTGTTCAGCCGCATTTGAGGCCTTTGATGCCAGCTATTGCTCATGCACTCTTTATGGATATTACCCATGATAATGAATGTCCAATTCAGGTGAGCACCTAAACAAAACCCCAGAGTTTACATTGAATGTTTTCTGATTTGCTGTTTCTGAGCCATGAGAGGGCTTGGTAGAAGCTGAATGTTTTCCCTGAGGGAAAATGTGCTTCAGTTCTTCAGGTTGTAATGCAGAGAATAGAATTTTATCACAACTCCCTCTGATGCTCAGGATTTTTTCTTTTAAGGGAAAAAGTGTATAAAGCTACTTCCTGAGCTGGTTTGATTCTTTCATTTCAGCCACTGTAACTGGTTCTGTTTCTGCTTCTTAACCTGTTCTCCTAAGCCACTCTACAGGGGAGAATGAAAGTTATGGTGGGAACTGGAGTGCTTATTTTTGTGGGCTTCTCTCAAGTTGCTTTTGTTAATGCATTTGTAGTTAGTTTTACCCCTCTTTTAAACTGAGAAGATCTTCTGCATGCTGAGTTGGGAGGGATGAATAATGTCTTTGTTCCACTGTGTTTTTAATGTAGCACCGATCCGCCTATGATGCCCTTCCCAGCGCAATGATTGTTTCCATGGCATGCTGTGCTACAGGAAGCACCAAAGGCTATGATGAACTAGTACCACACCAGGTATGTGTCTGCAGTTGAACTCCTCAGTTCTTTTAAAATATGTAAGCTTTGTTCTTGTCTTAGGGCATACTTTTATGCTGTTCATTTGAAATTCCAAGCAGTTAATGAGCTGGTGTTACTCTGGATCATCGGATTTCATATGAAATTTGAATTGATTATATAGAATCAGACAGGTTGGAAAAGACCTTTAAGATCATCAAGTCCAGCCATTACCCCCGCACTGCCAAGCCTGCCACTAAAGCATGTCACCCTCAGCTGTTCGTTGTTTTTTTTTTCCAGAGTAGCTGATATTTGCTTAAATCTTAATTTCTCTGCAGATCTCTGTGGTATCTGAAGAGAGGTTTTATGCAAAATGGAATCCAGCAGCACACCTGGCTTCTGGTGAAGTTAACTTCCAAACGGGAATTTTAGCAGGAAGGCTGGCCATAAACAGACTGCATCAGGAGCTGGGGGCTAAAGGCTTTAATCAGGCAAGAAGTGAGAGTACCACTGTGATTTCTCTATATTCCTGTTGTGAGTGAGCACAGCTCCAATGGTCTGTCTTTTCTAGGTGTACGTAGATCAAGTTGATGAAGACATAGTGGCAGTGACAAGGCATTGCCCTAACACACACCAGTCTGTTGTGGCTGTAAGTCGAACTGCCTTCAGGGATCCTAAAACTTCATTCTACAGTAAAGAAGTACCTGAAATGTGTATCCCAGGTAATCAGATTTCTTTTCAAGAGATGGCAGGCATACAAAAAATTCAAGTTATTCTCATTCCATAATTTTATACTGATTTCATGTGTTTCAGGTTGAGAATTTTCAGTATATAACACTCTTTTTATATGTACCAACATGCATCCACCAGAAGTGGTTAAAGAAACCTTAAGAAGCTTACCTTGCTTAGGGTTTTCAAGGGCATTCACGTTGGGTCTGCTTTCTCTTAGAAGCTCCCCACGAGAGGGTGTGCTTTTGTTTGCTGTCTTGTTTGTGAGCTGTTAAGAAATAGTTAGCAGCAAGAAAGTTAGTTGTACAGAGCTGGGGCAGGGATTGCTATTAAGTCCTATATTGTGAAAGCGAAAATATCGTATTTGTAAGTCATTGATGTTCAGCTTCCTTGTGTATGACTATTTTTGTAGTTTTAAAATACATATTAATAAGAAATAACTTTATAGTGCATAAGTTAATGTAGACATAATATTAATATTATATATATATATTACCTACATATGCAAAGTATTTACTACACTTAATAGTAGGAAATTATAACAACTTCTATACAGTACCTGGACACATTTTTGAAGAGAAGCTTTCCAAACTGGCTTTTTATTATACTCAGTTTTTGCATGCATGCTCATGTTTTAGTCACATTACACGTTAAGACATTTACAAGTGGCTGCAAGACCTGTATGCAATAGTTTGTAGTTTACTGAGAGGATAGAGAAAATTGGACCATTTGAATATTAATGGTAACTGTTACACTTTGAAGATAAAAATAGCATTCCAGGCTGGTTTGGGTTGGAAAGGACCTTAAATCTCATCCAGTTCCAACCCCTGCCACGGGCAGGGACACCTCACACTAGAGCAGCTTGCTCCAAGCCCCTGTGTCCAACCTGGCCTTGAACACTGCCAGGGATGAGGCAGCCACAGCTTCTCTGGGCAGTCTGTGCCAGCGCCTCAGCACCCTCATAGGGAAGAGCTTCTGCCTTATATCTATCGATCTGTAGCTACAGCTTGGAAACCGTTCTTACGGTTTCTCATATAAGATAATAGAGACTAACAGATAGTAGAAGTCAGTTTGTAATTCACTAATTGGTGACTGATTTTTCGGTTCAGTTATTATGAAGTAACAAAACTTTTAACTACATTGCAACAGTGAGTGTGTAGTGAGTGTTTATAGGATACTTAAAACACTTCCTCCCATCTGGTTGTTCTTTAGCTGGAAAACAAAGGCTTGTATTTTGAATATTTGAGGGATTCATTCTGGGTATTTGGGGATCTAGTTTTAGATTTTGCTTCAAAAGAACCCCTTCTCAAGTATCTTAACAGCTACAATATGATTTAACTTTTCTTAGGAAAAATAGAAGAAGTAGTACTTGAGGCTCGGACTATTGAGAGAAGTGCCAGTCCTTACAAAAAAGATGAACGTTTTGTAAATGGATTGCCTAATTTCACAGTGGAACTCAGAGAGCACATCCAGGTAGGCTCCTGCACCCATGTTCTCATGTAATACTTTAGCATTTGTGTTATTTTACCTTAGAGAAGACATTGAATTTCTGTTGCAAATGTGTTCTCTTTTCAAAGATCAAGGACAGTAAAATCATAAAGCAAGCTGGAACCACCATAAAAGGGCCGAATGAATTTGTTCAAGAAATAGAGTTTGAAAAACTGACCCCAGGAAGTGTAATAGTGTTCAGGTATGGTGTTACAGCTGTGAAACGGCTGTATTAGTGAACAGAATGATGGGCTGCTTTGCTCTGAGACTTGGGAATAGTTATTTGAAGTGCTCAGTTTCTCCAAGTTATGCACTTGTCTTCACAGAGTTAGTCTTGACCCAAAGGCACAGGAGGCTGTTGGTGTACTCCGCAATCACTTGATCCAGTTCAGCCCTCACTTTAAATCTGGAAGTCTTCCTGATGATCATTCAGCACCCATATTAAATACATTATTTTCCTCGTGAGTATGCTTTCAGTTTCTAAAGTAGAACTGAGAGAACTACACTTGGGAGCAAAGAACACTGTAAACTCAGTGAGGATTTTGTTGTTGTTGCTTCTGTGGGTAGATTTGGATTGTCAGAAGGCAATAAAAACTCAGATTCTTTTTGTGTATAATACAAGCAGGGTTAATGCTTCAAAACTTCCTGGGCTCTTTTGTTCATGTTCTGTATAATTGCTGCTTAAAGTGGACATGCTACATGGAGTGCTTGTCAGCGTAGGGGTTTGACTGTTCAGAGTTTGTACTTAATACTGTGTTTCTAAAAAATACTGAAACATCAGAGCAGAGCATCTCAAAATTTAGGCTCTTAATTTGCACGATGAAGTGGTGAGTTATTTTGGTTTGAGGCTGAAGCTAGCATTGTTCATGAAATCCTTTTCTCTTTTTCCCTACTGATGCTGCTCTTTGGGTTTAGAATTGGTTTTGTTTTCTCCACTGTTTTTTCAGTATTGCATCTAAACTGACTTTGGCTGACCTAAATCAAGTTCTGTATAGATGTGAGGCAGAAGAGCAAGAAGATGGTGGAGGTTGTTATAATATACCAAACTGGTCATCACTGAAGTATGCAGGCCTCCAAGGTAATAGTTTCAGCAATTTTTTTCTGTCAATTTAAAAAACATCACATAGAGCTGCCCAATCTGGCTCATACCTTAATGCTGGTTTATGACTAATACCATTGTTTGGGTAAAAAACATAAGTGAGGGTTTTTTTCTGCTTGGCCATGCTACTAATTAGAGTTGTACCCAGAAAAACCACGTACTAAACCAAAGCTCTTCTCTCTTGATACTCTGGGCTGTGAAATGAAGTTTCAATATGTGTTTTAACCCTAATGCCATTGCTTTTACAATAAAACCAAAATACATATATCTCCAGTGAAAAGTCACATTAATGAAACTCAGCATTACTAGATTCTGAACACTGCTGACCACTTATAAAATGTATGAATTGCATCATACTAGTTATTCCACAACTTTCATAACTGTATATGATGTTTGCTGTGGAAACTACTATTGATTTGTATCCTCCCTCATTGTGCCAACCTAGAGAATGCAGTTAAATTCTCTTAAAGCATAGGATCATAGAATCACCCGGGTTGGAAAAGCCCTTTAAGCTCATCCAGTCCAACCCTTACTCCAGCAGTGCCAAGGCCACCACTAACCCATGGCACTGAGGCCTCGTCTCCACAGTGTGTGAACACTTGCAGGGACGGTGACTGCAGCCCTGCCCTGGGCAGCCTGTTCCAATGCCTGAGCACCCTCTGGGGAAGGAATTGTTCCTCAGCTCCATCCAAACCTCCCCTGGTGCAGCTTGAGGCCATTTCCTCTTGTCCCATCCCTTGTTCCTTGGGAGCAGAGCCCAGCCCCCTCCTGGCTCCATCCTCCTGTCAGGCAGTTGTAGGAAGCGATCAGGTCCCCCCTGAGCCTTCTCCTCTCCAGGGTGAACCCCTGAGGTCCCTCAGCCATTCCCATCACACTTGTGCTCCAGACCATCTGTTGCTGTGTACCTTTTCTTCCTGGATTGTACTTGCTACTTGTGATAACAGCGTGTCTTTTAATACAGAGTTGTGTTTGTATCTTCAGGGTTAATGTCCGTAATGGCAGACATTAGACCAAAGAATGATTTGGGTCATCCGTTTTGTGATAATTTAAGATCTGGTGACTGGATGATTGATTATGTCAGTAATCGCCTGATTTCACGTGCAGGAGCCTGCGCAGAAGTGAGTAAAAATACTTATTTGGTGACCTTGGAGTTTTAAATGACTAGTTTGTTTCCTTTTCAGTTGCTGCTCTGTTCTGAACTTTAGTCTGTCTATAACACCTTTTGTCTAGGCAAGTTCTTGTAGGACTTCCAGGACACCATTTTTCTTCCCTCTCTTCAGTCCTGTTTAAGAACAGACTGCAAAAGGAAAGTAAAAACTACCTAGGGTATGGAGGGGTTGATAGCTCTGGTGGAAAGGCTGGCAAGCTCCTCTGTTTATTACTTTTCCTCACATAAAAATGAAGTAACTGTTATTTCTTTAAGTACTTTCAAAAGAGGGCCTGAATACCAAGGTGTACATTATTATCATAGAGTTACTATAAGATGGCACAGTCAATCACTGAGATTCAGGTTACCTGTATGCAGTCCTTTTCTTTCTTTGTCATATTTGATTTTCCTGCATGGCAGTTACTTTAGTGCACAAGATGAGCTGATTTGAGTAATTTCCATAAAGAATATAATAATAAAGTCTTTAGCATTCTTACTTCATTTTGTTCCTGAAGTCACATGTAAGAAAGCAGAAGAATGAATAAAGCAGCTGATGTACTGAAATGGATGTTGAATTTGACTCCACAGACTTTTTATAGAAAGGAAGTTGCTCTGATACCTGCCAAATTTACTGCTCCTCAAAGACTATTGCTTGTTTGTTCCTATGTAGTTTTTGAGTTCTTTTGTAGTGTCTTACTCTGTTTTGCAGAAAATATTAAGTACCTATAACAATAGGTAGTTTCTGTTCCTAAGTTCCAGGTTACAAGAACAATGTCACCATGTAACACATTGACACTTACTTTCTTCATCTGCAAGGTTTGAATCTTGTAATGTTGTGATGATGCTTTTTTAACAGGAGGACTACTTCCCATGTGTTGAATGCTTTACAGTGACACAGAGATGGTGAAGCTCCAGAATCCAGAGCCCTAGGCCCAAATCTGCAGTCATTTTCCACTAGTGGCTGTAAATAATTCAGCCTTCTGATAGTTTTCCTATCTTTGTCTCAAGCTTCATCTCTTCAATCTTGTCTTTAAGCAATTAGAAACCCTTCCCATGGGTTGTAGTGATGCTTTCCGGATGCTCAGTTTTGATAACTTCTTTGTGATATTTAGGGTTTTTCCTACGAGACTAGGAAAACATAATCTCTTTTTATAGTTGGTTGTTTTGCCCATTTATGACATCATAATTATAGTACAGATTTTTCCCTACTACTTTAGGAGCAGGAGGGTGGAGCAGTTCTACCATAGATATCTATCATGGACAGCTTTGAAGATGTGAATGGTTGCATGCTGGTGGTGGTGTTAGTAACAGAAGAAGATCTAATTTTTGTGGTAGCCAAGCATAACTTGGGTGTAATAAATGTACACATACTTCAACTAGCTGGATCCTGAAAGCACTGGTTTTGAACCCTAGTGTTATCAAATTCTAATTATCTTGTGTTTTAATAGGTTGGTAAATGGTTGAAAGCCATGTTTGTCTACCTAAAGAGAATTCCACGTTACCTCATACCATGTTATTTTGATGCCATATTAGTGGGTGCATACACGACGCTTTTGGACGTGGGATGGCATCAGATGTCTAGGTATGCTGGGCAGATCAGAGCTGGAGAGGTACCTGCACATATTTGCACCTTTTCAGTTTTATCTGCTGGAGAATGTGATTTAAATCTCTTCAGACTTGTCCAGTGTCAAAGGGTAAAATGGGTAATGAATATCAAATCCATCTTCTGCCAGTGGTGGTTTGGAAGGCTGAGGGTTTGCATAGCTATGCAAGGCTTGAATCTGTAATTCCTGTTAGTGGTGTGCAGCAGGAGGAGGAAGCCTTAAGCTGGCATTTCTTTGCCAAGCTTCAGAAACCTTTTTTTTTGCTGTAATTTTAGTACAACTGCAACGATTCGTGAAGTTCAGGGAAAGAAAAAGATAACCAGATTGTCCTTGTGCTACTGCTTTGTTCAATGTTTCTAACACAGCTGAATAGCCTTCATTATCTGAACACTTTTCATGCTTCTTCAGACAACTGTTTAATCTTCAGCATCTGCTTCTCTTTTCTCACTTGGAAAGGGAAGGGAGATGAATTTAATGGAGGCTTTATTCTAGCTGTGGTCCCTCTGAACAAGTCAGGTTTGGGGTGTTTTAAATACAGATGTTAAAATGGGACTAGAATTTGCTATGGCAGCGAACTGCTGTGCAAAGGGGTACATTTCATGAAAAAATATTTGGGCCTGGACTTGTCAGGAACACATGTTGCATTAATTTAGACAGTGTTCACTGATCTATACATTTTTATGTATGATAATATATATTAATATGTGATGATCTTTCTTTAAAAAAAAAAAGGTTTGACAGGAGCTCTTGTTCGTGGTAAAATATCTTTCCTCATATTTTTGAGGTCTGAGGTCTCTATGAAGGCATCATGTAAACCAAGCTTTTGGTTTTGTTCTTTTCCCTAGAAATATTTGACATCAGTACTCCCACTGCCATTGTTAAATTAAATTTTAAGGCTAATATTGGGCATCCATTTACAAACTGAATCTTACGTACTGCAAAATAGAAATATAAACCCATTGTTAGTTTATTATGTTCATTATGCCTAATACAGTAGTCATTGGTAAATGAAAAAGGATAGATTTTGTAGATTGATGTTGCTGAACGTGAATTTATTTTAACTGAATTATGTTGCATTGCAGTTTTGTGCAGAATGGATCAACATTCGTGAAACACCTTTCCTTGGGTTCGATCCAGATGTGTGGCATAGGAAGATACTCCTGTCTGCCAGATCTGTCTCCTTCATTGCATGATGTTCCCTATAGGCTGAATGAGATTACGAATGTGAAAGAGCAGTGTTGTGTTTCCTTGGCAGCTGGTAAGTGAGGACAACATTAGAAGTCTTTCAGAATAGTTCAGCTGTCCTTAGTAACTGTATTTAAAAGTGTCTTCATTGTGTTTGGAATCCATATGTCAGCAACCAGGAATAAAATGTAAGTATAAAACATAGGTAGCAGTTTTACTTGCCTTTCCCCTGGGCTTTAACTTTAAAACTATGGGAGTTCTGCCTAGTGGTACTACTCTCTGAGAAACGCATTTTGTTACTGCTCTTGGGGGATGGGAGATGGAGCTTATAAACACTTTATTTAGTGCATATAGATAAAAATATATTTTTTTATCACAATATGGGATCCATAAGTATGTTCTCTCTTTCCATGAGACTTGCTGGAGTTGAATAGACTTGGTGTGATAGACTTCAGTTTATCTTCCTTTAAACATGGATTTAAAAACTGAATTGTAATGAAGTACAAGGGTGAATTCATTTTTCACAATTTCTCAGAGAAAAAGAGCCTTTAGCAGAGCAAAACGCCTGATCTGAAACTCTCCCACAGGAAAGAGCATAAAAGCAGTCAGCAAATAGTGTTTATAGCTCCTAATGTTCATCGAGCATCTTGGAATCTTTGAACTGGGCACTTTCCTATGTCCAAAGTATTCTGTATTTAGTGGCCTAGAATTAATTCAGTTTTGTTCTGAGCTGGCCCATTCCTTTTCTGCAACCACAGAAACTTTTCACATCTCCAGAGCCTGTGGCATCTGTGTCAATGGGATGTTTATTTCCTCCTTTCTGCCATCTGTCATGGAATTTCACTGCTTTTAGTTTCTGGGTTTTAGTTACATTCCATCTGCCTGCTTTAGTGTTACCTAGCAGGAAAGAGGCACAGTGTTCCCTTTAACTAGTCATGAAGATTAATTGCATCCAAGGGTTTGAGTTTACGTCTTCCCTTCACATACTCAGTGGTAGCTGTGTCTGAGATTTTGAACTTGTACATGGATTGTCATTCTCAAGTGTTCTTATCATGTACTGTAAAATCCACAAGTGTGTAGGCAGAATTTGAGTGTTAGCAAATACTTTGGACGAGTAGGTGAGGGAAGTTAAAATGTTCTGTCAAGCATGCACCAGAGGCTGCTGGTTTGAGACTTCACCAAGCAGAAATTTTTGTCCAGTAAGTTAAACTTTCAGGTTAACAAATGGAAGTAAACACAAGGATGGTCCCTCCTGTTGTACTTAGTAAGCTGTATCAGTCAGAATCATAAGTTAGGTATTATAAGTCTGCAACAAGATGTAGTCTAGAAGCTGCTGGAAAAGAGAAGCAGGATTCCTTTTATACTGGCTGAGAACAGTTTTGGCCTGAACAAATTTATAGTGCTCCAGTCTTGTCCCCTTTGTACTACCAAGATGCATGGCCCTCCTGCTGGCAAAGCAGTGTAAATCCTCACATAATTCTGGCTTTTTGGTTGTTAGCTTTCTTTCTGTTCCTGTAATTAAAAGAGTGGCACTTGGTTAAGTTACAAAGTGACTTAATTAAAATGGGACTCTTACTGAGGTGAGAATTTCTGTTGCATAATATCGGAATTCTAGCAGATGCTCTAAAATGAGGTTTTCTTTGATTCTATCAGAACTTGGGGAAATTGTTTCAATATCTTCATCTAGAAAAATTATGATAAATGTGAATATATTCTTATTTGTGGTTATTTTATATGTACATGTGTGCTTGGAGATTTCTGTTCTATCAGTAAATGAGATGAACAATGACCTTTTTCTTTAGGATTACCTCACTTTTCCTCTGGAATTTTTCGCTGTTGGGGAAGGGATACCTTTATTGCACTGAGAGGTCTAATGCTGGTTACTGGGCGCTATCTAGAAGCAAGGTAAGACTGGCTTAGACTTAGTTCTTCCTGGGTGTGCAGTTAGTTAGGAAAATGGCATGGTCTCAAAGCCTGAGATGACACACAGGTGGTTAGAAGCAGTTGAGGTGCAGTGTGGCCCTGGATGGATTTGGGAGCTCTCTCAAAATGAAATTAAATACTACTTAAATGATTTTCTCCTGCTTGCTTAGCACCATGAAGCCAATGTTCTGTATAGATTACGGTAGTTCGAATTCCTATAACACTACTTCTTATCCTTAAAGTCACTGTGTTTCACATGTACCTGCAGCATTGTTGCATTGATTTGATACTTTGTTAATATTTAATTTGGGCAGAGATTGCCACATGATATAAACATAAATATTGGCTTAAACTGATGGGTTTAAGTTGGCATTTGTTCATGATGTCGTATGTTTGGCACAGGCTGCCCGCAGAAGTTGTGAATGCTTCATCCCTGGCAGTGTTCAAGGCCAGGTTGGACAGAGCCTTGGGCGACATGGTCTGGTGTGAGGTGTTCCTGCCTGTGGCAGGGGGCTGGAACTGGATGCGCTTTAAGGTCCCTTCCAACCCAAACCAGTTTGGGATTCTATGATAACTATTACCTTTCTTATGCAGTAAGATCTGCAGTCTATTAGTATATTTATATTCCCTTCTAAAGTTAGATGGAATTCATGTTTTCCACAAGGTATGTGCAAGGGTTCTCAAATGAAACTTCTCATAAATTCAGTTGCCATCACCTTGTTGTATCTTAATAGAAAATTCCCATCTACTCCTGCCCTCCATCCCCATTCCACCCCAGACCCTCTTCAGAATGAATTCCAGGGTAAACAATGTTAGTAAAATCCTTCCCTGTGACCTTGGTGGGATTTGGATTTAGATTCTATAGTGTTAGCTGTGAAAAAGCAAACTAGCTTTGTCATATCAGCAGATGTTGTGTGTTTTACACAGACTTGACTCAAATGTATGCATGTTGAGGAATTGATAGGGAGCAGAGGTTTTATTGTAAAAGAAATAATGCCAAATGAAATAACTGGTAGCTTTCACCAGCAAACTTCTGGCATCACTCTTTAAGATCCTGTGTGTCTCCTTGACCCACCTTGCTAAAAACTTGTATGCTTTGTACTTAGTACACGGTCCAGTAAGGGCCTTGAAAGTAACTTAATCAAGACTGTGTTTTTGTTTTGTTCTAGAAACATCATTTTAGCATTTGGTGGGACTTTAAGACATGGTCTCATTCCCAATCTGCTTGGCCAGGGGACACATGCGAGGTACAACTGTCGAGATGCTGTATGGTGGTGGCTTCAGTGTATCCAGGACTACTGTACAATTATGCCAAACGGATTAGACATTCTCAGGTGTCCTGTTTCTCGGATGTACCCAACAGATGACTCTTCTCCTCAGCGTGCGGGCACTGTGGTAAAGATCCCTTCTGATTTAAGTATTTCATTAGGAATGTATAGTTGTGTTAAATCTGGTGTTTATGGTGAAATTTGAATTTCATATTTTAGGCACTTCTTGCTACATCTGCATCACATGATTAGACAAGTGTGGGGATTGGGATGGAGAGAAAAAATTCCATAAGCTTCTAAATTCGTTCTTTGCTTTTTGCCTTGGAAAGTTAAAAGCATTAAAACTTGTATGCAATGTATTGCCGTTGACAAAGATGCTACTGAAAATGGTAGATGGGGGTTTTCAAGCCTCAGACTAGAGGTTAAGAGTTGCTACTTGCTTGCACATTAGAGCCTTTCTGCTGATTTTTCATATTGCCTTTCATGTATCGTCCAAACATGCAATCCGTCTAGGATCAGCCGCTCTATGAAGTCATACAGGAAGCAATGCAACGACACATAGAAGGCATACATTTCCGAGAAAGGAATGCTGGTCCACAGATAGATCAAAATATGAGAGATGAAGGTAACAGAACACTTGCTATACAATTCAAAAGATGCTGGTTATGGCTTATATTTGTTTAGGTCTTGATTATGTTTCTGAAAAACTAAGAATGTTTAATGCAACTAAAACTATATTTCTTTAAACACATTTATTATCAGCAACTGTTACATGTTGTGGTACAAGTTATCCTTAAATAAATCATGACTCAAGTTAAAGTTGCTTCAGAAACCTACCTCAGATCTGTTGTTTGGAGGAGGGGTTTGGTTTATTTAGGAGGTTTGGAGTGGGGAGGAGGGGAGAAGTTGGAGTTTTGTTTTGCTTAAAATATGACTTCACACATGACATTCTTGCTGGGCAGGTTTTAATGTAACTGCAGGGGTTGACCATGAAACCGGATTTGTCTTTGGAGGGAACCGTTTCAATTGTGGCACTTGGATGGATAAAATGGGAGAGAGCGACAGAGCTCGCAACAAAGGAATTCCAGCTACTCCAAGGTGTGAAATCCAGGCTGGGAAGGGGAGGATCTTTAAATGTGGGGCTGCTTTTAACTTAAATTCTCCTGCAGAATCATAGAATCAGCGGGGTTGGAAAATCCCTTTAAGCTCACCCAGTCCAACCCTTACCCCAGCACTGCCAAGGCCACCACTAACCCATGGCACTGAGGCCTCATCTCCACGGTGTATGAACACTTGCAGGGACAGTGACTGCAGCCCTGCCCTGGGCAGCCTGTTCCAATGCCTGAGCACTTTTTGGGGAAGGAGTTGTTCCTCATCTCCAGTCTGAACCTTCCCTGGCACAGTTGGAGGCCTACTGTGCCTTCCATTAATACATCTGAGAGGTGATCTCTCAAATGTTCTAACAGTTCGTGCTTACTAAAATGTTAATGCTATTTTTTTCTTTTTGTTCAGTAAGTAAAATGAAAGGTGTGTTTTTAAGATGCAGCCCTCAGCTTCTAGCATGGTCTTTGCCCCCTGCAAAGAGTTCACTTTGGAATTCAAGTAATAAAATGCAGTTTAGGAAAAACTGTACTAGCAATATTTTGTTATTTAGGCGTACTAGAAGAGATATCTATTGGTAATTTATTGTTTGAATACTTGCTATTTACAATTCAAAAATACCTACCATGTGATGGACTCTTTATCAGTGACTGTAGCGATAGGAGTAGGGGTGATGGGTTCCCATTGAAACAGGGACAGTTCAGGTTAGATCTAAGGCAGAGGGTGAGGGTGCTAAGGTGCTGGCACAGGGTGCCCAGAGAACCTGTGGCTGCCTCATCCCTGGCAGTGTTCAAGGCCTGTGGCAGGGGGTTGGAACTGGATGATCTTAAGGTCATTTCCAGTCCAAACCAGTCTGGGATTCTATGGTTCTATCTAAATTCTTGAAGTTGGGATGAAACACATTAAAAACAAGCTCTTAATTCTGTGTTCGCAAACTGCTGAAGGCATCCTTGCTTGACTTTGGATGTGAAACTGATGCTGTACTATTGCCATCTGTGGGTGAGACTTGAAAGAAGGCAAGTTAGGCAATTGAATTGAGAACTGGGGGAGATTGAGGGAACTGCCCCTAAAGAGGCTAAATCAGTGATGCTGCTGGAGAGAAATTTTGCATCAAGCAGGCAGTAAAACTCAATATGATATGAGACTTATGGACATGGTGATTATTTGAAAACCATCTGACAAAAAAGGCAAGTCCAATAAGTGCATTTAGTGCTTACTTTGATGCTTCGGTTTTGACTTGTGTAATCTAATACAGCAGAAACATTACCCAAGTTAGCAAAGCGCACTAAGATGAGTGGAGAAGCAGTGTGTTGAACACAGTTTTAACAGCAGAGGACCAACTTGTTTGAGGCTGATCCTTTTTTTCATGTTCTTAACCACATGTTTGTAGTCACTGGTATAAAATAACCTTAAATCTGTTCAAATTAGCTGCATATGATAAAAAAGTATCTCTTAGGCAGTTTGCAGTCAGGTGCTTTTCCTTGCTTTTAGCTGATAGAAAGCCTCTCCTGTTTTCCACCCTTTCCTCCATAGTTTCTCCATCGGGTAGAATCCTACTGATCTAAACAAAAGTAAATTAACTCAGACTGTGTCTTTTATTCTTGGCCCTTCATGAAACTCAAAAGTGCCACATAAAACTGAGCATTCTTCAAAGTGGCAGATAAGCTTCAGTGTGGATGAAGTTAAGATGAAGTTTGCATTTAGGGCAAAAATAGTCTAAACCATGCCTATACAATGCTGTCAGAACTGAGCTACCACACAGGAAGGAAATCAATTGTTGGCTTTCTGAAATAATATCTTAGTGTTGAGCAGCAGCCAAAAAAGCTAATAAAACCCAGTAACACTGAGTGTCATCAGTAAAGGTTTTTAGAACAAGACAGAGTGCATTATTCTGCCTCTTGGTGGAACTTTGTACTTGTTATCTCGAGTGTTCCGTGCATTGCTGCTGTCAGGAAGGGCATGATAAAGGTGATATGGAAAAGGGAAGTGAAGGCTCAAAGGGTTGGAGTATCTGCCTTGCAAGGAGAGACTGGAGTGTCTAAGGACTCCTCATTTTCAGTTCTCATGCCATTTAGGAAATGACGAGTAGTGATGATGATGGAGCTGGTATTCACAAATCACTGCAATCCACATAACACTGCAATACTGTAGAGCTTTGGGATGCTCACACAGGAGAAATGGGGGAATAGGAGAAGAATAGGGGGAAATGAAGTGTCTAAACAAGATGTGTTTTTCTTAGTTACCTGTTCCTTTGAGAGTCGATTAAAGTAATTCTTGGGATTTTTTGTATCATTACTTTAGAGATGGCTCTGCTGTGGAAATTGTTGGCTTGTGCAAGTCGGCTGTTCGCTGGTTGCTGGAATTATCTGGGAAAAATGTGTTCCCATTCCGTGGAGTCACTGTAAAAAGACATGGTAAAAACAAGCACATCTCATACTTGCCTTGCTGGAGTATCAAAATAACCAGACTGGTGCAATCATGGCTATATAGCATCAGGGATGATTATCAAACTACTCAGGAAGGCATAAGGGAAAAAGGGGGAAAACTTGGGAAAGAAAGTGGTATGATTAAAATCTTTTGTTACTAAGAAAAGAAAAATGATTGAATTGACAGTCTGCTCTATTTCAAATATTTAATTCCATATATCAAGCTGTGGGTTACAAAGGAATCTTGGAGTCTAACAACATTTCTCAAAATGGATGCAAGTGATGGGATTAGTAGTTATGATGACTGCATCACTCTTTTCAAGGATGCCAAATAAAATTTCCATGACACTCTTTCTGTCCCAATATTCACAACACAGAATACCATTTCCTCTGAATTTTACATAAATATCTTTAGCTGTCCCATATATTTCAGAGGGATGCTGCTCTGTTACAGAGTTACTTTGAGCTTACCCAGCCCAAGTGAATATATGTGCCCTGTAAAGCTTTCTTACTCTTCAGTGAAGGAGAATATTGGACAGCAGTTAGCTTACTGGTTTTTTTATTCTCTTTTAGAAACCATTAATGTGTTTTCCTGTCAATCCTAGACAGGACAGATTCTTAGGTCATGAACTTACCTGTCACCTCAGGATTTCTTCAAATAGCCAGAGCAAGACAACTTAGATTTCAGTGCACAGCAATATTATGGTCTGTAGATACAGAAATGTTATTTATAGGAGTTGCCTTACCTTTTTTGTCCCAGGGTTGTAAGCAGCTTCTTTAGATTCAGTTTGATTTATGGACATTCCCTGTTTTTTCTAATCTCATGTAACTGGGTTTACATTTCATTCCTCTGCTATTGAATCCTATTTTAAAACAATATAGGAAATATGTGAAGAGAAAGCTTTAAAGTGCTGCTTATCCTAATGTTTTGAGACTGTCTTTGAATTATCCAAAAGAGCAAAAATACATATACCAAGGACTATAAAAGAGCTGACAAGTTACGATGCTGCAATGTTACGTGTAGCTTTTAAACTTAATTTACTATTTACTGTAGATCACAGTACCTCACACTGTTTGCTCTAGCTAGCTGCATAAAAAAACTTGTGCACGTGTCAGAGTTCACCTGCAGTAGAATTCAACTTCTAGATAGTAACTCTTTGCAATGTTACTGGGGCCTTTATTGTGTTAGGATATCTTATGTAAAGCTTCAACAAGCAAAACAGTAAAAAGCAGACACACACATACATACACTGCTGGTGTTACCACTGTGGCTGTTCTCAGAAAATAACCCCTGTATGTAACGTCTTGCAGGAAGGGAGGAGACCATCACATATGATGAATGGAACAGAAAAATCCAAGAGCACTTTGAAAGGCTCTTCTTTGTTTCTGAGAACCCAGAAGATCCTAATGAGAAACATCCCAATCTCGTTCACAAACGTGGCATTTATAAGGACAGCTATGGAGCTTCAAGTCCGTGGTGTGATTACCAGCTCAGGCCAAACTTTACAATAGCCATGGTTGTGGTAAGTGAGGGGCAGTGGGGGGAAGCATTTGCACTTAAAATTCTCTTTATTATTGAACTAAGCTTGCCTGGTAAGGTCCATTTGCTTGGCATTATATTGCCTAGAATAACTTTGCAAGCTTTTCCATGCTTTTAATATTGGTCCATCTTGGAGTATGTCCTAAGAAATACATTCTTCGCTAGACTTGCCTAAATGAACCTGCTGTCCAGGGTATAGCTAGAATCAATTTGGAGTGTTTGTTGTATTCATAATGTCTCTTTAGGTTAGGTCTGGGAGGCTGCTTTTCCTGTCAGACTGGCTAAAAACCATAGGTTGTTTGTCTTTATCAAGTTTGTGAAGAGCTTCAGCAATAATACTTGGCAAGTGAATTCTTATTTTAAATGCAGGAAAGCATTGATGGCTTCTGTCTTCTTGCATGCTCTGACCTGTAGGTTCCAGAAGTTGATTCAGTAGTATAAAACTGGAGCTTTTTGTGCTCTTCTACATTTGTATGCACAGTCTTTTGTGTGTGTACACACAGAGTTTACTCATTAAATGTTTATTATTTGATTAGGCCCCTGAGTTATTCACACCTGAGAGAGCTTGGAAAGCTCTGCAGATAGCAGAGGAAAAGCTGCTTGGTCCGTTAGGCATGAAAACCTTAGATCCAGAGTAAGTATAGTAGAGATAAGTGTTCATTATAGAATGTGATAGTGGGAATTACTTGACACATGGGGGTAGTATTTCTTATTTCTTAACCTTAGATCCAGAGTAAGTATTGTAGAAATAAGTGTTCATTGTAGAACATGACAGTTGTGATTATTTGACACATGGCAGTAGTATTTCTTATTTCTTATATACCTGTGAAATAAGGCTCCAATAAATACTTACAGAACAATTCTTTTGCTGTTCTAAAAGCCCATGAAATTTTGCTATTCCTGTAGACGGTCACCTGTGGTTTCAAATGCCACACAGTAAGCTAGTCAAATTTGGTGTCCTAAGAGATGTTGAACTTGTATCTTGATGCATACTTACACATGATACAGTGAACAGCACTACAGTTTGAGTAAACATACAAGGGTAAAATTATTAGTTCCAAGTAATTCCAATACTTTAACTGTTTTGCTACAAGTTTAAACTGTATTTGGAATTCCATTGTCATGCAAAACACAGAACCTGGCAGAGACCTCCCTAAGTTACCCATCCTTAAATGTAAAAAAAAAAAAAAATAACAAATTTTGGTGTCACTTCTGCATTAATTTTTATGTAGTTTTATTCTTAAGGCTTTGTATAATTTCTTTTTTCTTCCTTGCAGTGATATGGTTTACTGTGGAGTGTATGATAACGCTCTTGACAATGACAACTATAATGTAGCCAGAGGTTTTAATTATCACCAAGGACCTGTAAGAGCCAATTTCTTCAGCTTTAGAAGAAGTGCTGTTTCCTTTTCAAACTGACAGCTCTAATGATCTCTCTTTGTTCTTTGCTTAGGAATGGCTGTGGCCAATTGGCTATTTTCTTCGTGCCAAATTGTACTTTTCCAAGCTGATTGGTCCAGAGATCTATGCAAAAACTGTAGTTATGATTAAGAATGTTCTTTCTCGACACTATGTTCACCTTGAAAGGTAAGACACCAACTAACACAGATTCCAAGTGTTCAGTCAGCCTACTGGTATCCACTATCTAGTTGCATCTATACATATCTATAATATCAACAGCATCTGTTTTCTACATAGAAAGTTCACTGCTATAAGTGCTATTGCAGATACCAAGTCAGGTTTTAAGTAGAGCTGAGATCTAGTGCTTTTTAGAGAATGCAAAATTACTAACACTTACCCATGTAAAGACTGGGTGCAATAAACCTTGTCTAAAAATTAGGATCTACCGTCACACAGAAAGTTAATTTCACAAAAAAAGTTGGTGAGTTGTTTTAAAATAAAACATTTCCAAACAACCTGCAAAACAAAATCATGAAGGGGTTGGTAGTGACAGATAAAATTGGGGCAGATGAGACAGAACCATCAGTGTTGGCAGGGACCTCTGGAGATCCCTCAGTCCAACCCTTGCCAAGGCAGGGCCACCCAGAGCAGGGCACACAGGAACATGTCCATGGTGGGCTTGGGATGCCTCCAGAGAGGGAGACTCCACAACCCCCTGGGCAGCCTGTGCCAGGGCTCTGACACCCTCTCCTCATGTTGAGGTGAAACTCGTGTTTTAGATAAGCTGCTGTGAAGTATAGTTAGGACTTCTTATGTTAGAAATAAGGAAAGTAGCATGACAGTATTTCAGAATCTTAATACTCTTGATATTCTGAGAGGGCAGGAGAACTTACCTTTGCATTTTGAGTTCTCTCAAACCAAACCACCAACCCCACACTGGGTTTTTTTCCCTCTTTTTCTGTTATATTTTTAATTCTTAAGGATTTGAGACAAATGAAAACAAACACACAAAGATCTTGCCCTTGATATCTCTTCCATACAATCTGTTCTGCAGTACTTCAAACATGCAGTTATTTGTATCCATAAAAGTAACTCAGTAGAACAGGTCATGATAAAAGGGTTTTGTTAAGCAACTTTTTGCACTACCTAGTGTCTTGTCCCAGTGTCTTTTTTTCTAGTAGTACCAAATAATCCACCATAATCCACTTTCAAGTGTAGCTTGATACCATTCAGTTATCTCAAATATCATTCCTGTTCTTCCAATTGCACAACTACCTGAATGACAAAGATGCGCAGCATGACAGCAGTGTAAGTTCAGATATTACTAGTAGCAGAAAATCTACTTTGAAGGAGAGGCACCCACAAAAAACACAATTCCCAGCTGCAGGAAAAAAGCCACATCATGGTTATTAAAGTACAAACTGTGCCTGTAGGACAACAGATCTTTAGTCATGGTTTTCAGTCCCTCCTAGGTAACTTTCTGAATGATTTTAAACTGAAATGTTCTATTAATTTCAGTGTATAATCTAACAAGAGTACTTGTTTGTTTTTTCTTATATCAGATCATCCTGGAAAGGGCTTCCAGAGCTGACCAATGAAAATGGACAATATTGCCCTTTCAGCTGTGAAAGTCAAGCCTGGTCTATTGGGGTTATCCTTGAAATCCTTTATGACCTGTAAAAGTTGATTTATTTTGATCAAGCTTCTGTGGTCTTATTATTGGGCATAAATGAACACTTGGCTTATATTGCAGGGGAATGTCCTATCTGTACAACCAGTGAAGCTGTGTCCTGACTTTCAAAGATGCTGAATGCCAGCAGCTCCCTTGCCTCTAACTGTGTAGAACTTGGGTGGTGTATTTGAAAATCAGGCCACGACAATCAAACAAAACTGCAGTGCACACTTAATGCAGAAACTTTTACTTCAGGAGCAAGTTTAAGCATATGCACAAACTTAAAAGTAGCATTATTGTTTTTAGACTTTTTGAATCAAAATCTTAATGTAACAAAGGGAGCTCTCTGCTGAGCTAAAAATGAGTAGCACAGCTCTGTTTTTGTCTCATAAAGAGTAAATGGCTGTTTTGCAAATGCATGCTTAAAGGGGCATACACTAACGTACAGCTTTGAGTTTTGTATGGTTTGTGATGTGGCACCATACATTAATGAAGGCATAACTTGTTGTCTCTCTGTTGAATTATATTACAGGATGTTTTTATGGGTTCAATTGAACACTCCATTAGAAATAAAATTTACAAATGCTGCAATAAGCCAAACTTTGAAGTTATATATAAAATTTTCAACTTTTCAACTATCTTGAAAGTTAACTTTAGCAAGAATATCCTTTACTACACCATTTTTCCATTTATTTAAAATACTGTGGGCCATGCAAGAAACCTTCTTCATTTAAACCTGGTTTTCCCCATGAGGAATTCATGAGAAGCGTGTACATATGCATACAACACGTGTTGGTGGAGGCCAAGGATACAGAAGTCAGTGTGCTTGATTGCTTAATTTATGGAAGTGGTTTAGTCACCTTGGCCCTTTATTCTTAGGAAGATCCTAGCTCTGTTGAAGCAAGTGGAAACACAACAGTAGCGAGAAGAAAGGTTAGCAGTAGGCTACCAGAGAACAGAATGTTTCTAGGCCTTTTGAAATCGCACCAATAAGAAAAAGCATCATACCTCTATGTACTGTTCTTTGGGGATGGCACCAGTGAACATGATGCAAACCATGTTCTGCCACATTTGGATGCCTGTATGCCCTAATGGAGTTCAGTTCAGTGTTCCCATAATGGAAGGCTGTTTGACAGGAGTCCAGCTGGTAATTTTCAACTCCCTGTTGATATTCTGTGAGTTTTCCATCTTAGTATAATGAGACAGAGCAAAGATGACAATACTTCCTACATCACAAGGGAGGGACAGCAAAACTGTTAATGGCATTTCTTAATGTTAGACAGCACAAGCTGAAAAAATATACACAGGCTGTAATTATAATGCACTAATGACACATGTCAAGTTCTCACTATATCCATATTTTAAAGTTTCTGTACGCTAAGCACAGTGAAAGTGTGCTGTCTTGTTCTGGGAGATGTGTTACAGGTAGATAGATACACTTAAGGGCCAGGTAACAGGCTGAAAGTAGATGAATCTTAAGAAGTGGCTGTATTTAGACTTTGAAAGGCTAGAAAGCATTTCAAGTCCCTTCTGAAGTGAATAGGCAAGACCTGTATTGCACCTCAGTTTGACTGCTGCAGTACATGGGGTGGAAGGCTTTTACTTTCTCAGCACAGTGCACGAGATATGTCATTTGTTTGAAAGCATTACTGAAAGGTCAGCCCCAGATTTACTTTTGTATTGTGGAAGAGGCATATAAAGTATTTTTCACCATTCACTGAACCTTCCAAAATTCTTGTTAATGATGTTGAGGTGTATCACTAGGTTTTTACTGTTTTTCTTGTTATTTTTTCTCACTTGTTATTTGAAGGTATGTTTTTATAGCTCCTATGGCTTAGAAAGCAGGAATAATATGGCATGAAAAATCATTCTGACTCGATGAAACCATTTTAAAATTGGAAGTGCATCCTAAGAGCTATTGAAGGCTTTTGAAAAATATTTTAAATAGTATACATTGGCGATAACCCTCTTCAGTGTTGGAAAAAGAAGTGTTAAATTAATCACCAAGGTCTTCCTATGTTATTCCAGATGACTTTCCACTGCTTTGCAAGCTGCACTGCTGATAGAGACTGCATATTTGTCACTGCTAGGGTTTTGGGTTTTTTTTCATTCACCAGTACAATTTTAAAGCTAAATCATCACTGTGTACACTAAAGTATGTGTTATGGAACTTCTCAACATGCCCATTTATAATGTTGCTTCTGTACTGGTTTGTTGAGCATAGTTAAATAGGGAAAAGTATGTATCCTAGTGGTTGACTTTGCTGTTAAGTGGCAACAGAAGTAAGATTTGAGGTTGTAACTGTTGGGGGATTTTTTGGGGGGCAGTGTTTATCACAAAGCTACTCAACACTGTTGAGACAGTTTAAAAATTAAGAGGGAAGAAAGCAGTGTTAGATTTAACACTCATGGGCTCATATTCATCTGGATGGAACTCTATACCTAAATCATTTTCACCTAAAAATAGCTGACATGTTGACTGATACATGTTGAACTGTATTTTCATTCATTAGTATGATTTATATTACACACTCAGAAACTCAGTAATGCAAAGTTATAATCACTAAAACATGTTTTAGAAATAAGCTAAGTAACTTGGTAAGAACTGTGAATCCATGTGTTCCAGTTAGTGTTTCTTGATCTATATGGTAATGACACATCCGTCTTCTCTTCCTCTCAGTTGAAATAATTTTGACTGTTTCCAGTGTTCATAGTTAATAGCTCTTGATTTATTTGGAGATTATTAACTTGAATTCAGGTGAAATCAGGTATCCTTCCACGCTGCATGTTGTCATGTAAATGGAAAGACAAGTTTTACATGTGTCTGCCTAGCACAGCAACACCTGATTTTAGGTGTCATTCACTTATTTCTGAAATGCACAAAATAAAACTCTTTCAGACAAAGTAACCTTTTCATGTGGTTATTCGGGGGGGGGGGGGGGGGGGGGGAAGGGAAGAAAGCCAAACATTAGTGTTGCTGCTTGTTCAATTGTTGCCCATTTTACACACATTGGAGGGGTAATAAACTTCTGGGGTCAAATGTTAGTAAATGCTAACAACAATTATCAGCTCATTTAAAAACAAAGCAAAATCTAACTCAAACCCTATACATGAATTCTTATGTTTGTGTCTATGTTGGCTGCCCCAGCTGGGATTGAACAGGAGAATGGGATCGGGCTACAAGTCATTGTGTGATTTGAAGCCATGGTACTGCAGATTCCACAAGGATACTGCCCAAGTGCTATATACACAGTTATTAACACAGTGCAACATCCCTGCGGCTTCAGAGAAGGGATTTAACTTTCCAGCCTTGCACAGGTGACTGACAGATAACGAGGTTTGCACCTACCCCTTTTCATGGCATGCTTTAGACAGTCAGCATTTTTCTAGTCCTCTTTTCAAGCATTTCCTTCGAGAAAATAATCTTAGTTGTTGAAAAACTGTTAAGAAACTGGAGAAGTGAGCACCGGCAGAGTTGCTGATGGAGGGAGCTGGTAACCTCCGAGCTGCCAGCCCTGTCACTTCCAGCAGCTAAACGGGAGTCAATGGATAAAGTGTTAGCGGTGGCCGCTGAGGCTCCTGATGAAAGCGCCTCGGCAGGCTGCAGGCAGCGGTTTGGGAAACACTCCCAGCCCGGACACTTGAGCTCTGACCTTGTGCTAGGTCACCAGTGACTGCTCACCCCATGCCCTGAGGAAGCGCTTCCTTCACGGCCCGAGCCGTGCCTCACGGGAGGCCCGAGAGCCCGCCCAGCGTCCGCCGCCTCAGCCCGCAGCGCGGAGCGAGCCGGATCGTGAGGGGAGACCGGGGTGCGCGGTGTGAGGAGCCGCTTAACGCCATGGCGGTGCGGCCTCGTCCGGGGGAACGAGTGAGCCCCGCCCTCGGGCCGAGGCGGTCAAACTTGCCCTGGCTGACAGAAAACTTGTGGGTTTGCTTTAAGCAGTAGGAAGGAAAAGCCATTTGCCCATGAGTGTGTGCTTTGCTGTGCTTCAGGGCTTATACACCTGGCGTCTTCACGTAGCAGTGTGAGGGGGAGCTCAGCCCTCAGAGCTACTGCACCCAGTGTGACCTGCCTGTGCATGGTAGCTCACTGAATTAAAACAGGCTTCTAACTGTGGAGTTGTGCATTAGAACAGGGGCTTCTTACTTAGGATTTGTGCATTAAAACAGGATCCTTACTTTGGAGTTCTGCACAAAGTGCACTGGTTCCTTTGGAACACAGGCAAAGGGGATGTTGATTGCCGAGCAGGAGCAGCAAGAACAGACCTTGACCAAGGTGCAGCTTCTTGTGGCTTGTTCTAGAAATCACTGTTTCTCACAGGGTTAAACTCCAGAGCAGAATTAGGACCTTCCAGAAGCTATGCTGGTTGGAAATGAACCTGAGAGCAATGTAGAAAGAGACTTGGTGGTCAGTCACTATGAGCTGTCTGTGCTGCTGTAGCCTCTTGAGTTGCTGTAGGCACTTGCACACTCCTGTGGCCAGTGGTGTGTTCGTCTCATTCTGGAATGGCCTCTAATCTGCGTCTTTCAGAAATCTTTCTCTTATTGTGCTACATCCATGCTATCTGCAGCCTTCCACCCATATACACAGGTGGCTGCTCTCCCTGCCTAATAATCTGAGCACAAATTATGCTGGTATCATTGACTCTGTTTGACAAACACTGTAACTGTTCACCTCAATTCATGTGATTTGTGAGACCCAGTAGCACTTCTCTGTGTGTATGTGTGTGCGGCAGCAGTATCTCCATACAACTTCAGACAGAGACACTGTTCTCCCTTTTGCAATGAGAATGGAAGGTGGCCACAACAGAAGACAGCTGTGCTACAACCTGGCAAGGGCCTTAAGGTGGATGATCTGACCTCCAAGCACTAGTAGAGGTAAGTTCCCCATATTGCATTTTCTAACAGACATGGAGTTGCATATTGCTAAGACTGACTTTGGCAAATAAATCCAAGCCTAATTTTGTGTAGTGATGGGAAGTGTAAGATGGCATCTTCTAATCGTTCTAAAGGAAGATAATTGCATCCACTTATGATTCACAGACTTGCATGTACAGTTATTTCAAAGCATGATGCCATAAGGTGGAGTTAAATGGTAATAGTGGAAATCTCTTAAGTGTTCTTTTTAGGGTCACGATCATATAAAAATTCAGTAAAACAAAAAGAAAGATCTGTTTCTTGCAAGTGACATCAGAAATGAAAGTTTTCTACAGAAGGGAAGATCTGTTCTTTTGTGGGATACATTCAGGAGCTGTTTTAAACTTCTTTGTAATTTTCTTACAGCCATTGCCTATAAGGGTCCTACATACAGCCTAGACCTGGAGAATGGTACCTGCTCTCATAATATGCAATGAAAAATTGGCTCTAAAGGAAAAAGTATGGCTCGCAGTTGCTCACATAACACCTCAAGAGTATCAAACTAAAGAGGTTTTATTGTCTTAGCAAGAGCAGGCATTGGAGGGCATTAGTAGGCTAACTATTGTGGAGAAGTTTTGTGGAATTATGCCTCAGGAGAGTTTGGAGTAGTACTTTGACATAGGTAGCTATATAAACTTTGTGGATGTGAATGGTTGGTTTAAACATCATTGGTGACATGTTAGAAAGGATCTTACTTGAATGATTGGTAACCTGGAGGCCAGCACTGTGGGCTGGCTAGAGGTAAACATCTCAGTAGAAAGCTGGAGGTGATAGATGGGGTAAGGATAATGCACCTTTAAATCATAGCTGGAAAATTAACATATTCATAGCAGTTCAGGTTCACACTAAGACTAGGCTGGGCCATTCAGCTCTCTGGGTATTCTGTCTGAGGTCTGGGTGTTTCTGTGCAGCCACACTTGCTTGTCTGTGGTTTGATGGCTGAAGGCTCTGTTCCCAAAGGTCAAAATAGGATTTTTAGACGTTTAGAAAATGTTTCGGCAGCATATTCCCATGTAGAGGAAGAGGGAAAACGTGTATCTGTCTTTGACAGTTCGATGTTTTAAAGAAAACAACTGGGGCTGTTCAGCCTGGAGAACAGAAGCTGCATGGAGACCTCAGAGCAGCTTCCAGTGTCTGAAGGGGGCTACAAGGATGCTGGAGAGGGACTCTCTATCAGGGACTGTAGTGATAGGACAAGGGTGATGGGTTCACACTGGAACAGGGGAAGTTCAGGTTAGATCTAAAGCAGAAGCAATTCCCTGTGAGGGTGCTGAGGCGCTGGCACAGGCTGCCCAAAGAAGCTGTGGCTGCCCCATCCCCGGCAGTGTTCAAGGCCAGGTTGGACACAGGGGCTTGGAGCAAGCTGCTCTAAGTGAGGTGTCCCTGCCTGTGGCAGATGGTTGGGACTGGATGAGCTTTAAGGTCCTTTCCAACCCAAACCATTTTGGGATCCTATGATAATTGCAGCTAATTAGTAGACTGCAGTATTAAAAAGTTAAAGAATCTATTTATCTCCTAAAGAATGGGAAATGCAAGGATGTGAAACCAGGTTTATGTTAGGCACTTGTTTGTGCCTAACCATCTAATGGTTCTGTAATTGTTCACATTTGTGTCTGCCTCCTATATGTTTTGTTTATGTGCAAATAAACATATATGAAACCTGCAATAATTCTGCCTGGGCAACCTTTCCCTCTAACTGGTGATTTGAACTGCAGTATTTTATTACATGGGTTTCTCTAATGGCATTCAACTTGCACACAGCAATTTTCCAGGACAATCAGTTGCAAACAGTGAGGGTCAAAATGATGGAACTATAATTGAGAATTAATCATTTGGGACTCAGAAGAAACTGTGTAGTACTGATATTTAGTTGCCGCAGTTTGCTTTGAAGGCATTTGTTCTCACAGAGTATGAAAAATCTGTATGTCTGAGATTTCTGTTGTGATGTTGTTAGGTAACTATATAAGCCTTAAGGCTTATTGTAAGGCTGTACTCTATGAATGAAAGCCAGTAATGGAGAAGTCTAGATAAGAATACCAGCAGCAGAGGGGAATTGGGATTGACTCAGGCATTGAGACATGGTAAGAAGAAAGAATGAAGAGTTATGTGAAATGGTAAATCAGTGGCTCAGACTAACTTTAGATAAAATACAATTACAAAAGCAAAACCATGGAGTGTGCAGCTGAAAAGATTGAAGTTACAGCCATCAGCTTTATGTGCTTTTAATGGGACACATTTTCTAGCAGTTGTTCCACTTGCTGAAGCTGGGTGGGAACACCACATTTTCCAGCTAATTTTGTAATTTGTAAAGCCTATAATCAGACTTATTGTGACACCTATTTAAAGAGGTGGTTTTATTCTTTTGTAATGTCTGGCTGGCTAGTGCTGTGCCATGTCTCTCCCCAGGCCTCTGGTACAGTTAGGTTATTCCAGAGCTTTTCCCAAAGCCTCCAGGCACCACTCAGTTAAATTTAAGTACCAGATGCTGTTATCAGCTGGATTAAAGTAAATGCAGGTAATTTAATTTCCATGCTTTGAATAAAAATTAAAAAAATAATTTATTATTTAATTATTATTTTATTATATAATTATTTAATATAATAATTATAATTTTGGTTTTAGGCAGCTTATGCAGCTTTAGAAACAGCAGTTAAAAGTAGAAATCAGGAGTATTAATGCATTGAACTATTGTTTGTTCCAGGGAAGGGGAGCCTGTGCTGTGATTTGATACATTGTCACTGCAGGTTCTTTAAAATAGTCATACATAGAGGTTTTTGCCTTCTTTGAAACGCAGTAGGTACCTTTGTAGGACTGTAACTAAACAGACTGCTGTATTCCCCAAAAGCTGGTAGGATTACGTACTTTGGTTTTATCAAATTGGAGAAAACGTTCTCTGCAAGAATATTGAAAGCAAATAAATATCAGTTGATAGTAAGGTAGAAGTAGTCAGGTGTTCATCTGATTCTTTCTGTTATGGTTTCCAAACTGACCTTTGCACAAAAATTCCTTAAAAACATGAAGGATCTGGACATTTTGAGCTTATGTTGCTAGAAAGTTTTCTTCTGTCGCTGCTGGAAGGTTGACTGGAGAAGCTTGAAAGTTGGAGTGTTCACAAAGGGAATGTTCATTAGTTTAGTAGGTAAGATAAAAGTCCTTCAGGCAGGCAATGAAAGCTTTCTTCCAGATCTCGGCACATACTTGTTATCAGTGATGACTTAGGTGTCCTAAACTGAATGTTGCTGTTAAAATGTCATCCTTCTCCCTGAGTTCATTTAATTAAGGTCCTATTTAATTGTAGGGGGTAGGTGTTTCTATATCTGCTTTCTAGAGTTCAAATTATAAAGCACTTAAAATATTTGTTGAGAGGGAAAGCCGCTGAGTTGCTGTTTGGAAGAGAATCTCTAGGGAGACAGAATCCCTGTGTTCACACCATGCTTCAGTGCTTCAATTTTGACTTCAGACAGATTGAGGAGCAACCTGCTGCTTGATGGTTAGTGAATCCTTCAGGGAAGTCAGAGATGTGGTGATGGTTAAGGGCTGGATATAAGAGAAGGGCTTCTATGAGGACACCAAAGAGGGACAAGGAGGGTGTTTCATCAGCTATGGAGTGTTTCAAAGGGAGAAGACAGGAGAGAGGGGCCCCTCTGGTGTCTTCTGTGGCTGGATACAGCACTACAACAAAAATGATGAGATGGAATTGAATAGCCTTCTGTTCAGCAGTATAACAACAAAGGTTTATTATGTTCTGGGAATTACGAAAAAGAACAGGCATTGTACTATGAGTGTTATTTGTGGGATTTAACTGTACAAAAACGTCTTGGCTCATCACCTTCATGTTATAAAAAAGACAAGCAGTTAACACAGATTGTTAGACTGCTTAGAGATCTGTCTGTAATTTTTTTATACTACAAAGTCGTCAGAAAGATGCTGACAAGTAAGTTAGCTTTTAGTATTGAACTCTTCAAGTCTGTCCATTTTGGATTCTCTAATCCTATATAAACTCCCATATTATTAAACTAAGGTTGCTTAAACTACTTATATTAATGTTGCATTGAGTAATCACTTTTATTTCTTTAATAGATGAATTCTGAGATGATTCTAAATACAGAAAGCATGGGCTTGGGTTACAACTTAGGCGAAGCCTTTGCAAAGAAACTTTTTTCAACAATTTAAAAACATAGTTTGTTCTTTTTTTTAATCTAGGTAGAAGTTAATTTAGGGTTTTTTTCCTAATTGTATTTATACTGTAAGCAAATAAAAAACCTCCTGTTTTGCTCAACAGGAAGCACAGCATTCAGCCTGGAATAAAATAATCTATGTGTGAGACTCAAGAAAAAGTCAGAATGAAGAACAAAGAAGAGTATTCTCAAGTTTCCATTGAGTGTTCATTAATGTATGGGCTGAGGCTCTTAAACAAAGGTAATCTGTAGTCTGTTACCACAATAATAAATGTGAGAATTGAAGAGTCACTTTGTTGGACACAGCTGTCCAACAAATAAATGGGCTATATTTCCAGATCTTGGAAGGTGGAGGAGGAGGAGATGGTGGTGATTGAGGTGTAGCTTGACATGGAAATACTGCCTGGTGAGATGTGTGATCCTAAGGACATTATGTCCTATTTTTCCATCTCTCCAGCTGCACCATATGTCCTAGCAGGTATCAGCAGTCACAGAGCTCCTGTGATATTAGACCAGAATGAGCTAGTAATCTTACTAGGAATTCTGGACCACAGAAGGGAAGAGCAGCTTGAGGAACTAATTGTAACCATGGATACATTTCCATACATATTCCAATTGTGACCTGTTTCTCACTTTCGAAAAACAGATCCTTTTTCACACTGAAATCTCAGGGGGCAAAGAACTCCTGTAGAGGCTGAAAGAAAACATTTTCTACCTGACTGCTCAGAATTCTGCATTATTTGGTCAGCTCTGTCTTTAGGTCTTCAATGTCTCTGTCCTTCACTTCACCCTTCTCCAGTGTAGCTAAAGTGCTACTGTGAATTCCGCCCAGAAATCATCAAAACCACTGGAAACATAAATACTACATCAGACTTTAAGGTTTTATGTGCTCGAACGTCACGTTTTAAAGTTTTTTGATGTCATATACAAAAGTAACTCATAATACTAATTACTATAATAGAAACTTTTGTCTCGTAAAGTTAATTCTCAGCGTTCTCTATTTAAGTTGCTGTAATTATATACTCAATGTGCTGCTAATAAACACACTCTTTCAACATGTATATATGTCTGATGTATGTTTCCGAACATGAGGGAAAGCAGTAGAAGTCAAGGATACTACAATGTCCTTAGGATTTTTTAGTATGAATGGTTTATTAAGTTCTGTATTACATTAAAATTTTGGCATGAAACTCAGACAAGAGGATGCTTTGAAATCCTAACAGTTGTGACAGTAAATCAGTACACCCCACTCACATTAGTTTCCTGTTTCCAGTGCTGTGGATTTAAGGATTGCTTTGAATTATCTGAAGAGACATCTGCATAGTAGATAGGTGTCTCTCTGACCTAAACGTCATTTCCTGGAAAATTGTTACTGTTGTACCCTGATAACTTTTGGTAGTTTCAGGCCATGCAGATATGGAGGAGAGATGGTTCTAGCTGGTTAACACACTTCATTGAGGAAAGGTTTGATTTTGGTGTCCTTCTCTGTCATTTTCACTGCCCTTCCCACTTAATCACTAATAGTTTTCTACTGAAAACAAGAGTGCTGCTAGCTGAACTCCTGCTTGGCTCAACAAGTAGCTCCTAAGCAAAGAACCATTGCCTTTGCTGCTGCTGTTGGTTGTGATCTCTAAGTATTGCTGCTTCTGTTGGTGGTGGTGCTATTAACAGAAAAACCCTCCTCTTGTCAACATATGGGTGGGGGTGACTGGTAGGGTGTCATATTCTTGCAGAGTGTCAAGTTCAGCACAACACAGACATTTAAAAACAGGAAGTCAGGAATTAGTTTCCCATTGTCATGGTTTAAGCCCAGCACGTAATTAAGCACCAGACAAAAGCAGCTCACTACCCCCAGTGGGATGGGGAGAATCATAACCAAGGTTAAAGCCCCGGGCTGAGATAAAAACTGTTTAATAGTTTAAATAAGGGATAATATATTACTACTAATAATAATAAAAAGGGAAATAACAAAAAGTTGGCCCCTCCCAGCCAAAACCCCCCAGTTTCTATACTGGGCATGACATGTTGTGGTATGGAGTATCCCTCTAGCTAGTTCAGGTCAGCTGTTCTGGCTCTGCCTCCTCCTATCTTTACTCACTGCAGAGTATGAGAGACTCAAAAGTCTTTGATTTGAATAAACCCTGCTGTGCAACAGCTAAAACATGGATGTGTTATCAACACTGTTCTCAGACTAAATACTAAAATACAGCACTGTGCCAGCTACTAGGAAGAAAATTGACTCAATCCCAGCCAAAACCAGGCCACCCATTCACACAATGTTAATTCTGCCTGTCAGATCACTAACACAGTGTAGCAGTAACACTAACATTTTTCTGAGCATGGCACTCATCAGGAGACACTTATCTGTCCTATTATCATGACTGTCATGAGGAGTGGTAAAACCTTGGATTCACCCTCCATAAGTGCTTGATATGTAATCCTATGGTACATGTGCTAGGGATTACACAGCCATTTATCCTATGCCCAGTCTCACAAAACATTGCAGTAATCCTGAAGGTCAGTTCGTGTGTTTGCCTTTAGATGGCGCTACCTATAGTGTCTTAGTTTGTGATACTTCCTACAATTTACAGCTCCTTTGCTCTCCCATCTGTCACATCATATCATGTTTAGCCATCAGGAAATCACAGCCTATGCTCTAGTCTCTGGCCTAACTGTACACAGCTTTCTGGGCTCTGTTTCAAGCATGATCTCCAAATTGAGTTCTGAAGTGTGTCATAAAGGTTGCCAGAAGTCCAGTACAGGACTTTCTTTGGATCATCGTATGGCTTTATATGATGAAACAGCTTAAATATCCATCGATCTTCCTTTGGAGATGTTATTCACCATGTTGCATTCTGCAGAAAAAGATGTGGCATTTGAGGAACTGATGTGTAAGAGTTGTATCTAGATATTACTTTAATGCAGGCTGAATGATTATTCCATAATTTAGATCTTCAGATATGTAGGCCACAGATTTATAGACTATGAGAAAACCGCCAGTAACTATTACCGTAAGTCACACAATTCTGACTTTGTTTTACTTACACACTGAAGGAGAAAACATTGGACATGTAAAAATAGATTCCTTAAATTAAAAATGAAGCTTGTCTTTCTGTGAACTTAGATGCGAAGTTGAAAGTACCCGGCTCCACAGCTAAATCCTGTGGAGTTATGAGTTACCTAGTTATGGGATGTATTTTTTCCCTCAGCTGCTTCTTCTGACTTGAGGTGTGCTCCTCTTTTCATTTTTTCCCTTTTCCTATGCTGTTTTTCACTTCTGTTTGTTCTTTATTCCCAGCTGTATTCCTTTATTTGAATTAAAATTGAAAAACTATGCACAGTGACATAGTTTCAAGTATCTGGTTAGTATCTTACACTGTGGATGTAGATGTGGTTTAACCCTTTGCAAAGTAGTTATATATATATATATACTGATATATGTATGATCATACATATATATATATGCATGATATATATATGCATCAGTAGTACAACCAATAGTATAACTATGCAGCTGTAGCAGATAGTATAAGTTACTGCAGAGCTTCTTCATCAGTGCTTTGTGGATCACTACAGGGTGCTAAATCACTGCCAGGTGGTGCTTAGACATCTGACCTTGAACTGACTCTCCAAAACATTTTCACTTGCAAAACCTAATTAAAAGTAACATTAAGGATATTTATATCACTGTTTCTCTATAATTACAGTTGCCTCAAGGATCCTATTCTTTTGTGAGAGGGTAATAAGATGTTAACAAATAGTCTGTCTTTCGTACTGTGGATAATATCATATTAAGCTTGAAAGTCTTTAAATTAATGGATTGTAGTTAATACTTCTCCATAAGGATGGTTATCTATTATAATTGCATTTTTTTGCATTCTGCAAATTTATTGCAGAAAGAATGCATTCTGTAAGGAACACATTTAGTAGATGAAACATCAGATTGGAGGAACTCAAGAAAATAAATGTGCTAGTCCTCATGAGCAGGAGATCTACTTGATCATGATCATCTTTGATGGCCCAAAGAAGGCTGGGCAGGATTCTTAGGGCAGAGCTAAAAAAACTAAAAAATGCTGGAAGAATAAGAGGACTTAAAAGTTCTGTTTGCCAGGCATGTCACACACTAACATATTACCTGGCTTTTTGTATACCCAGTCACTACAGGTCTGTCACAGCTGAGAGGGAAAGCATAGCTGCCAACAATAGCCTTCGTGGTCAGCAGCTGTTCTGTGGAACCATCATAACAAGAAAAGCCCCACTGAAGACCAGAAGTGACCTTTGACCTGAACTCAGAGTACAATCCAGCACTGCTCTAAAAAGCTGGATTTATGCTACTTACTACTAAGAATATTCATCACCATCTTACTACCATTTGTCTTCATCAATAAAAGCTGCAAAACATTGCATCATCTTACACCTACTCACAACTGAATCGAGTATTTTTGGGTCTTTAAAGTGCTGTGTTTAGCATTAATATAAGTACAGGTTGTAACAGGAGCAGGAATTAATGCAATGTGGAAAGTTAAGACAGCTTTTTAAAGTTAGCATGAGTACCACTTCATTAGCAGAAGAACTGGGTATTGGCTAACATTAATAATGACAGCTGAGAAAACATGGATTTTTTATGGTTATTAATAGGTGTCAAATTAGGTAGAGGACTAAGAGCACTTGTAGTTGTTCTCGGAGATTGCATAAGGTTGTAGAGCTGCAACCAAAAGACTGAGATCTATGTGTTTGGGGTGGTGGTGTTTGGGTTTTGTTTGTTTGGTTTTAACTGGACTAAGAAGAGCACCAGAATGTGTGAAATTCTTGCTGCTTTTTCATCTTGTTAAGAATAACACAGTGATTCTTAAAATAGCTAAAGCAGCCTGTGCCTGTGCAGCAGTACTTCTTCCTTTAGGGTACACATATAGTCTGAAACTCTGCCTTTTAGCCACAAATATCTGGGAGATAAAACAGTATTTTGCTTGTAAAACTTGAGTCCTGAAATTATTTTGATACATGCTAATATTTATATATTTACACATGTGTATATTTATCTATGCTGATACCATTGATACACTACCATTGTAGTGTAACTTGTTGGACTGGAAAGCAACAAATCGGTGTAGCATGAAGGTATCATGTGAATATGTACATTTAACTATGAGCCTGTCAGAAAACAACCAAAAAAGCAAACTCTTGTGCTAGCAAGATAGCATTGAGCAACATTTCTGGGAATGACAGAGTTCACTGGTCAGTAGGAGCGTGAAGCATTAGATCAGAACCATCAGAGCTCAATTTTCAGTTTATTTCCAGATGATATTGTATGTGATGGATATACAGAGATTTCACACTCCAAGTGAAGGCTTTTAAATCTTACATTGTGAGATTAATGCATAGTGCTTCTTTGCCCTTGCAGTAGAATACTCTGTGGCTCTGACTGTTCCCTTCTGTAGTCACCTCCTTCCCCTCCCTGTCCTCTGGCTAAATGGAGGAGTAGATTACCAGCAGAGGAATGTAACACTTCCAATTTGCCACGTAGGTCATAATTGCTGCATTCCAAAGAGGTTACCACAGCAAAATGCTCAGAGATACATGTACCTCAAGTAGAAAGAAAGTATAGATTCAATTCCAGAGTTTGTTAAATATGTTTTATTTATGCCATATTTAATGTGACACCTGGTACACTTTGTCTATTTCAACTCCAAGAAAAACCCAAACAAATAGGTATGTGTTTCCTTGGGTGGCCAGCTTCTCACACTAGTTTTCCCCATCACTCCTAATTCAAAGTAATTATTATGAGCTCAGCCATTTCCTTTTCCTCACCTTCCCATTTTCCATTACCTAGCTATAATTATTATTGATTATACCTAATTAGGATTCATTGTGCTTCAAAGAGATAATACCTGGTCTCTGCCTCCAAAAGGTGATAATCCCACATTTAGGCTTAACATCATGAGTTATAGCAAGAGACAAGGGGACAATTAGATGGAAGGACAAGGGTGACCACTTCAAAAACAAATGATCTTTGCCTTAGTTAACTAGCTAGGTATTTGTAATTAAGTAAACTCTGAGCTCAAAGCATTTTCATAACTAGGATATGGAAGGGAATACTACTAGTGTGAAGGTTATTTGTTATAGAAAACGTTAATCTTGAGGGCAGCTGTGCTTGTCCAATGTACAAGCACTTGCATATCACCAGTCCTGTGAACTGAATGGGCTGTTTACACAACAGTGACTTCTTTCTTCAGTTCCACAGAAGGGTATCCTGTCAGTCAGGCTTTCCTGTCAACAGCCTCTGTTTATATGCCTGTTCTTCAGCCCTTGGGAGCAATTTGTTGCTCTGCTAGTTCACTTCTTCACTATGCTCAGGTCTTTGCGTGCCCCTTCTATCCAAGGTTATGTGATAATGAAGCAATGGTAGGAATTGGACTTCTTTGTTCTGTTCCATTCTCACTGTCCCTCCAAAGCAGATTCTTCTCAAAATGCTAGGAATTGTGTGTATTCTCATGTTGTGACTTCATTTAGGAAATCACTTGTCTGTTGGCATGTCACTCAGTACCTGACTGTTGAGTGCTTGAGAAAACATAGATCCCATGGTCTAGTAAAACTTACATCATCTCTGGCTTGGTCTATAGGACGGAGAATTTTGGATATTCCAGGGTTTGTCATCACGCCTCAGGATTGAAAGCTTTGCCAGAAGAAGATGAAAGTTCATAAAGTGACTTTGCAAGCCAGCAAGTTGGAATAAGTAACAGCTCGCACACGAAGACCATGTTCTGTCTGATGGAGGAGCCGGTGATGTTGTAGGAAAGGCATTAAGAGTAAAGGAAAAAAAAGTAAGGTCAAAAAGCAAAAGGTTATGAAGCTTCAGTAGGAATGTTTTGTCTTCAGCCTTAGGTCCTTTGGTTTATGCTATCTGTAATGAGCAGTCTTTGCAAACCAGGCTCTGTAACTACTTGCCCTGCTAAAGTGCATATGATATATTAGCTGTTCTGAAGCTTTATCCATTACCAATTTTATATATTACTGCACTTCTATCTATTGCCATGCAATGGGAATGCCAGTCAGATGTTTTTCTTTTGTGGGTGAATTGGTGGACAATGTGGGGGTAGGCATTAACTGTCCATCCCAGTCAAACAGATGGGAGAATATAGAGGTGCCTGGAAACATAGGTATACTAAATATACTGATTAAATACAAATTTGATTCACATATGATTCACGCTTAGCATTTTGAAACAACATGGAAGACATTGTTCCAGGTCTGGGGAACTGTCTGCAGAAAGTAAGTTGATTTTTTTCTTATAGTAGTTTTCAAATTTACCATGAAAAAATGTCAACAATACTGAAAAGAAATTGTTACCTGGGTATTTCTTATAGCGTTATCTGCTGAAAGTGAAACCCCAACTGCTGTGACATAGCATCATGAGAGCACATCCTGCCGTGACTTCTCACTGCTATGCAGAGTGAAAGGAAGGGCTTGGGAAACAGTTAGGGAATACCTTTGGAACTGGCTAGACTCTGGCTGACTGAGAAGTCCTGAGTGCCAAGACACATTCCAGTCCTGGCACATCTGGAAGAGACCTTTAGATATTAAACAATAAAGATCAGCTGATTGTACTGAGTGAGGCCATAATTAAAGAGTTTCTTTGTGGGCTTCTCTTGCACTTTCCAAGTCCCTATCAGGATATTAATTCTATTCTATCTATTCTATTAAAGCAATATCTAGAAGGCCCAAGAATGTATTCATGTGCTGAGTATGATGACACAGCAGTCATAACCCTTACCTCCAGGAAGCTTACTACCTCTGATCAGACACAAATATTTTTAATTTATTTAATAGGTGTCCTTTCATTTTAACAAATTTAAAGTCCAAGTGGTTGAAAATGTCAGTTCCTTAACTACTGAAATCAAAACCTCTTTAAATGAGTCAATCTAATAGGAACTTAGCCCAATAGACACATGCAGCATCCCCATGTTACCCGCTCACTGTAGCTCATCAGTAGCCTTCTGCAAAGAAACGAGAAATCTTTCACTCTGTGCCTAGGCTACAAAAAAGAGATGCTGACCCAGCATAAATAAGGACCTTGTGGATCAGGCAGAATGGGGCACAGTATAGTTATTGCCAAGGATACATGCAGTAGGATGAGAACTGTAAACGACCTTAAAAAAAGAGGAATAAGATAGATTTTGCTAAAATAAAGAATACAAGTGCTTGAGGAGTGATGTGAAAGTATACTTCTAGTCTGAAATACAGCATTACTATTGGTCCGGCCAGACTTTGCTTAGAACTGCCTGAGCCTGACAACTGACCTAATCTGTGGTCTATTCTGGATTTCAGTTCATATTCTCCGGTTCTATCTTGAACCATTAAAATCTCATTTATTTTTGACAGAAATATCACTTGACAGTGACACATTTGTTGGGTTTGTTAGACATGTTTCAACATGCTTTTGCTCAGTCTTTGGTATTTGGACTTTTAAATCTGGAGTCAAATTTACCAAGCATATTTCCTTCATCTGATGGAGGCAGGCAGGATGTCAAAATGGAAATTGCAATTTTCAGGAATTCTCAGGAGAGGAGAGACAAGGAGTGGTGTTAGGCGATCACATCCACATTCTTTCTACTGCAATTATCAATAGCTCTTTACTAAATTCTTATTGAATTAAGCTCAAGTTAAGCTACTGATGCTTTTAGGAGGAGGTACACCTTTATGAATCTCCTTGATTTATAAGGATAAAGATTCTACCGGTGATCATTTAATTTAAAACAATGAAGCATAACTAATTTATCAGAAGTAACCAGGTAACAAAGATAGTGTTGTTCCCAAAATCCCTAATGTATGAGTAGACCTCTTCTGGATGCTCTTTCTTGTATTACTCTGTTGTAATTGTGATTTTGTTTCTATAGTTTTCTCTAAAATGTCATTGTTACTGTAGTGAGAATAGAATACTTCTCTGAGAAAGAAGGCCCTAATAAAACCGTATTCTTTCCTCTGTGGTTCCAATTGCAGCCAAAACAAAAGCCTACAATGTTCTTTCCAACCCTAACTATTCGATGATTCTATGAAGTTATGTTTGCTATGAATGCTTGGTGAAATACAGGTAGAAACTGTATTTCCTGAGTGACCATTTTATACATTGGTTTTTAAAATGTATCAAATTAGTGCCAGTATATGATTTCTTGCATAATAACATTCTGTTGGGTAGTCTAGAAGTAGCTCACTTCTGAGGATGTCAGGAAATTGTTGACTGTCAGCAACAGTAAATCTTATTTATCTTAAGTAAACATATAAGTGCTTTATATAAGTACTTTGTGTAAGTAAATCTTGTTTTATTTAAGATGTACCTAAAACCTGAAAGTAGCTCACATCCAAGAAATAGATTTCTTTCCAAGTCATTGAGAAATCTTCACCTACATTAAATAGTTGAGCCACCCAGCAAGTTTATTCTTGTGCTGCTTCCAGAAAGATGAATAAATGGAGATGAATCAATTATCATTGTTCTCAGTTACCAACCTAAGCATGATCAGATATTGGTGTGCATCAGACTTCTCAGAATTTATCAATATAGAATATGTTCAGGGTGATGAGGCGCTGGAACAGATTGCCTGAAGAAGTGGTAAATGCTCCACCCATCGCAGTGTTCAAGGCCAGGTCAGACAGAGCCTTGAGTGACATGGTCTAGTGTGAGGTGTCCCTGCTTATGGCAGGGGGTTGGAACTGGATGATCTTAAAGTCCTTTCCAACCCAAACCATTCTTTGGTTCTGTGAATAAGCATCCCATGTGCAGTGCCACTGCTTAGTGCCAGCTGCCTCTTCCTGTGTCATTTGTGTTCTTCCTCATAATTTTCTGAAAGTACATCTCCTGTCATTGTATAGCTGTCAAGTGCTTTGGGATGATTCTGTTTCAGAATTGCAAAAATGGTTTAGGTGTAAAGTTGAGAATGGAGTTCTGATGCAATGCCACCCAATCAAGCCCTTGGAAGTAATTATTGCAGGCATGATTTCAGTGTAGCAAGCTATCCGCAGAAACGATAATAGGCATTGCTCAAGCCTGTCACACCTAACTTCTTGTTTCCCAGGCCATATAAGTAAATAGTTGTCTTTGCATATATAAGTGTATCCACACCTCTCCTGTCACATTTCTGAGCAAAGAAGGGTCCTTCATTTAGATTAGCAGATAGATTGAAGCAGACACCCTCCTACTTTCATAACACTAGGTATCATTTTGATATGCTTGCAAGTGGGGAGGATAATTACCATTGCTCTATTATCAGTGACACTGCTGTTACTGGTTCCAAAACTTCATTTTTAGGAGCCTGGTTTTATTCAGTACCAGAAAAAACAGCTCCTTGAAACTTCACCTCAGTTACATTTTCTCTCACATTCTATTCAACTTTTCATTATTTTTTAAAAATATTTTTGTTAGGAAGAAAAGTATTCTAAGAAATAGCTGTAGATTCTGTATTTAGAATTTTGGTTCTAGTCTTTCCAATATACTGAATGTACTCATTATGAGTTTAGTTTTGTTAACAAAAATTATCTTAGGCCATCATGCATACAGTATATGCTGTGCTTTTAGTTTTCACTCTTCATGAGCACTTCAGTTTGGTAGGACCCACTGTCTTTCTGTATGTAAAACAATTTCTTTATAGGTTTCATTTTTTTTCTCATTCTAAGCTCCAAAATGATACCAGTAGGTCATAGGTCATTAAGGAGGAAGTAACTCAAATTACTAAGGTTTGTTACTAAGTCCCTAGTGGAACAATTCAAGACTAATGCTATCATCTAGAACTTTGAAATGCAGCAAATAAGTTGCTTTATTGACTGTTGATAAGCTTGGAAAAGGTTTATGGTCTAGAAGTATCATCAGCTGAGTGCAAGCTTCTGGAGCACAGAGCCAGGAAAGAGCAGGTATCCTTAGGCTGCTGCAAGATTGTTTCTAAAATTAATTGTAGGGTAAGCCTAATGAAACTGTTCAAAACAGGATATGGTGAAACACAGAGCACTCCCTCTCAAATCTCTCCCTCCTCTTTATATATTCTCTCTCAAAATAAATAGCTATGGCTAGTTGGAATCAGAGTGCCACTAATGCTACACTTTCTATTTTAATTTCTAGGTTGCTGTGTTCTAAACACTGGAAACTGAGACTTACATAGATTCATCCATCTCCCATCTTTTTTCTCTTTTTCTGATTTCAGAGACTGTCTATCTCACAGTCATTACTCAGCATTCGTGTTTGCTTAGGTACAAATTCACGGTCATAATGGACCAGTATTTCTTTAAGACTCTGAGGACTGAGCCCGCTCCTATATTGCAGTAATAAATTCCCAGATGCACCCTGTTTCAGACTTTTTCACTGTAGTGCAAAACATCCAGCTTAGCAATGCTGCAGCCTGTGTAGACTTTCTAGGTCTTGTATTATCCAAAAGTTTAAAAAGCTTTATTGCACTAGATTTCTGATAGACAAGAAGAGGGTCAAAAAGGCTCTGAACCTACCTAGAAGTTTGTGTCTTGAAGGCATTTGAACATACACTTTCTGCTTTAGAGTTAAGTGGAAAATGCTGTTGTAATTTACTATTACTAGCATTTCTTAAGTAGAGTAGCAGTTCTAAGGAATGAAAGGTCCCCCTCAACAACTTACAAGAAGCCTGGTTTCTCATTTCCACAAGCAGCATTGCAGATAAAGAGCTGTTTCATGCCTAACATTCTAAGCCAGAACCATTGGCCTAATCTCATTTTTGGAGTAAGGTAGTTCTACAGGAGGAGAGTCTCCTCTTTAGCTAGAAAAGCAAAAGCACTGTGATTAGATCCAGCACTGCAAATTTAACCATACAAACTATGAGGTTTGAAAAACAATCAGTATTTAAAATACAAATTGTGTTTTCAGTTACTTTTTTTTGGGGGGGCATAACTACAGTGAAAAAAGAAAACTGGTATTCTGATGTGGTCACTTCTGGCCCTAAATAAATGTATTATTGACATATGCATATATGCATATTGACAGTGCATATATGACAAGAATTGCCAATACTGTGTTGCTCTAATGAAAATTATTTTCTTTTGCAAAACCCATTAAGTTGCATGCCGTAAAATGAATTTGCACAGATTTTCTGTTGTGTTTTTTTATTTCTGCTTTCCACTTGGTTTGCTGAAGCTGCCACAGCATACTTAGGAACATCTGTATCCTAACTAGCTCATGTTTCTGTAGTGAGGGAATGAGAATTGAGGTTACCATTAATCAAGAGGCCAGAAAATTGCGTGATGTGCCTCAGCCAGCATCATCATAAATTAAGGGATATCCCAGTTCCCTATGGTTCCAAGTCATCACCACACAGGTCACTGTCAGCCCTTAAACTTTGGGTTGCACCCTTCCAACAAAGTGGCCCTGTACAATTAAAAGACACTTAAACACTTGCAAAGTATAAATTATAAATGTATAAAACGTTAGGTACCTTGCAGATAACCACATAAACATTGCAATTTGAGGTTTCTTATATATATGAATTACAAAGAAAGTTTTCTACTCTGAACTTATTAACACCATACATTGCAAATATGAATTAGAATGAAAGCTAATTTTTATGCTCTGAAATGATAAATTTCCTATAGTTACCCATTAAACATTTAATATTGACAGAGGAAAAGGAGCAATTTTCATTCGGAATGAATGGCTAGGCCATTGATCATTTTGTTGGTTATCTAAGACCTGCTCTTGTAACTGTCCATGCTGGGGGTGTGGGGAGTTATATGGGGAGAAAATAGCAGGCTCCTGACTTTCAAAGGCCTGGCATTGTTCTTACCAAATGGAAAAAAGCTGATTTAAAGTTACTTGTCAGTATCCTTCTCAGTCCTTTAGAGCTACTTCAGGCTCACTCAGAGCTGAAGTTTTGAAAACAAACTGGGAATTCTGTAGTGTTTACCATTCTTACTGCTGGGATTCAGTCCAGTGGAGGACTTGCTTCTCTGGCTTTCTCTCTTCCCTTTTACTTTTCTCATTTCAACCATTATATGCTCCTACCTCCTTAGCAAGGCACAACATTTTGTGCAATTGAAGAGCTCTGCAGTCTTGGCACAGTAATTTCTGCAGCTACATGGGGTAGTATGTCCTTTCTCATTTCACACAGTTCAAATGAGATAAAGAAGCAACTGGGGAGTTTGAGATAGGCATGAGACACATACTATATCCTTTTTGCCCACCCATATACCCAAATGCATATCAAGAGCAAAATTCAGTGGGAAAAAGTAATCTCTAACTTCTTCCTTTAGTGTTTTAAATGCCTCTTCGCATGTTCCTGAATTTGCATGAATTTGTTACACACGTTCTTCTTCCTGACACTTCTTTTGGAGTGGTTTATTTTCACCATTGTTTGCTTCCAGCTCTATGGCACCTTGTCGCTGCACAGTCCGTCACTGAGTAGAAGAAATAGGCCAAATTTTAATACTCTCAAAGTTGCCCAATCCAGTTTATCCACTCCCAGCTGTACATCTTCTAATGCCTACTTTAGTCATGCCAAGCTCACATTTTTCTCTGCTGAGTGATAGGTTCTGCTGGGAGACACTGCCTTCTGAGTTAAAAGTAGGGCTCATTCTCAGCTGTAAATCTCTGTGTTGTTACAAACAAGTGTAGATTTGTACAGACCTGTCTGTGATGTCAGCTTACGCAGTGTAGTTACTGCATTCCTTTTGCAGAAAGCAAATATTTGGAACTTGCATGTCCTGATTTAATTTCAAACACACAGAATCTGGAGCATAAACACATAATAGAAAGCCCCAGCTTTAACGGATGATCATTTTTAGGTGTTGAATATAGGCCTTATCTATTTTTCAGTAATCTGCAAGACAGATGAATACTTCTAGTTTAAAATTTGGAGTAAAGTTAATCCAAGAATTTTTGGAGGTTTAATGCTGTCTCTTGTACTCTGTCTGCTATGGTTTGTCTTGCAAGAGCCTTTAGAATACATAGATATTAAAATTATTCTTGTTGCAAAGGCTTACAAAAGCACAGAATCAGGCAGAAAACAGTAAGAGAACAGGAGCAGTCCATTCACATACTCCTGCACCTAATATATAACCTTCACATCATAATTCATAGTTTGTCATGTACTCAGTGTACTGCTACTAACAAGATTTGCCTTACTCAGTAGTGCCAAGCAGGAATAACCACAGGGGTCCTGTGTTAAAAGTTTCTATTTCAACACTCATTTGTGATTGAGTTTTTTAAAAATGCTATAGTAAATGGTAAATTTTTTCTTCTTTTTAGGACTCTGATTCTCTCATGTGTATGTCCCTAGGTGCTGGTTGTAGAATAAATATTTTAACCTGTTGAACGACACAGTGTATTCTGGCCACTTATATATCATAATTGGTCCTGTGTTTTACTAGGGTTGACATAAAGCAAGTCATTTGGTGGTGGAACTCAATGCATTGCCAATTGAATGGATTAGATAGATAGGAGCAGTTTCTAGTGCCATCCCCATCAGAAGACTTTATTTCTGCTATGACTGTAACAACATACCTAGTAATATCATCAAAGTCACGCCTTCACTTTGAGAATGTGTTATGTAGACAGTGATACAGGAATAGCTTTCTCTGTCTCTTGTATACTGTTTTCACTGTTCTAATTCCTTGTCATTTAGTAACATCCATTTGATGAAAGTGAACACTTGATTAAGGCCCTTTTTCAAGTGAAGAGGTGGCTCGTTGTTTCCTTTAGTCACGGTACTGGCTGTGGATATCAAGAACTTGTTAAGGTATCAGTAGTGGGGTATTAGGTACTTGCAAACAGTATATATAAACAGATATGTTTACTTCAGGTGACCTTTTAATATGAAAGCAACAGACATCCATTGACATTTTACCAAGACTAAAACATCACAGATGATTTAGGTAACCAGTATTAACCCCTTTATCAAAAATTAAATGAGGATTGTTATAGTGGTAGCAGAACATCAGTTTGAAGTTGTTACCTCAAAATGAGTTACCAGTGATTTGTCAGCATGAGTTGATGGAGGCTGTAGGAGATAATCATGACATTTTTCATGTTAGGCTGTCCAAAAGCCATATAGATGTGTATTTGATGTCATGGCCTTTTCTCAATTAAAGAAATCTAAAACAAAACCAAAATCAGGAAATACTGATGAGAAGGAGAGAGAGGAAAGGACAGGACACTGGAGAGAGGTGAGACTTTGGGAAGTTAGAACTGCTGAGTATGTGTGTCTAACTGTAGGTACCTACATGCATACAGTAGTTCCAGAAAAGGTTATGTGGCTTTTGCTAGAGATTCTAAACATCTGTGTAATCTGACCATTAATTTTCTTATTTCTTTTTCACATATGCATTCAGAAGCTGTAATTGCATTCCCATCTGAGAGTGTGTGAATGCCAGTCAGTTCAAGACTCATTGTTTGCTAGAATATCAGAGGAAGAATCAACATGAAGCTAACATCTGTGCTACTGTCTATGACTCTGATCTGTCACATGGTGGGATGCACTAGTCTGTAGCAGAATTGAAAGCCCACAGGCATGTTTCTAAACCTTTTGTAGGCTGATGTTTACAGTTAGATTCTAAGAGAAGAAATAAGATGTGTCATCCTCTGAAGAAGGTATCTCCATAGACTTACCAATTCATTTTGACTTTGGGGTCCAGATAGTGTGCATAGATAGCATGAGGGAAGTAAATCACAAACTTCTTGGTGACTCACTTGATTAGCCAGGCTTGCCCATGTAATGCAGAATTGTGATATTGATGTGACAAAGTGACTCTCCTAAAACCTTCCCACCAAGCATTATCATACTATTACTGTTTAAACTGACAGCAGCTTCCTTCCATCCAAGGAACTCAGCACATTTCACAACCATTAAGTCTCCCAATGAAATAGTTGACCAGCATTATCCTATTTTCTAGATGAAGCACATGCAGATTAATGACTTGTTAGAGTCACACAGGAAATTTGTGACAGAGCAAGGAATGGCAGCTTCCCCAGCCTATTTTTTTTGGTTACAAACTGACTCTTTCTGTCCCCTGAGAAAACGTACTACCTACATTTGGAGCAGCACTACTAATGTATGAACTGAAAAGGTGGGTGATCAGTTAAAATCAGTTAAAAAATGCCAACAAACAAACAACCCAACCCAACAACAAAAAAACCCACAAAACACAAATCCCATAAAAACAGCTCTGCTTCTTTACTATAAATTTAATGAAGAAATTGAGCTATTATTGGCATAGGATTGCTTTTAAGTAGAGACAGGCTATAAAGATGCAAGAATCCTAGCCCTGACTTTGAAGAGGGTGAGGGAGGGGAAGGGGGATTTCAGCAGTTTGATGGAGCACCCAAAATCCAGTATTACTAGCTCAGAAGAAACAGCTGTTAATCTGGTCTGGAGGCTTGAACATACTGATTCATTCTTGGGCTGCTTTATTTGGCTGTGGCTGAATGTCAGCATTTCTGTTTATACTGAGCAAAACGCAGTGTTCGCTGTGTGGGTCACAGGGAATAATGGTGGTGTTTCCTCTTCCCCAGCATGTGAGAAAGTCACTGATCACTTCTGTGACCCGTATATGTATCCATGTTAATTCATTTGCTGTGTATGAAGAGGCTCTTATTCAGTTGCTGACTCATGGGATATGCACAGTTTCTCACTTTGCAGATTAACACAGATAAAAGAGTAATGTTTCTGTCTTTCCACATCCAACACAGCTCACTTCCCCTGGTGGGTTAACCAGTCTCCACAAATTCATACTGTTCTTTCACTTCAGAGAGTTAGTTGCTCTGTTTATTGTCTGCCATGTTGAGCTTACAAAAAGACCAGCGTTCAGTGGAATGACTGTTCCCCAAGATGCATATGAAATGTAAATTATAATTCTGTAAGTTAAAAGTAAATTAAATTACAAAAGGTATTGGTGCCATCAGGCTTTTGTGAAATTTCGAAGTATTTAACTTAGCAAGCTGTTAAACTATTAAACTATTAACTTAGCAAGCTGTTAAACTATTAAGCAAATTCTGTTGTTATGTGCACAAAAGAGAGCTTCAAAACAACAGATTCAGGGTGTTTGTTCAAATTCAGGAGCAAAACAATCAAGCCAAGATGCTGTGAAGACATTTCTTCAACTAAAAGAAAGTTTGAGCAACTGAAGATTAAAGATGAGGCTCATGTTTCTGCTTTACTAGCAAGACATGATGTGCCCTTAAGTTTTTCATCACCCAAAGACCACCAAAACTAAGTGCACAAACTGTTCTGATACACAAACACCCAGTGAAATCATAATATGTGAAATCCATCACATAAATGCTTACACATAAAAATACATCAGAGATTTTAGTTGGAAAGGTAGTGTAAAAGTGAAATACTTCAGCACCTGAGTTCTAGTTTTTTTAAGATTATTCTATCTATTTTTTACTGTAAGGATTGTATGCTTATGGATTTCCACCTGTAGTACAAGTATCTGTACAGGAGGTATTCTGCTATTTGTGATTTGTCTGTATGTATATATATATACACACATAGTATGACATGGATTGTGCAAAACTTGGAGCCTGTTTATATTGTGTAGAGAAGGAAGGTAGGATTTTTCCGTGCAGGAGTAGAAATTGGGGGATTTGTGCCCTGAGCGTGTTCTGAGAGAGATGTGTACGTATCTTTGAAAATAATTACTGCAGATGTATATTCTTGGTCTATTTGTACACTGTTATCCTGCCTAGCTACATAGTTTTAAATTAGAAATGTCTGTGAGGAGGAATTCCTGGCAGGGATGAAAACAGTGTAGAATCTTGGAGATAATCATGAGTCGTAAATGAAACATCATGAAAGCCACTAACTAGGGATCATGCTCAGCCTGACTCTGACCTGGGCTGATGAAGTTTCTTCTTTCAGTCAGGGTTAGGGTGGAAGATCATACTTACGAAATCTTAAAGATGCTGTCCTACACAGAGAAAGGGGTTGAGTGAACTCTTTAGGGAGTGTCACTGAGTGCTGACAAGGACTGACGCATAGTGGTAGCAGACTTTCTATATGACCTTGGCCGAGTCACTTAATCCCTCTGTGACTTGGTTTCCTCATCTGCAGAATTAGGTACAAATAATACTTCCCTGCCTTACAAGGAGCTGTGGGGATTACTTCATTACTGTTTGCCAGTTGTGTTCAGAGACAAACAGAAAAGATGCAGTGAAAATGTGATATTTTTGTTGCTGGAAACGTGTACAATCTCAAACACCTTGTTGATCGTGTCTTGGAAAATATGTTGTTAATTTGTTAATTGGCTATTGCTGGGGGATCTGATAGTATCAGTAACCAAACGAGCCCATCATACCATCCCTTTTTCCTCTGCCACCTTTATGCTCTTGTATTCAAGTAGTTGTGCACATTCTATGATGGCTGTTTTTGGTTTCTATAAATGATGAACATGAGATACCTCTCCCTCCCCTCCCCCCGAGCTAAAGTCCCATTCTCTTACCTAGGAACTTCTGTATAGATTGACGTAAAGGTAAGTAATAAAGTTCCTTGAGTTACAGCTTCCAAGAAGTGGATGCCAAGTGTTTATGTTGATTCTGAAGTCCAAAGGAATGTCCATTAGTGTGAGCATCTTTATTTTGGCCAGGAGATTGAAAGAAACTCTTACAAGCTGCAGCTCTGTGCTTATTAGTACCAGATGTGTGCATTTTCTTATCACACAGGATATCAGTTATAGATATGCAACAGCATTTCTCTCATATTAGCCAAAACTCAATCAGCCTAAGCAGTCAACATCTTTGAATTCATGAGACTGAATCAACCATGTGAATTTATATCAGTCAGTGTTTTGTGTCATGCAGCTATGATGCGTTTGACCCAATAATGGCAGGTTGGTAGGAGCTATAAAGCTAAACTTATATTAATGGACCCTAGCTGAATGAATTAACCAATATATGGATTGCATTAGCTCCACTATCCAGGTGAATCCTTTAGGCCACAGGAACTTAGAAATAACCTGCAAATCTATTTCTGCTGTACTTGAAGTCCTCTGGATCCAAAGATGCGAATTACATACAAAGAGAATTTTAGAATGATAGAATCCTAGAATGACTTGGGTTGGAAAGGACCTTAAGTTTCAACATCATACTCGACCATGTCACCCAAGGCTCTGCCCAACCTGTCCTTGAGCACTGCCAGGGATGGGGCAGCCACAGCTTCTCTGGGCACCCTGTGCCAGCCCCTCAGCACCCTCACAGGGAAGAGCTTCTGCCTTAGATCCAACTTGAACTTCCCTGTTTCACTTTGAACCCATCATCCCTTGTCCTGTCACTACAGTCCCTGATGAATGTATCCCTCTCCAGCATCCTTGTAACCCCCTTCAGACACTGGAAGCTGCTCTGAGGTCTCCATGCAGCTTCTCTTCTCCAGGCTGAACAGCCCCAATGTTCTCAGCCTGCCAGTAATACCAGTAGGATGTATGTTTAAGAGATCATTTAGCTTCTCTGTGATTGTGAAAAGGGTGAATTTTGATAGTTAATCTTACAGTCTCTGTTTTCTTGTAGACTGCAAATCTCAGTAGTGGGATCCCTCTTCTAAAAGTCTTCTATCGTATGAACAGATGTTTACATTTGCTTAATGATGCCCCTGGAGTCTGGTAAGTCACTAACGAATGGTAGTCACAGTGGCTTATATGAAGTATTGCCTATGTTTGCAGCCACACCCAAGCACTCACCTTAAAGCACATAGGACAATACTGTTTGTTAGCTTGCACAATGCACGAGATAAGATGGTGCAATGTTCACATGTCATTGCTGTTTTGTGTGCTGTCCATGTCAGGTGTTTCTCCTGAGCATCACATAAGCCTATGTCATTCATAGGCTATGCACAATCTTTTTCACCCTCATCTACTATGGCAGAAAAGGTTCAGTAGAAATAATCCATTTGTTCACTCCCTTTCTACTCTTTTGTAGCCAAGTCAAACCTTTTTTTTTTTGCTTGCTAATTCTCATTAGGCTTCTGATGACATCACCTAACTAGGACTTTCGGGGTGTGGACCATTGTTATTTATAGAGTACCAGACTTAGACTACTGTTGGCAGGGTTTAGATAAGACAACAAGAGCACTAACCTGAGCAAAGACAAAAAATGAAAGACAACAAGGAGTTGAAAATTTTTAATATGTGAGAAAGGATAATTTTTTATATATTTTTTACCCAGTAAAAATGTAAGTTTGCTGAATTACCAGTTACATGTTTGTTCAGTGTACATGTAATATATTTCCTTAATAGTAGAACATATACTGTGTAAATTTTAGTTGGCATTTACAATGCGCTATTTTAATGCAGTCTTCTTTTTCTGAAGAACAGCACTACACTCAGTTACAACTAGAACTATTTTGAGCAATAAGTCATTCCGCTGTATTATACGTTGGTGTATTTTTAAGAAGGCAGTATAATTATTGAAAGCAGGAATTATAATGTTCTCTTACAAATAAAAAATATGGTAATACTTAAAGACCTTGGAAATAGGATATAAATATTGACACACTAGTATAAGGTAGAAGAAATACCGGTTTTGAAGGAAAAGTAAATAAATATATGTCTTCATATAATCATTATGATACAATTCACACAGCCTAGTAAGGATTCTCACCACTAAATTTAGACTAGAATTTGTTTTAAAATAACCTCAGTTGAGTACTTTCAAGTTACAGAGAGTACACTGGAGGATTGCAGCAATGATAACATCCGCTTAATAGCACTAATAGTGAACAGTAAGAAACCACTTTCATTTGGAGATGAAATGTAGGATCTTCCAGAAGTATCTTATGTGGATATTTCCTGTGATTGACAGAGTAAGCATCAGGAATGCAAATTTTGTTTTTAAGATATACAGGAATTTTTCTTCGCCTTCCCTCTTTGAGCAAGGAGGAAACAAAGACAAGGACTGGAAGAGTTTGGGAAGGCAGCTGGCATGAAGAGGAGGCAATGATGTTCCGTAATAACTGTTTTCTTTGTCAGCACAATGGTAAATAGTATTCAGAAGAAATAAAGTTTTTTTCTCTCTCTTCCCACTCACTTTTATTGTTGCATGAAGTTAGTTGTGTATGTGTATGGTTATAAACTCACCTCTTCTTATCCATAAACCCACTTCTTTTGCACATTGTCTCTGAAAATGATTTCTGGTGGTGACTGGATTATCATTCATTGTTTCCCAGCACACCAAGGTATCCAAGCAAATAGTCTGTCAATTCTCCCACAAAGACCACAAAGACAGTGGTGATACTTACTGGACGCATCAAAGCAGTTTGATAAGGATACCATACCCTGATGAAAATAACCCTCACATCTTTTACCTTGTTGTTTATATTGACATTAGCTGAAGCACTGTTACACTTTCTTGCATTTCCAGTGGCAATGTACCAAATCAAAAAGAATCTTTGGCTCAGAAGCTGCAGAGAGCAGGCTGAAGGTTGTTGAGGGTCATGAAGGCAGTTGGAGCTCCTGATGTCAGTGAGGAAAAAATAAATGGGCTGTTTGATGCGATTTGAAGAGCTTTTAATAGAAGCAAAATGTTTCTAGAAAACTCCACCAGCATTTCCAGTCCTTTATTCAAGCAGATGCTCTTTTGCTTAGGTGAGTAGCTGGCTGGCTTCTCCATTGTCCTCTGTGTATCCCTTAAAACTTTCACCCACTGCCCAGAAGGGATCACCTTTCTTTCAATGTTCTAAACTCTGTCCTCCTGGCTTGTTCCTGAAATGAATTGATAGCACAAGTCTAATGTGTGTATTTTAAAGAAAGACCAACAAAATCTATATGGGTTACTATACATTCAGGTTTCTTAAAGATTAATAAAATAAAATAGCTAAGATTCCCACAAAAATATGCACAAAGGCATTCCAAGCACCAGGAAAGCCCATGTGCTTCCAGCATTGAGTTGATTCGGCACAGTAGTTTCAGTACGTAGCAAACTTTGTAATCATGGTTTCACCAGAGTCAGGAATTCACCACTAGATTTTTTTTCACCACAGTATTTAATTCGTGATCTCCAAATTGTCCTTTCAGGTGTGGAGACCTGAAAAGACTTCTTTTTATTGGCAGTTCTGGAGAGCAGGTAAATTAAAAATGAATCAGTGCCCTAGGTTTGATTCAGTGGAAATACTGTTCCTTTGAAATAAACCACAA